>NC_136507.1:40559242-40796742 GCF_053919585.1 Euprymna scolopes
ATCAGTTATATAACACTTGAGAGGGAACAGTCATTACTTATGATGGAGAGAGACATTACTTAGGATGGAGTTTATATAAAGTTCATTAAAGATGATTACACATTACCTTCTATTCTTGAATGACGACACGAAGACAATAGTTACAAAAATCGATGATGTTCTTTTATTCCATTTGACCGGTCGAAATGATGATTGCGTCCAGGAATTCTACAGTCGACTACATGATTAAAGTTTCTTCCTTCTAAAGGGACCCTCCTCTTACTGCCTTTGCCGACTGCCCTCTCTATCCGACTGCCCTGATCTTCGACTAAACTAGCTTCTATATTGAGAATTAATTTTTGCTATGACGTCATGTGTGACTCTACAACGTGACCCACTCACGTGGCTTAAACATACATTTCCAAAACACACTTCTGCAAATAAAGAATTCTCACTAACCTATTTTTCGACCTCACTTATTTTTCAATATGTTTTTAAATTGCTATTGTTCGTTCTTCTCTAGCAGACCTTATTTTAATTCTGTTTTCATAAAAAGAATTGAACAATTATATTCCTTTTTGCAAACAAACATATCTAAAATATTTTATGTGAAACTGAACAATGCGAAATCTATTTCTGAATCTTGCTTAGAAAGTTCCAATCTCGGTCTATCCTGATCTCATTTTCACTTATCTAATGTTTTTCTTACAAGAAAATGGGAACCTTTTCTTGTAACAATATCAAATAACCTACTGTTGATTTTATATATCGTACTTTAGGTTTGTGCGATAAAACTTCACAAATGCAATTGTGACGTTAGGTTGTGTAAGGTGTTAACTTTGGTCAAAATCGCCTGTTCCTCGTTTTATCGGATCATTTTGATTATCGATTATCGACACTTGACGTACATATTCCGATGGAAAACCTGTCTAAAAACACTGCCAGTCACATGAAGTACCTTTGTGTATAATTTCATAAAACGGTCCAGCCGTTTTCGAGCGCATAGGGAACGAAGACGTACGCACAGACAGACAAACTTTCTTTTATATGATAGTAGAGATCAAATAACAATGCATGGAATTTCAAATAACATTTCTAAAAATTGGCAAAAACTTTTACATTGATCTGATATTTACCCGTTAAGCGTTATCGAATCGAAAACAAAACATAGTCATACCTTTACTAAAGGTAGTAGTTTAAACTTTTTTTTCTTTCTCCCATAAGAGTTATCCAACCAAGTCTATTAAGTTCAGTCCACGCTACTATATAATGAAAACTAGGAGATGGGATATTTACAGTTATACCTTTACTAAGGGTTTTAGTTTAAATATTTTTCCTTCTCCGATAGAAGTTGTCCAACCAAGTTTTTAGAGTGCAATCCACGCTACAATTTAATAAAAACTAGATGGATATTATGTTGACGTTATATAAAGATTTGAATATGTGGTTTCTTGCTGCTTTTACTCACGTGTATTCAAGTATTCAATAAGTTTCCAGACTTTTTCGTATGGGCACTTTTATAGATAGCATATGTACATGAAACTCTAGTCTCCTTCGGAGTACTCTCCCCCGGTTACAATTCACTTATTGTGCCGTTCCCAAAACTTCTGGAAAGCCCCAAGGAAGTCGTCTTATGTCAAACGTGTCAAAAACTCTCATCGCAGCCTCTTTCATCTATTTAATTCTCTCATAACGAGAGCTACTAAACGAGAGCTACTAAACGAGAGCTACTAAATGAGAGCTACTAAATGAAAGCTACTAAACGAGAGCTACTAAACGAGAGCTACTAAATGAAAGCTACTAAATGAGAGCTACTAAATGAAAGCTACTAAATGAGAGCTACTAAATGAGAGCTACTAAACGAGAGCTACTAAATGAGAGCTACTAAATGAGAGCTACTAAATGAAAGCTACTAAATGAGAGCTACTAAATGAAAGCTACTAAACGAGAGCTATTAAACGAGAGCTATTAAACGAGAGCTACTAAATGAGAGCTACTAAATGAGAGCTACTAAACGAGAGCTACTAAATGAGAGCTACTAAATGAAAGCTACTAAACGAGAGCTATTAAACGAGAGCTACTAAATGAGAGCTACTAAATGAGAGCTACTAAACGAGAGCTACTAAATGAGAGCTACTAAATGAGAGCTACTAAACGAGAGCTACTAAATGAGAGCTACTAAATGAGAGCTACTAAATGAAAGCTACTAAATGAGAGCTACTAAATGAAAGCTACTAAACGAGAGCTACTAAACGAGAGCTACTAAATGAGAGCTACTAAATGAAAGCTACTAAACGAGAGCTACTAAACGAGAGCTACTAAATGAAAGCTACTAAATGAGAGCTACTAAATGAAAGCTACTAAACGAGAGCTACTAAATGAGAGCTACTAAACGAGAGCTATTAAACGAGAGCTACTAAATGAGAGCTACTAAATGAAAGCTACTAAACGAGAGCTACTAAACGAGAGCTACTAAATGAGAGCTACTAAATGAGAGCTACTAAACGAGAGCTACTAAATGAGAGCTACTAAATGAAAGCTACTAAATGAGAGCTACTAAACGAGAGCTACTAAATGAAAGCTACTAAATGAGAGCTACTAAATGAGAGCTACTAAATGAGAGCTACTAAACGAGAGCTACTAAATGAAAGCTACTAAATGAGAGCTACTAAATGAGAGCTACTAAATGAGAGCTACTAAACGAGAGCTACTAAACGAGAGCTACTAAATGAGAGCTACTAAATGAAAGCTACTAAACGAGAGCTACTAAATGAGAGCTACTAAATGAAAGCTATTAAACGAGAGCTACTAAATGAGAGCTACTAAATGAGAGCTACTAAATGAAAGCTATTAAACGAGAGCTACTAAATGAGAGCAACTAAATGAGAGCTACTAAACGAGAGCTACTAAATGAGAGCTACTAAATGAGAGCTACTAAATGAGAGCTACTAAATGAGAGCTACTAAATGAGAGCTACTAAATGAGAGCTACTAAATGAGAGCTACTAAACGAGAGCTACTAAATGAGAGCTACTAAATGAAAGCTATTAAACGAGAGCTACTAAATGAGAGCTACTAAATGAGAGCTACTAAATGAGAGCTACTAAATGAGAGCTACTAAATGAGAGCTACTAAATGAGAGCTACTAAACGAGAGCTACTAAACGAGAGCTACTAAATGAGAGCTACTAAACGAGAGCTACTAAATGAGAGCTACTAAATGAAAGCTATTAAACGAGAGCTACTAAATGAGAGCTACTAAATGAGAGCTATTAAACGAGAGCTACTAAATGAGAGCTACTAAATGAGAGCTACTAAATGAAAGCTATTAAACGAGAGCTACTAAACGAGAGCTACTAAACGAGAGCTACTAAATGAGAGCTATTAAACGAGAGCTACTAAATGAGAGCTACTAAATGAGAGCTACTAAATGAGAGCTACTAAATGAGAGCTACTAAATGAGAGCTACTAAATGAGAGCTACTAAACGAGAGCTACTAAATGAGAGCTACTAAATGAGAGCTACTAAACGAGAGCTACTAAATGAGAGCTACTAAATGAAAGCTATTAAACGAGAGCTACTAAATGAGAGCTACTAAATGAGAGCTACTAAATGAGAGCTACTAAACGAGAGCTACTAAATGAAAGCTATTAAACGAGAGCTACTAAATGAGAGCTACTAAATGAGAGCTACTAAATGAGAGCTATTAAACGAGAGCTACTAAATGAGAGCTACTAAATGAGAGCTACTAAATGAGAGCTACTAAATGAGAGCTACTAAATGAGAGCTACTAAATGAGAGCTACTAAACGAGAGCTACTAAATGAGAGCTACTAAATGAGAGCTACTAAACGAGAGCTACTAAATGAGAGCTACTAAATGAAAGCTATTAAACGAGAGCTACTAAATGAGAGCTACTAAATGAGAGCTACTAAATGAGAGCTACTAAACGAGAGCTACTAAATGAGAGCTACTAAACGAGAGCTACTAAATGAAAGCTATTAAACGAGAGCTACTAAATGAGAGCTACTAAATGAGAGCTACTAAATGAGAGCTATTAAACGAGAGCTACTAAATGAGAGCTACTAAATGAGAGCTACTAAATGAGAGCTACTAAATGAGAGCTACTAAATGAGAGCTACTAAATGAGAGCTACTAAACGAGAGCTACTAAATGAGAGCTACTAAATGAGAGCTACTAAACGAGAGCTACTAAATGAGAGCTACTAAATGAAAGCTATTAAACGAGAGCTACTAAATGAGAGCTACTAAATGAGAGCTACTAAACGAGAGCTACTAAACGAGAGCTACTAAATGAAAGCTATTAAACGAGAGCTACTAAATGAGAGCTACTAAATGAGAGCTACTAAATGAGAGCTACTAAACGAGAGCTACTAAATGAGAGCTACTAAATGAGAGCTACTAAACGAGAGCTACTAAACGAGAGCTACTAAATGAGAGCTACTAAACGAGAGCTACTAAATGAGAGCTACTAAATGAAAACTATTAAACGAGAGCTACTAAATGAGAGCTACTAAATGAGCTACTAAACGAGAGCTACTAAATGAGAGCTACTAAATGAGAGCTACTAAATGAAAGCTATTAAACGAGAGCTACTAAATAGGAGCTACTAAATGAGAGCTACTAAATGAGAGCTACTAAATGAGAGCTACTAAACGAGAGCTACTAAACGAGAGCTACTAAATGAGAGCTACTAAACGAAAGCTACTAAAGGAGAGCTACTAAATGAGAGCTACTAAATGAGAGCTACTAAATGAGAGCTACTAAACGAGAGCTACTAAACGAGAGCTACTAAATGAGAGCTACTAAACGAGAGCTACTAAATGAGAGCTACTAAATGAAAGCTATTAAACGAGAGCTACTAAATGAGAGCTACTAAATGAGAGCTATTAAACGAGAGCTACTAAATGAGAGCTACTAAATGAGAGCTACTAAATGAAAGCTATTAAACGAGAGCTACTAAATGAGAGCTACTAAATGAGAGCTACTAAATGAGAGCTACTAAATGAGAGCTACTAAATGAGAGCTACTAAATGAGAGCTACTAAACGAGAGCTACTAAACGAGAGCTACTAAATGAGAGCTACTAAACGAAAGCTACTAAATGAGAGCTACTAAATGAAAGCTATTAAATGAGAGCTACTAAATGAGAGCTACTAAATGAGAGCTACTAAACGAGAGCTACTAAATGAGAGCTACTAAATGAGAGCTACTAAACGAGAGCTACTAAATGAGAGCTACTAAATGAAAGCTATTAAACCAGAGCTACTAAACGAGAGCTACTAAATGAGAGCTACTAAATGAGAGCTACTAAATGAGAGCTACTAAATGAGAGCTACTAAATGAGAGCTACTAAACGAGAGCTACTAAACGAGAGCTACTAAATGAGAGCTACTAAACGAGAGCTACTAAATGAGAGCTACTAAATGAAAGCTATTAAACGAGAGCTACTAAATGAGAGCTACTAAATGAGAGCTATTAAATGAGAGTTACTAAATGAGAGCGACTAAATGAGAGCTACTAAATGAAAGCTATTAAACGAGAGCTACTAAATGAGAGCTACTAAATGAGAGCTACTAAATGAGAGCTACTAAATGAGAGCTACTAAATGAGAGCTACTAAATGAGAGCTACTAAACGAGAGCTACTAAATGAGAGCTACTAAATGAGAGCTACTAAACGAGAGCTACTAAATGAGAGCTACTAAATGAAAGCTATTAAACGAGAGCTACTAAATGAGAGCTACTAAATGAGAGCTACTAAACGAGAGCTACTAAACGAGAGCTACTAAATGAAAGCTATTAAACGAGAGCTACTAAATGAGAGCTACTAAATGAGAGCTACTAAATGAGAGCTACTAAATGAGAGCTACTAAATGAGAGCTACTAAACGAGAGCTACTAAACGAGAGCTACTAAATGAGAGCTACTAAACGAGAGCTACTAAATGAGAGCTACTAAATGAAAGCTATTAAACGAGAGCTACTAAATGAGAGCTACTAAATGAGAGCTACTAAACGAGAGCTACTAAATGAGAGCTACTAAATGAGAGCTACTAAATGAAAGCTATTAAACGAGAGCTACTAAATAGGAGCTACTAAATGAGAGCTACTAAATGAGAGCTACTAAATGAGAGCTACTAAACGAGAGCTACTAAACGAGAGCTACTAAATGAGAGCTACTAAACGAAAGCTACTAAAGGAGAGCTACTAAATGAGAGCTACTAAATGAGAGCTACTAAATGAGAGCTACTAAACGAGAGCTACTAAACGAGAGCTACTAAATGAGAGCTACTAAACGAGAGCTACTAAATGAGAGCTACTAAATGAAAGCTATTAAACGAGAGCTACTAAATGAGAGCTACTAAATGAGAGCTACTAAATGAGAGCTACTAAATGAGAGCTACTAAATGAGAGCTACTAAATGAGAGCTACTAAACGAGAGCTACTAAACGAGAGCTACTAAATGAGAGCTACTAAACGAGAGCTACTAAATGAGAGCTACTAAATGAGAGCTACTAAATGAGAGCTACTAAATGAGAGCTACTAAATGAAAGCTATTAAATGAGAGCTACTAAATGAGAGCTACTAAATGAGAGCTACTAAGTGAGAGCTACTAAACGAGAGCTACTAAACGAGAGCTACTAAATGAGAGCTACTAAACGAGAGCTACTAAATGAGAGCTACTAAACGAGAGCTACTAAATGAGAGCTACTAAACGAGAGCTACTAAATGAGAGCTACTAAACGAAAGCTATTAAAGGAGAGCTACTAAATGAGAGCTACTAAATGAGAGCTACTAAATGAGAGCTACTAAACGAGAGCTACTAAATGAGAGCTACTAAATGAGAGCTACTAAATGAGAGCTACTAAATGAGAGCTACTAAATGAGAGCTATTAAACGAGAGCTACTAAATGAGAGCTACTAAATGAGAGCTACTAAATGAAAGCTATTAAACGAGAGCTACTAAATGAGAGCTACTAAATGAGAGCTACTAAATGAGAGCTACTAAATGAGAGCTACTAAATGAGAGCTACTAAACGAGAGCTACTAAACGAGAGCTACTAAATGAGAGCTACTAAACGAGAGCTACTAAATGAGAGCTACTAAATGAAAGCTATTAAATGAGATCTACTAAATGAGAGCTACTAAATGAGAGCTACTAAACGAGAGCTACTAAATGAGAGCTACTAAATGAGAGCTACTAAACGAGAGCTACTAAATGAGAGCTACTAAATGAGAGCTACTAAACGAGAGCTACTAAATGAGAGCTACTAAACGAGAGCTACTAAATGAGAGCTACTAAATGAAAGCTATTAAACGAGAGCTACTAAATGAGAGCTACTAAATGAGAGCTACTAAACGAGAGCTACTAAATGAGAGCTACTAAATGAAAGCTACTAAATGAGAGCTACTAAACGAGAGCTACTAAATGAGAGCTACTAAACGAGAGCTACTAAATGAGAGCTACTAAATGAAAGCTACTAAATGAGAGCTACTAAACGAGAGCTACTAAATGAGAGCTACTAAACGAGAGCTACTAAATGAGAGCTACTAAATGAAAGCTACTAAATGAGAGCTACTAAATGAGAGCTACTAAATGAAAGCTACTAAATGAGAGCTACTAAACGAGAGCTACTAAATGAAAGCTACTAAATGAGAGCTACTAAACGAGAGCTACTAAATGAGAGCTACTAAATGAAAGCTACTAAATGAGAGCTACTAAATGAGAGCTACTAAATGAAAGCTACTAAATGAGAGCTACTAAACGAGAGCTACTAAATGAGAGCTACTAAACGAGAGCTACTAAATGAGAGCTACTAAATGAAAGCTACTAAATGAGAGCTACTAAATGAGAGCTACTAAATGAAAGCTACTAAACGAGAGCTACTAAATGAGAGCTACTAAATGAAAGCTACTAAATGAGAGCTACTAAATGAGAGCTACTAAATGAAAGCTACTAAATGAGAGCTACTAAACGAGAGCTACTAAATGAGAGCTACTAAACGAGAGCTACTAAATGAGAGCTACTAAATGAAAGCTACTAAATGAGAGCTACTAAATGAGAGCTACTAAATGAGAGCTACTAAACGAGAGCTACTAAACGAGAGCTACTAAATGAAAGCTATTAAACGAGAGCTACTAAATGAGAGCTACTAAACGAGAGCTACTAAACGAAAGCTACTAAATGAGAGCTACTAAATGAGAGCTACTAAATGAGAGCTACTAAATGAGAGCTACTAAACGAGAGCTACTAAACGAGAGCTACTAAATGAGAGCTACTAAACGAGAGCTACTAAATGAGAGCTACTAAATGAAAGCTATTAAACGAGAGCTACTAAATGAGAGCTACTAAATGAGAGCTACTAAACGAGAGCTACTAAATGAGAGCTACTAAATGAGAGCTACTAAATGAAAGCTATTAAACGAGAGCTACTAAATAGGAGCTACTAAATGAGAGCTACTAAATGAGAGCTACTAAATGAGAGCTACTAAACGAGAGCTACTAAACGAGAGCTACTAAATGAGAGCTACTAAACGAAAGCTACTAAAGGAGAGCTACTAAATGAGAGCTACTAAATGAGAGCTACTAAATGAGAGCTACTAAACGAGAGCTACTAAACGAGAGCTACTAAATGAGAGCTACTAAACGAGAGCTACTAAATGAGAGCTACTAAATGAAAGCTATTAAACGAGAGCTACTAAATGAGAGCTATTAAACGAGAGCTACTAAATGAGAGCTACTAAATGAGAGCTACTAAATGAAAGCTATTAAACGAGAGCTACTAAATGAGAGCTACTAAATGAGAGCTACTAAATGAGAGCTACTAAATGAGAGCTACTCAATGAGAGCTACTAAACGAGAGCTACTAAATGAGAGCTACTAAATGAGAGCTACTAAACGAGAGCTACAAAATGAGAGCTACTAAATGAAAGCTATTAAACGAGAGCTACTAAATGAGAGCTACTAAATGAGAGCTACTAAACGAGAGCTACTAAATGAGAGCTACTAAATGAAAGCTACTAAATGAGAGCTACTAAATGAGAGCTACTAAATGAGAGCTACTAAACGAGAGCTACTAAATGAGAGCTACTAAACGAGAGCTACTAAATGAGAGCTACTAAATGAAAGCTACTAAATGAGAGCTACTAAATGAGAGCTACTAAATGAAAGCTACTAAATGAGAGCTACTAAACGAGAGCTACTAAATGAAAGCTACTAAATGAGAGCTACTAAACGAGAGCTACTAAATGAGAGCTACTAAATGAAAGCTACTAAATGAGAGCTACTAAACGAGAGCTACTAAACGAGAGCTACTAAATGAGAGCTACTAAACGAGAGCTACTAAACGAGAGCTACTAAACGAGAGCTACTAAATGAGAGCTACTAAATGAGAGCTACTAAACGAGAGCTACTAAACGAGAGCTACTAAATGAGAGCTACTAAATGAGAGCTACTAAATGAGAGCTACTAAACGAGAGCTACTAAACGAGAGCTACTAAATGAGAGCTACTAAATGAAAGCTACTAAATGAGAGCTACTAAACGAGAGCTACTAAATGAGAGCTACTAAATGAGAGCTACTAAATGAGAGCTACTAAATGAGAGCTACTAAATGAGAGCTACTAAATGTGAGCTACTAAACGAGAGCTACTAAACGAGAGCTACTAAATGAGAGCTACTAAATGAGAGCTACTAAATGAGAGCTACTAAATGAGAGCTACTAAATGAGAGCTACTAAACGAGAGCTACTAAATGAGAGCTACTAAATGAGAGCTACTAAACGAGAGCTACTAAACGAGAGCTACTAAATGAGAGCTACTAAATGAGAGCTACTAAACGAGAGCTACTAAATGAGAGCTACTAAATGAGAGCTACTAAATGAGAGCTACTAAACGAGAGCTACTAAATGAGAGCTACTAAATGAGAGCTACTAAATGAGAGCTACTAAATGAGAGCTACTAAATGAGAGCTACTAAATGAGAGCTACTAAATGAGAGCTACTAAATGAGAGCTACTAAACGAGAGCTACTAAATGAGAGCTACTAAATGAGAGCTACTAAATGAGAGCTACTAAATGAGAGCTACTAAACGAGAGCTACTAAATGAGAGCTACTAAACGAGAGCTACTAAACGAGAGCTACTAAATGAGAGCTACTAAATGAGAGCTACTAAATGAGAGCTACTAAATGAGAGCTACTAAATGAAAGCTACTAAATGAGAGCTACTAAACGAGAGCTACTAAATGAAAGCTACTAAATGAGAGCTACTAAACGAGAGCTACTAAATGAGAGCTACTAAATGAAAGCTACTAAATGAGAGCTACTAAATGAGAGCTACTAAATGAAAGCTACTAAATGAGAGCTACTAAACGAGAGCTACTAAATGAGAGCTACTAAACGAGAGCTACTAAATGAGAGCTACTAAATGAAAGCTACTAAATGAGAGCTACTAAATGAGAGCTACTAAATGAAAGCTACTAAACGAGAGCTACTAAATGAGAGCTACTAAATGAAAGCTACTAAATGAGAGCTACTAAATGAGAGCTACTAAATGAAAGCTACTAAACGAGAGCTACTAAATGAGAGCTACTAAATGAAAGCTACTAAATGAGAGCTACTAAACGAGAGCTACTAAATGAGAGCTACTAAATGAGAGCTACTAAATGAGAGCTACTAAATGAGAGCTACTAAATGAGAGCTACTAAATGAGAGCTACTAAACGAGAGCTACTAAATGAGAGCTATTAAACGAGAGCTACTAAATGAGAGCTACTAAATGAGAGCTACTAAACGAGAGCTACTAAACGAGAGCTACTAAATGAGAGCTACTAAATGAGAGCTACTAAACGAGAGCTACTAAATGAGAGCTACTAAATGAGAGCTACTAAATGAGAGCTACTAAACGAGAGCTACTAAATGAGAGCTACTAAATGAGAGCTACTAAATGAGAGCTACTAAATGAGAGCTACTAAATGAGAGCTACTAAATGAGAGCTACTAAATGAGAGCTACTAAACGAGAGCTACTAAATGAGAGCTACTAAATGAGAGCTACTAAATGAGAGCTACTAAATGAGAGCTACTAAATGAAAGCTACTAAATGAGAGCTACTAAACGAGAGCTACTAAATGAGAGCTACTAAATGAGAGCTACTAAATGAGAGCTACTAAATGAGAGCTACTAAATGAGAGCTACTAAATGAGAGCTACTAAATGAGAGCTACTAAACGAGAGCTACTAAACGAGAGCTACATGAGAGCTACTAAATGAGAGCTACTAAATGAGAGCTACTAAATGAGAGCTACTAAATGAGAGCTACTAAATGAGAGCTACTAAATGAGAGCTACTAAATGAGAGCTACTAAATGAGAGCTACTAAACGAGAGCTACTAAACGAGAGCTAATAAATGAGAGCTAATAAACGAGAGCTACTAAATGAGAGCTACTAAATGAGAGCTACTAAATGAGAGCTACTAAACGAGAGCTACTAAACGAGAACTACTAAACGAGAGCTACTAAACGAGAGCTACTAAATGAGAGCTACTAAATGAGAGCTACTAAATGAGAGCTACTAAACGAGAGCTACTAAACGAGAGCTACTAAACGAGAGCTACGAAATGAGAGCTACTAAACGAGAGCTACTAAAAAAGAGCTACTAAACGAGAGCTACTAAACGAGAGCTACTAAACGAGAGCTACTAAATGAGAGCTACTAAACGAGAGCTACTAAAAAAGAGCTACTAAACGAGAGCTACTAAACGAGAGCTACTAAATGAGAGCTACTAAATGAGAGCTACTAAACGAGAGCTACTAAAAAAGAGCTACTAAACGAGAGCTACTAAACGAGAGCTACTAAACGAGAGCTACTAAACGAGAGCTACTAAATGAGAGCTACTAAACGAGAGCTACTAAACGAGAGCTACTAAACGAGAGCTACTAAATGAGAGCTACTAAACGAGAGCTACTAAACGAGAGCTACTAAACGAGAGCTACTAAACGAGAGCTACTAAATGAGAGCTACTAAACGAGAGCTACTAAACGAGAGCTACTAAATGAGAGCTACTAAATGAGAGCTACTAAACGAGAGCTACTAAACGAGAGCTACTAAATGAGAGCTACTAAACGAGAGCTACTAAACGAGAGCTACTAAACGAGAGCTACTAAATGAGAGCTACTAAATGAGAGCTACTAAACGAGAGCTACTAAACGAGAGCTACTAAATGAGAGCTACTAAACGAGAGCTACTAAACGAGAGCTACTAAATGAGAGCTACTAAACGAGAGCTACTAAATGAGAGCTACTAAACGAGAGCTACTAAACGAGAGCTACTAAATGAGAGCTACTAAACGAGAGCTACTAAACGAGAACTACTAAACGAGAGCTACTAAATGAGAGCTACTAAATGAGAGCTACTAAATGAGAGCTACTAAACGAGAGCTACTAAACGAGAGCTACTAAATGAGAGCTACTAAATGAAAGCTATTAAACGAGAGCTACTAAATGAGAGCTACTAAATGAGAGCTACTAAACGAGAGCTACTAAACGAGAGCTACTAAACGAGAGCTACTAAACGAGAGCTACTAAATGAGAGCTACTAAACGAGAGCTACTAAATGAGAGCTACTAAACGAGAGCTACTAAACGAGAGCTACTAAATGAGAGCTACTAAATGAGAGCTACTAAACGAGAGCTACTAAACGAGAGCTACTAAATGAGAGCTACTAAACGAGAGCTACTAAACGAGAGCTACTAAACGAGAGCTACTAAATGAGAGCTACTAAACGAGAGCTACTAAACGAGAGCTACTAAACGAGAGCTACTAAATGAGAGCTACTAAATGAGAGCTACTAAACGAGAGCTACTAAACGAGAGCTACTAAATGAGAGCTACTAAATGAGAGCTACTAAATGAGAGCTACTAAACGAGAGCTACTAAACGAGAGCTACTAAATGAGAGCTACTAAACGAGAGCTACTAAATGAGAGCTACTAAATGAGAGCTACTAAATGAGAGCTACTAAATGAAAGCTACTAAATGAGAGCTACTAAATGAGAGCTACTAAATGAGAGCTACTAAATGAGAGCTACTAAATGAGAGCTACTAAATGAGAGCTACTAAACGAGAGCTACTAAATGAGAGCTACTAAATGAGAGCTACTAAATGAAAGCTACTAAATGAGAGCTACTAAATGAGAGCTACTAAATGAGAGCTACTAAATGAGAGCTACTAAATGAGAGCTACTAAATGAGAGCTACTAAATGAGAGCTACTAAACGAGAGCTACTAAATGAGAGCTAATAAACGAGAGCTACTAAATGAGAGCTACTAAATGAGAGCTAATAAATGAGAGCTACTAAATGAGAGCTACTAAATGAGAGCTACTAAATGAGAGCTACTAAATGAGAGCTACTAAACGAGAGCTACTAAATGAGAGCTACTAAATGAGAGCTACTAAACGAGAGCTACTAAATGAGAGCTACTAAATGAGAGCTACTAAATGAGAGCTACTAAATGAGAGCTACTAAATGAGAGCTACTAAATGAGAGCTACTAAATGAGAGCTACTAAATGAGAGCTACTAAACGAGAGCTACTAAACGAGAGCTACTAAACGAGAGCTACTAAATGAGAGCTAATAAACGAGAGCTACTAAACGAGAGCTACTAAATGAGAGCTACTAAATGAGAGCTACTAAATGAGAGCTACTAAATGAGAGCTACTAAATGAGAGCTACTAAATGAGAGCTACTAAATGAGAGCTACTAAACGAGAGCTACTAAATGAGAGCTACTAAATGAGAGCTACTAAATGAGAGCTACTAAATGAGAGCTACTAAATGAGAGCTACTAAATGAGAGCTACTAAATGAGAGCTACTAAATGAGAGCTACTAAATGAGAGCTACTAAACGAGAGCTACTAAACGAGAGCTAATAAATGAGAGCTAATAAACGAGAGCTACTAAATGAGAGCTACTAAATGAGAGCTACTAAATGAGAGCTACTAAACGAGAGCTACTAAACGAGAACTACTAAACGAGAGCTACTAAATGAGAGCTACTAAATGAGAGCTACTAAATGAGAGCTACTAAATGAGAGCTACTAAACGAGAGCTACTAAACGAGAGCTACTAAATGAGAGCTACTAAACGAGAGCTACTAAACGAGAGCTACTAAACGAGAGCTACTAAATGAGAGCTACTAAACGAGAGCTACTAAACGAGAGCTACTAAACGAGAGCTACTAAACGAGAGCTACTAAATGAGAGCTACTAAACGAGAGCTACTAAACGAGAGCTACTAAATGAGAGCTACTAAATGAGAGCTACTAAACGAGAGCTACTAAACGAGAGCTACTAAATGAGAGCTACTAAATGAGAGCTACTAAATGAGAGCTACTAAATGAGAGCTACTAAATTAGAGCTACTAAATGAGAGCTACTAAATGAGAGCTACTAAACGAGAGCTACTAAACGAGAGCTACTAAATGAGAGCTACTAAACGAGAGCTACTAAACGAGAGCTACTAAACGAGAGCTACTAAATGAGAGCTACTAAACGAGAGCTACTAAACGAGAGCTACTAAACGAGAGCTACTAAACGAGAGCTACTAAATGAGAGCTACTAAACGAGAGCTACTAAACGAGAGCTACTAAATGAGAGCTACTAAATGAGAGCTACTAAACGAGAGCTACTAAACGAGAGCTACTAAATGAGAGCTACTAAATGAGAGCTACTAAATGAGAGCTACTAAACGAGAGCTACTAAACGAGAGCTACTAAATGAGAGCTACTAAACGAGAGCTACTAAATGAGAGCTACTAAATGAGAGCTACTAAATGAGAGCTACTAAATGAGAGCTACTAAATGAGAGCTACTAAATGAGAGCTACTAAATGAGAGCTACTAAACGAGAGCTACTAAACGAGAGCTACTAAATGAGAGCTACTAAATGAGAGCTACTAAACGAGAGCTACTAAACGAGAGCTACTAAATGAGAGCTACTAAACGAGAGCTACTAAATGAGAGCTACTAAATGAGAGCTACTAAATGAGAGCTACTAAATGAAAGCTACTAAATGAGAGCTACTAAATGAGAGCTACTAAATGAGAGCTACTAAATGAGAGCTACTAAACGAGAGCTACTAAACGAGAGCTACTAAACGAGAGCTACTAAATGAGAGCTAATAAACGAGAGCTACTAAACGAGAGCTACTAAATGAGAGCTACTAAATGAGAGCTACTAAATGAGAGCTACTAAATGAGAGCTACTAAATGAGAGCTACTAAATGAGAGCTACTAAATGAGAGCTACTAAATGAGAGCTACTAAACGAGAGCTACTAAATGAGAGCTACTAAATGAGAGCTACTAAATGAGAGCTACTAAATGAGAGCTACTAAATGAGAGCTACTAAATGAGAGCTACTAAATGAGAGCTACTAAATGAGAGCTACTAAATGAGAGCTACTAAACGAGAGCTACTAAACGAGAGCTAATAAATGAGAGCTAATAAACGAGAGCTACTAAATGAGAGCTACTAAATGAGAGCTACTAAATGAGAGCTACTAAACGAGAGCTACTAAACGAGAACTACTAAACGAGAGCTACTAAATGAGAGCTACTAAATGAGAGCTACTAAATGAGAGCTACTAAATGAGAGCTACTAAACGAGAGCTACTAAACGAGAGCTACTAAATGAGAGCTACTAAACGAGAGCTACTAAACGAGAGCTACTAAACGAGAGCTACTAAATGAGAGCTACTAAACGAGAGCTACTAAACGAGAGCTACTAAACGAGAGCTACTAAACGAGAGCTACTAAACGAGAGCTACTAAATGAGAGCTACTAAACGAGAGCTACTAAACGAGAGCTACTAAATGAGAGCTACTAAATGAGAGCTACTAAACGAGAGCTACTAAACGAGAGCTACTAAATGAGAGCTACTAAATGAGAGCTACTAAATGAGAGCTACTAAATAAGAGCTACTAAATGAGAGCTACTAAATGAGAGCTACTAAATGAGAGCTACTAAACGAGAGCTACTAAACGAGAGCTAATAAATGAGAGCTAATAAACGAGAGCTACTAAATGAGAGCTACTAAATGAGAGCTACTAAATGAGAGCTACTAAACGAGAGCTACTAAACGAGAACTACTAAACGAGAGCTACTAAATGAGAGCTACTAAATGAGAGCTACTAAATGAGAGCTACTAAATGAGAGCTACTAAACGAGAGCTACTAAACGAGAGCTACTAAATGAGAGCTACTAAACGAGAGCTACTAAACGAGAGCTACTAAACGAGAGCTACTAAATGAGAGCTACTAAACGAGAGCTACTAAACGAGAGCTACTAAACGAGAGCTACTAAACGAGAGCTACTAAACGAGAGCTACTAAATGAGAGCTACTAAACGAGAGCTACTAAACGAGAGCTACTAAATGAGAGCTACTAAATGAGAGCTACTAAACGAGAGCTACTAAACGAGAGCTACTAAATGAGAGCTACTAAATGAGAGCTACTAAATGAGAGCTACTAAATGAGAGCTACTAAATTAGAGCTACTAAATGAGAGCTACTAAATGAGAGCTACTAAACGAGAGCTACTAAACGAGAGCTACTAAATGACAGCTACTAAACGAGAGCTACTAAACGAGAGCTACTAAACGAGAGCTACTAAATGAGAGCTACTAAACGAGAGCTACTAAACGAGAGCTACTAAACGAGAGCTACTAAACGAGAGCTACTAAATGAGAGCTACTAAACGAGAGCTACTAAACGAGAGCTACTAAATGAGAGCTACTAAATGAGAGCTACTAAACGAGAGCTACTAAACGAGAGCTACTAAATGAGAGCTACTAAATGAGAGCTACTAAATGAGAGCTACTAAACGAGAGCTACTAAACGAGAGCTACTAAATGAGAGCTACTAAACGAGAGCTACTAAATGAGAGCTACTAAATGAGAGCTACTAAATGAGAGCTACTAAATGTAAAGCTACTAAATGAGAGCTACTAAATGAGAGCTACTAAATGAGAGCTACTAAATGAGAGCTACTAAATGAGAGCTACTAAACGAGAGCTACTAAACGAGAGCTACTAAATGAGAGCTACTAAATGAGAGCTACTAAACGAGAGCTACTAAACGAGAGCTACTAAATGAGAGCTACTAAACGAGAGCTACTAAATGAGAGCTACTAAATGAGAGCTACTAAATGAGAGCTACTAAATGAAAGCTACTAAATGAGAGCTACTAAATGAGAGCTACTAAATGAGAGCTACTAAATGAGAGCTACTAAATGAGAGCTACTAAATGAGAGCTACTAAACGAGAGCTACTAAATGAGAGCTACTAAATGAGAGCTACTAAATGAAAGCTACTAAATGAGAGCTACTAAATGAGAGCTACTAAATGAGAGCTACTAAATGAGAGCTACTAAATGAGAGCTACTAAATGAGAGCTACTAAATGAGAGCTACTAAATGAGAGCTACTAAATGAGAGCTACTAAATGAGAGCTACTAAATGAGAGCTACTAAATGAGAGCTACTAAATGAGAGCTACTAAATGAGAGCTACTAAACGAGAGCTACTAAACGAGAGCTAATAAATGAGAGCTACTAAACGAGAGCTACTAAACGAGAGCTACTAAACGAGAGCTACTAAATGAGAGCTACTAAACGAGAGCTACTAAACGAGAGCTACTAAATGAGAGCTACTAAATGAGAGCTACTAAACGAGAGCTACTAAACGAGAGCTACTAAATGAGAGCTACTAAATGAGAGCTACTAAATGAGAGCTACTAAATGAGAGCTACTAAATGAGAGCTACTAAACGAGAGCTACTAAACGAGAGCTACTAAATGAGAGCTACTAAACGAGAGCTACTAAACGAGAGCTACTAAACGAGAGCTACTAAATGAGAGCTACTAAACGAGAGCTACTAAACGAGAGCTACTAAACGAGAGCTACTAAACGAGAGCTACTAAACGAGAGCTACTAAATGAGAGCTACTAAACGAGAGCTACTAAACGAGAGCTACTAAATGAGAGCTACTAAATGAGAGCTACTAAACGAGAGCTACTAAACGAGAGCTACTAAATGAGAGCTACTAAATGAGAGCTACTAAATGAGAGCTACTAAACGAGAGCTACTAAACGAGAGCTACTAAATGAGAGCTACTAAACGAGAGCTACTAAATGAGAGCTACTAAATGAGAGCTACTAAATGAGAGCTACTAAATGAAAGCTACTAAATGAGAGCTACTAAATGAGAGCTACTAAATGAGAGCTACTAAATGAGAGCTACTAAATGAGAGCTACTAAACGAGAGCTACTAAATGAGAGCTACTAAATGAGAGCTACTAAATGAAAGCTACTAAATGAGAGCTACTAAATGAGAGCTACTAAATGAGAGCTACTAAATGAGAGCTACTAAATGAGAGCTACTAAATGAGAGCTACTAAATGAGAGCTACTAAATGAGAGCTAATAAACGAGAGCTACTAAACGAGAGCTACTAAATGAGAGCTACTAAATGAGAGCTACTAAATGAGAGCTACTAAATGAGAGCTACTAAATGAGAGCTACTAAATGAGAGCTACTAAATGAGAGCTACTAAATGAGAGCTACTAAATGAGAGCTACTAAATGAGAGCTACTAAATGAGAGCTACTAAATGAGAGCTACTAAATGAGAGCTAATAAACGAGAGCTACTAAATGAGAGCTACTAAACGAGAGCTACTAAACGAGAGCTACTAAATGAGAGCTACTAAATGAGAGCTACTAAATGAGAGCTACTAAACGAGAGCTACTAAACGAGAGCTACTAAATGAGAGCTACTAAATGAAAGCTACTAAATGAGAGCTACTAAATGAGAGCTACTAAATGAGAGCTACTAAATGAGAGCTACTAAACGAGAGCTACTAAATGAGAGCTACTAAATGTGAGCTACTAAATGAGAGCTACTAAATGAGAGCTACTAAATGAGAGCTACTAAATGAGAGCTACTAAATGAGAGCTACTAAACGAGAGCTACTAAATGAGAGCTACTAAATGAGAGCTACTAAATGAGAGCTACTAAATGAGAGCTACTAAATGAGAGCTACTAAATGAGAGCTACTAAATGAGAGCTACTAAACGAGAGCTACTAAATGAGAGCTACTAAATTAGAGCTACTAAACGAGAGCTACTAAACGAGAGCTACTAAATGAGAGCTACTAAACGAGAGCTACTAAACGAGAGCTACTAAACGAGAGCTACTAAATGAGAGCTATTAAACGAGAGCTACTAAACGAGAGCTACTAAATGAGAGCTACTAAATGAGAGCTACTAAATGAGAGCTACTAAATGAGAGCTACTAAATAAGAGCTACTAAACGAGAGCTACTAAATGAGAGCTACTAAATTAGAGCTACTAAACGAGAGCTACTAAACGAGAGCTACTAAATGAGAGCTACTAAACGAGAGCTACTAAACGAGAGCTACTAAACGAGAGCTACTAAATGAGAGCTATTAAACGAGAGCTACTAAACGAGAGCTACTAAATGAGAGCTACTAAATGAGAGCTATTAAACGAGAGCTACTAAACGAGAGCTACAAATGAGAGCTACTAAACGAGAGCTACTAAACGAGAGCTACTAAATGAGAGCTACTAAATGAGAGCTACTAAATGAGAGCTACTAAATGAGAGCTACTAAACGAGAGCTACTAAATGAGAGCTACTAAACGAGAGCTACTAAACGAGAGCTACTAAATGAGAGCTACTAAATGAAAGCTACTAAATGAGAGCTACTAAATGAGAGCTACTAAATGAGAGCTACTAAATGAGAGCTACTAAACGAGAGCTACTAAATGAGAGCTACTAAATGTGAGCTACTAAATGAGAGCTACTAAATGAGAGCTACTAAATGAGAGCTACTAAATGAGAGCTACTAAATGAGAGCTACTAAACGAGAGCTACTAAATGAGAGCTACTAAATGAGAGCTACTAAATGAGAGCTACTAAATGAGAGCTACTAAATGAGAGCTACTAAATGAGAGCTACTAAATGAGAGCTACTAAACGAGAGCTACTAAATGAGAGCTACTAAATTAGAGCTACTAAACGAGAGCTACTAAACGAGAGCTACTAAATGAGAGCTACTAAACGAGAGCTACTAAACGAGAGCAAATTAAACGAGAGCTACTAAATGAGAGCTATTAAACGAGAGCTACTAAACGAGAGCTACTAAATGAGAGCTACTAAATGAGAGCTACTAAATGAGAGCTACTAAATGAGAGCTACTAAACGAGAGCTACTAAATGAGAGCTACTAAATGAGAGCTACTAAATGAGAGCTACTAAATGAGAGCTACTAAACGAGAGCTACTAAACGAGAGCTACTAAATGAGAGCTACTAAACGAGAGCTACTAAATGAGAGCTACTAAATGAGAGCTACTAAATGAGAGCTACTAAATGAGAGCTACTAAATGAGAGCTACTAAATGAGAGCTACTAAATGAGAGCTACTAAATGAGAGCTACTAAACGAGAGCTACTAAACGAGAGCTACTAAATGAGAGCTACTAAACGAGAGCTACTAAATGAGAGCTACTAAACGAGAGCTATTAAATGAGAGCTACTAAATGAGAGCTACTAAATGAGAGCTACTAAACGAGAGCTACTAAATGAGAGCTACTAAATGAGAGCTACTAAACAGGAGCTACTAAACGAGAGCTACTAAATGAGAGCTACTAAATGAGAGCTATTAAATGAGAGCTATTAAATGAGAGCTACTAAATGAGAGCAACTAAATGAGAGCTACAAAACGAGAGCTACTAAATGAGAGCTACTAAACGAGAGCTATTAAATGAGAGCTACTAAATGAGAGCTACTAAACGAGAGCTACTAAACGAGAGCTACTAAATGAGAGCTACTAAATGAGAGCTACTAAACGAGAGCTACTAAACGAGAGCTACTAAATGAGAGCTACTAAATGAGAGCTACTAAATGAGAGCTACTAAACGAGAGCTACTAAACGAGAGCTACTAAATGAGAGCTACTAAATGAGAGCTACTAAACGAGAGCTACTAAACGAGAGCTACTAAATGAGAGCTACTAAATGAGAGCTACTAAACGAGAGCTACTAAACGAGAGCTACTAAATGAGAGCTACTAAACGAGAGCTACTAAACGAGAGCTACTAAATGAGAGCTACTAAACGAGAGCTACTAAACGAGAGCTACTAAATGAGAGCTACTAAACGAGAGCTACTAAACGAGAGCTACTAAACGAGAGCTACTAAACGAGAGCTACTAAATGAGAGCTACTAAACGAGAGCTACTAAACGAGAGCTACTAAACGAGAGCTACTAAATGAGAGCTACTAAACGAGAGCTACTAAACGAGAGCTACTAAACGAGAGCTACTAAACGAGAGCTACTAAATGAGAGCTACTAAATGAGAGCTACTAAACGAGAGCTACTAAACGAGAGCTACTAAACGAGAGCTACTAAACGAGAGCTACTAAACGAGAGCTACTAAATGAGAGCTACTAAACGAGAGCTACTAAACGAGAGCTACTAAACGAGAGCTACTAAATGAGAGCTACTAAATGAGAGCTACTAAACGAGAGCTAATAAACGAGAGCTAATAAACGAGAGCTACTAAACGAGAGCTAATAAACGAGAGCTACTAAACGAGAGCAACTAAATGAGAGCTACTAAATGAGAGCTACTAAATGAGAGCTAATAAACGAGAGCTACTAAACGAGAGCTACTAAACGAGAGCTACTAAATGAGAGCTAATAAACGAGAGCTACTAAACGAGAGCTACTAAACGAGAGCTACTAAACGAGAGCTACTAAACGAGAGCTACTAAACGAGAGCTACTAAATGAGAGCTACTAAACGAGAGCTACTTAATGAGAGCTACTAAATGAGAGCTACTAAATGAGAGCTACTAAATAAGAGCTACTAAACGAGAGCTACTAAATGAAAGCTACTAAACGAGAGCTACTAAATGAGAGCTACTTAATGAGAGCTACTAAATGAGAGCTACTAAATGAGAGCTACTAAACGAGAGCTACTAAACGAGAGCTACTAAACGAGAGCTACTAAATGAGAGCTACTAAATGAGAGCTACTAAATGGGAGCTACTAAACGAGAGCTACTAAATGAGAGCTACTAAACGAGAGCTACTAAACGAGAGCTACTAAACGAGAGCTACTAAATGAGAGCTACTAAATGAGAGCTACTAAACGAGAGCTACTAAACGAGAGCTACTAAACGAGAGCTACTAAATGAGAGCTACTAAATGAGAGCTACTAAACGAGAGCTACTAAACGACAGCTACTAAACGAGAGCTACTAAACGAGAGCTACTAAATGAGAGCTACTAAACGAGAGCTACTAAACGAGAGCTACTAAACGAGAGCTACTAAACGAGAGCTACTAAATGAGAGCTACTAAACGAGAGCTACTAAATGAGAGCTACTAAATGAGAGCTACTAAACGAGAGCTAATAAATGAGAGCTACTAAACGAGAGCTACTAAACGAGAGCTACTAAACGAGAGCTACTAAACGAGAGCTACTAAATGAGAGCTACTAAATGAGAGCTAATAAATGAGAGCTACTAAACGAGAGCTACTAAACGAGAGCTACTAAACGAGAGCTACTAAACGAGAGCTACTAAATGAGAGCTACTAAACGAGAGCTAATAAACGAGAGCTACTAAATGAGAGCTACTAAACGATAGCTACTAAATGAGAGCTACTAAATGAGAGCTACTAAACGAGAGCTACTAAACGAGAGCTACTAAATGAGAGCTACTAAATGAGAGCTACTAAACGAGAGCTACTAAACGAGAGCTACTAAATGAGAGCTACTAAACGAGAGCTACTAAACGAGAGCTACTAAATGAGAGCTACTAAACGACAGCTACTAAATGAGAGCTACTAAATGAGAGCTACTAAATGAGAGCTACTAAACGAGAGCTACTAAACGAGAGCTACTAAATGAGAGCTACTAAATGAGAGCTACTAAACGACAGCTACTAAACGAGAGCTACTAAATGAGAGCTACTAAATGAGAGCTACTAAACGAGAGCTACTAAACGAGAGCTACTAAATGAGAGCTACTAAATGAGAGCTACTAAATGAGAGCTACTAAACGAGAGCTACTAAACGAGAGCTACTAAATGAGAGCTACTAAATGAGAGCTACTAAACGAGAGCTACTAAACGAGAGCTACTAAATGAGAGCTACTAAATGAGAGCTACTAAACGAGAGCTACTAAACGAGAGCTACTAAATGAGAGCTACTAAACGAGAGCTACTAAACGAGAGCTACTAAATGAGAGCTACTAAATGAGAGCTACTAAACGAGAGCTACTAAATGAGAGCTACTAAATGAGAGCTACTAAATGAGAGCTACTAAATGAGAGCTACTAAACGAGAGCTACTAAACGAGAGCTACTAAATGAGAGCTACTAAACGAGAGCTACTAAATGAGAGCTACTAAATGAGAGCTACTAAATGAGAGCTACTAAATGAGAGCTACTAAACGAGAGCTACTAAACGAGAACTACTAAACGGGAGCTACTAAATTAGAGCTACTAAATGAGAGCTACTAAATGAGAGCTACTAAATGAGAGCTACTAAACGAGAGCTACTAAACGAGAGCTACAAAATGAGAGCTACTAAACGAGAGCTACTAAACGAGAGCTACTAAACGAGAGCTACTAAATGAGAGCTACTAAATGAGAGCTACTAAACGAGAGCTACTAAACGAGAGCTACTAAATGAGAGCTACTAAATGAGAGCTACTAAATGAGAGCTACTAAACGAGAGCTACTAAACGAGAACTACTAAACGAGAGCTACTAAATTAGAGCTACTAAATGAGAGCTACTAAATGAGAGCTACTAAATGAGAGCTACTAAACGAGAGCTACTAAACGAGAGCTACTAAATGAGAGCTACCAAACGAGAGCTACTAAACGAGAGCTACTAAACGAGAGCTACTAAACGAGAGCTACTAAATGAGAGCTACTAAACGAGAGCTACTAAACGAGAGCTACTAAATGAGAGCTACTAAATGAGAGCTACTAAATGAGAGCTACTAAACGAGAGCTACTAAACGAGAGCTACTAAACGAGAGCTACTAAATGAGAGCTACTAAATGAGAGCTACTAAATGAGAGCTACTAAATGAGAGCTACTAAACGAGAGCTACTAAATGAGAGCTACTAAATGAGAGCTACTAAATGAGAGCTACTAAATGAGAGCTACTAAACGGGAGCTACTAAATGAGAGCTACTAAATGAGAGCTACTAAACGAGAGCTACTAAACGAGAGCTACTAAATGAGAGCTACTAAACGAGAGCTACTAAACGAGAGCTACTAAATGAGAGCTACTAAACGAGAGCTACTAAACGAGAGCTACTAAACGAGAGCTACTAAATGAGAGCTACTAAACGAGAGCTACTAAACGAGAGCTACTAAACGAGAGCTACTAAACGAGAGCTACTAAATGAGAGCTACTAAACGAGAGCTACTAAACGAGAGCTACTAAACGAGAGCTACTAAATGAGAGCTACTAAACGAGAGCTACTAAACGAGAGCTACTAAACGAGAGCTACTAAACGAGAGCTACTAAATGAGAGCTACTAAATGAGAGCTACTAAACGAGAGCTACTAAACGAGAGCTACTAAACGAGAGCTACTAAATGAGAGCTACCAAACGAGAGCTACTAAACGAGAGCTACTAAACGAGAGCTACTAAACGAGAGCTACTAAACGAGAGCTACTAAATGAGAGCTACTAAACGAGAGCTACTAAACGAGAGCTACTAAACGAGAGCTACTAAACGAGAGCTACTAAATGAGAGCTAATAAACGAGAGCTAATAAACGAGAGCTACTAAACGAGAGCTAATAAACGAGAGCTACTAAACGAGAGCTACTAAATGAGAGCTACTAAATGAGAGCTACTAAATGAGAGCTAATAAACGAGAGCTACTAAACGAGAGCTACTAAACGAGAGCTACTAAATGAGAGCTAATAAACGAGAGCTACTAAACGAGAGCTACTAAACGAGAGCTACTAAACGAGAGCTACTAAACGAGAGCTACTAAATGAGAGCTACTAAACGAGAGCTACTTAATGAGAGCTACGAAATGAGAGCTACTAAATGAGAGCTACTAAATAAGAGCTACTAAACGAGAGCTACTAAACGAGAGCTACTAAACGAGAGCTACTAAATGAGAGCTACTTAATGAGAGCTACTAAATGAGAGCTACTAAATGAGAGCTACTAAACGAGAGCTACAAAACGAGAGCTACTAAACGAGAGCTACTAAATGAGAGCTACTAAATGAGAGCTACTAAATGGGAGCTACTAAACGAGAGCTACTAAATGAGAGCTACTAAATGAGAGCTACTAAACGAGAGCTACTAAACGAGAGCTACTAAACGAGAGCTACTAAATTAGAGCTACTAAACCAGAGCTACTAAACGAGAGCTACTAAACGAGAGCTACTAAATGAGAGCTACTAAATGAGAGCTACTAAACGAGAGCTACTAAACGAGAGCTACTAAACGAGAGCTACTAAACGAGAGCTACTAAATGAGAGCTACTAAACGAGAGCTACTAAATGAGAGCTAATAAACGAGAGCTACTAAACGAGAGCTACTAAATGAGAGCTACTAAACGAGAGCTACTAAATGAGAGCTACTAAATGAGAGCTACTAAACGAGAGCTACTAAATGAGAGCTACTAAACGAGAGCTACTAAATGAGAGCTACTAAATGAGAGCTACTAAATGAGAGCTACTAAATGAGAGCTACTAAATGAGAGCTACTAAACGAGAGCTACTAAATGAGAGCTAATAAACGAGAGCTACTAAACGAGAGCTACTAAACGAGAGCTACTAAACGAGAGCTACTAAATGAGAGCTACTAAACGAGAGCTACTAAATGAGAGCTACTAAATGGGAGCTACTAAACCAGAGCTACTAAACGAGAGCTACTAAATGGGAGCTACTAAATGGGAGCTACTAAACGAGAGCTACTAAATGAGAGCTACTAAATGAGAGCTACTAAATGAGAGCTACTAAATGAGAGCTACTAAACGAGAGCTACTAAATGAGAGCTACTAAATGAAAGCTACTAAACGAGAGCTACTAAACGAGAGCTACTAAATGAGAGCTACTAAACGAGAGCTACTAAATGAGAGCTACTAAATGGGAGCTACTAAACCAGAGCTACTAAACGAGAGCTACTAAATGGGAGCTACTAAATGGGAGCTACTAAACGAGAGCTACTAAATGAGAGCTACTAAACGAGAGCTACTAAACGAGAGCTACTAAACGAGAGCTACTAAACGAGAGCTACTAAATGAGAGCTACTAAACGAGAGCTACTAAATGAGAGCTAATAAACGAGAGCTACTAAACGAGAGCTACTAAATGAGAGCTACTAAACGAGAGCTACTAAATGAGAGCTACTAAATGAGAGCTACTAAACGAGAGCTACTAAATGAGAGCTACTAAATGAGAGCTACTAAACGAGAGCTACTAAATGAGAGCTACTAAACGAGAGCTACTAAACGAGAGCTACTAAACGAGAGCTACTAAATGAGAGCTACTAAATGAGAGCTACTAAACGAGAGCTACTAAATGAGAGCTACTAAACGAGAGCTACTAAATGAGAGCTACTAAATGAGAGCTACTAAACCAGAGCTACTAAACGAGAGCTACTAAACGAGAGCTACTAAATTGGAGCTACTAAACGAGAGCTACTAAATGAGAGCTACTAAATGAGAGCTACTAAACGAGAGCTACTAAATGAGAGCTACTAAACGAGAGCTACTAAACGAGAGCTACTAAACGAGAGCTACTAAACGAGAGCTACTAAACGAGAGCTACTAAACGAGAGCTACTAAATGAGAGCTAATAAACGAGAGCTACTAAACGAGAGCTACTAAACGAGAGCTACTAAACGAGAGCTACTAAACGAGAGCTACTAAATGAGAGCTACTAAACGAGAGCTACTAAATGAGAGCTACTAAACTTTTCCTTAAGCTTAGGGAATAACCAAAAGTCACAAGAAACAAAGTCTGGACAATACGGAGGGATTGGTTGTTATCTTTGTCAAATAATCTGTGGCAAGGATATAGTTGCGGGCTGGTGCATTCGCGCAAATCTTCCGCATCTTCAGTTTCTTGTGAATAATTATGTGTAAAGTTGCTGCACTGACATCACATTGTGTACCTATTGTCTCTATAGACATACGACGGTCCTTTTCGATGAAATTCTTTATTTGGCCAATCATCTCTGGTTTTCTGACTTCCTTCTTCCTCTTACGCCTCTCATCATCCCTACAGACTCCTTACCTTTTTGAATTTCTTATGCAACTCAAAAACTGATGTCGATTTATGCAAGATGGTTCAAAAGCAGTCTGAAGTATTCCATACGTTTCTCTGGCATTTTGTCGAGTTTAAAGCAGAATTTTATTGCATATCGTCTTTCTAATGTGTCCTCCTGTCCAGATTGCATTTTTGAGATTCACTATATATGTAAATAAGGCTTTAGTAGTGTGTATTCTAATTCCTTCGGTAGCTGTTCATTTGAACCTGAATTCATAAAAATTGGTCAGCCGTCTCATAAGATGTATAGCAATAACACACTAAATTTTAAAGACTCTAAGACAATTTTAAATGCACCTACAAAAGAATGGCTGGCAACTTATTGAAGACACTTTGTATTAACAAACACTGTTGATCGAGAATTTTGTTGTTTTAAAGATGGAAGTGAGGCCCACCAAAATAAACGAGTTGGTTAAGGGAAAAGTTTGAGAACTTATATACACTAAACATAATATAGAAAACACCACATATTTTTTTTTTTTACACAGTGATCACCACTTATCAAGTGTTACATGATAAGGGCTGTCCCCTGTTCATGTAAGTATAAAAATAGAGAGATTAGTTAAAATGAAAATAAGAGAAAGCAGAAATCGAACCCTGGACATAAGTTTTAAAGAACAATAGGTTTAAATGGAATGTCCAGTAAATTGTTAATTCGGATGAAATAAATAATAAATAAACTATTCAATTGTTAAAAGAATGTGGATAATAAAATATGAGTTAAATAAATTAGATATGTAGGTTAAATTCCTTTGTGGAAACAACACAAGGAAAATAAGTTATTGGGAAATCAATGTCGAAAACGTGCAAAGTCGCGCATGTTGAGACACGTGAATTTTGCTCACGTGGCCGGGATGCATGGAGTTCTCAATATAGCAGGTGGGAGATAGTTGGCGAGAGAGAGTCAGAGACAGTCAGAGACAGTCAGAGAGACAGTCAGGAGAGACAGTCAGGGGAGACAGACAGGCGGACGTCTGAAGCGAGACGTCACTTCAGAAACTAAGATGTGAAACTTTGAGTTCTTAATGAGGAAATCCCGACCGGTCGTCAGAAAATAAATTCATCATGTGTTTGTGATAAAGCTCATCTTTGTGTTTGTGATTTCTACAAAAAGGTAAATTGTATTGTTATTATATGTCTGTGTTATAAAATGTCATTACAACAACATCTCTCTCTCTAAGATACAACATCATATGTAATAAGACAAGAACTCTCACTAAGACTCATATTATTACTAATAAGAACTCTCACAAGAAAAAGCATCACTTATAATAATCTCTCTCTAAGACTCTTTAATGAAACAACTATATAACATCAAGGCCCGGAAGCCACTTGCAAGTACATCACGTTAGTGAGGAGATTTTATGAAGTATTTAATTAGGGGGGGCGGTTCATTAGGAATTTGTTAACATTAGACTTGAAATCGAGTTTTTATTCTGGAGATACTTCATGTTGAGGTTTTGGGATTTGTGGAATAGGTCGGCATACTTGGTTAGAGCAGTACAGAGAGGGAAAGTAAGAGAGAAAAAGACAGGAAAATTTTTTTTTTAGACAAAGACAGAAAAATATCCGACATCTCAGACTACTGGTCACCAAGTAGTACCGACCTTTAAGCAGCTTTTTCTTCACCCTTTGTCAGAAACATCACTCATTGAATGAGGACTGAATGACAAAATAGGAGAAGCGAGAGTTACTGGAGCTGCCGATAACACATCCACTGTATTATCTACTCTCCATTAAAAAAAAAAAAAAATGGGGGGAGGAGGAGAAAGGGGAATGCGGTTTTTTTTTTTTACACATATAATAATTAATGAATATTATCAGTCAATAAATTACATAACAAAAATACACTCATTTCATTTCAGTAACACATCCATATTTGAATTACAACGGCCATATTTATTTCAAAAAGAATACAGATTACATCATATCTTTTTAAATATATCAACGGGTATACGACGTTAACAATATTACTTTCTTTCACACCCCTATAAACATTTTTTTGAATTTCCTACAACTTTTGAAATAGAATAAAGTCATGAATTCGTTACCAGAAATATATTTTCAAATATTGTACTGGTATTTTCTTTTCTTCAATTCCATTCATCCAGAAGAAGTCTTACAATAAAGACAAAACCTTGATGTACTTGGTTTGTTCCTTCGCTTTCTATCACTCTCTCTATCTCTCTCTTTCTCTCTTACTATATATATATATATATATATATATATATATATATATATATATATATATATATATACACTAGCAAAAGTACCCGTCGTTGACTGAGTTCAAAAGCAGCCTACAAAAAATGGACTCTGATTTATGAAAGTATGATGGGTTATGAAAGGAAGGGTTGTAAAGAGATAGCTTCGAATTTAGGGGTATTAAAACCAAAGCAAAATATGATAAAAGTAAAAATAAAATAGATAAACCCCATAATTTATTATACCATACCTGTTCACACTGAAACTCTTATCACAATATTCTGTGGATCTATATTAAAAAACTTTGTTAAACTTTGTAACATATTTCCATTCTATAGGGGTCAGGCACGAATGAACACCCCATAATTTTATTATACCATATTTCTTCAAAATGAAACATAAGTATGAAAGTATACTTACGCAGATAGATATGAAAAGTCTTTATTAAAGTTTGTGCAGATTTCCATTCTATGAAGGCCAGGTGCGAACGCAGACCCCACAATTTTATTATACCATCACTATTTAAATTAAAACATTCTTATCAAAGTATTATTATGTACATCTATATCAAAAACATTTGTAAACGTTTATTTTTAATTTTATTTCCATACTTTGTAGACCAGGCGTGTACGCAGACCCCACAATTTTAATGAGTCATCATTATGCCAGATCAAACTTACCCATTCTTGTGTCTCGATACATCTTCCAACATTATATGTGATCAGTTTTCTATAATAGTCAACCATTTAGGAGCCTATTTGTGACCAGACACACATACATACGTTCAGCTTTATATTATATATATATATATATATATATATATATATATATATATATATATATATATATATATATGTCGTCAAGACGAGGGATCTCATTTTTCGTTACATTTATATAGGAATGTGATCCCCCGCGCTAAAATATAAAATTTTAATTATTAAAAGAATTCCTTTTTATATTATATCTAAAGGCCTCGTAAGCGTATTAGCCAAAATAAGTAGAGTTTGATTTGTTTTTAGGAGGTAAACTACTCTACCAAATATTTTTCAACTGTAAATTGATCAAGTAGTTGTTTTGTTGTTGTTGTTGTTATTTTACATTAGAAAAACATATTTGCTTTATTATTTGTTTGTTTGTTCGAAAACAATTCCAATTTGCAATGAAAAATACAAATAAAATAATCGTAAATAAATAATTTTAGACATGAACCCCGTACTTTTTTTTAATCAATTTTTAGTTTATATCACGCACCACTTGAGTAAAAGAAAACATTTCTTTTTAAATATGTAGGTGCACCTGAGCCGTTACAATTTTTCTTTTTCGTCCTTTTCTAACTATTTCTGCAGATCATTGGACACTAAGCTACGAGATTATAAAAAATATTGTACAAAAATCAGTATTTAAACATTTTGAAGGGGGTTCAGTTTCACATACAACGTTCTAGTAAATCGATCTCCCATTTCCTGAACCGATTTATAGCTCCGATTTGACGTTGGCTTATTCAGATCCCTCACCGCCATTATTATTATTTTATTTTTGTTTTTGCGACTTTGCGCTTTGAGAAATGCTCGGTCTGCTCCCCCGTCATTATTTTTAAATTATTTATTTGTTTACGACTTTTTAAAAGGTGTTTTTGCATTCAACGACAATTTTTAAAATAGTATTTTCAAGTTAAATTCAAGTTTTACGGTATATTTTTTAGTAAATTGTTAGGTGAAAGTACAAATTAGTTACAACACATATTACCCTCCCTATATTAAATAATATGTTTCTAAATAACAGTGCGGCTCGTTAAATGCGAAAGTACATTTTTGTCTTATCGTTATTTATTAATAAATCTCGCCTACGGTATCGATATTGTTTTGATCTTTACTGATATAAAACTTTTGTAGAAATTATATAACTGACTTTTACATTCAAACATACAAATAGGAATCTATAACACCCACGAGCTCTCACCCGGTTTTTATTACACATAACAACGGTGGCAGTTAACTATTTTTTGGTTTTTATTGTTACTTGCCGGCTATCATTCACGTAATACCATCTAAAAGATGATCGATTGCTTATGACCTTTTTTTTTTCTCCTTCTCATACTTTTTGTTCATTTCATTTCTTGTCCATTTCCGTTATTGTTTGTTTTTCTCTTTGTTTTGTTGTTGTTGTTGTTGTTGTTGTTGTTGTTGTTGTTGTTGTTGTGTTCATCTTTTCGCTCTCTCTCGGACTTTCTCTCTCTTATTTTCTCTGACCCTCTCTCTACGTGTATATATATATATATATATATATATATTGTGTGTGTGTGTGTGTGAGAGAGAGAGAGACAGAGAGACAGAGAGAAAAACAGACAGACGTATGGGGAAAGAGGGAGAGGGAGAGAGGATGTGTGCAGAAATACAAAATAAAAAAATTAAACACAGGAGTAAATGTTTTTGATTTGTTTTTTTTGTTTTTCAGCCTTTTCGCTGTCTCTCTCGAACTTTCTTTCTCTCTCTCTCTCTCTCTCTCTCTCTCTCTTTCTCTCCCTCTCTCTCTTATTTTCTCTGTATGTCTGCATGTCTGTCTGTTTCTCTCTCTCTCTACGTATATATATATATATATATATATATATATATATATATATATATATATGTATAATTTAAAGGAGATTAGAACAATGGTCTAAAGAGCTAAGTGTATTTCAATGTAACAGTGAAATTACTAATAAGATAAAAAGCTATAGCAAACATCTATATGAGTATTTTAACCATAGTTCCTGATTTCAAAAAGCGAAAAATTAAAAGATGCATCTGCCTTACTTTTAATGCTAGGTTTATTTATGGTGTCTTTTAAATTTAATAAAACCCCTTAAAAATTTGCTGACGAGGAGACCTGACTTATTAAGAAACTATATGTAATTATTGTACGTAACTTGATGTCTACCACAATAAAAAGCATTGTTTTCCGAAACGATCGTACAGATAATTGATTTTGTTGTTGTTCCTTCTTATGAAACGGATTTTTAATTTAATTATAATTTGATTTTTAATTTTAAATTATCAATCACATTACTTAATATATATATATATATATATATATATATATATATATATATATATATATATATTCCCCTTACACTTACCTTTTTTTTAACCAAGTAAGATCTGTGACTTACTTGTAGTTTTATAAAATACTTTTACATGCAAAATCCGATCCCGCATTTTGCTAATTCCTGCCCTCTGATGAGAAGGAGAGTATTTCTTCGAAACTCCGCGGATTAAGGACTATCCACTTATCTTGTGCTTTCTTTTTTTTTTAAATTTAAATATGTTTTTAACTCTTTTTCAAGATGTCTTTTAACATGTTTTATTAATCATTTGTTCATATATATATATATATATATATATATATATATATATATATATATATATATGCATATATATACTAGCATTTGAGCACGACGTTGCCGAGGTGTTTGGATGTGTATGTTGAGCAAAAAAAAAGTGGTAGTAGGAAGGCAGGCTCGAACCCGTACCGCAAAGGAGAAAAAGAACGGAGTAAAAACCTAACGTTTATGCTGTTACGACCATCGCCAAACCGGAAGCGACATTTTTTAAAATAAGGCTAGGCAATCTAAAAGAGAGTTAAAGGGGAAGATATTAATGTTTTTAGCCAATTTTTCGATATTTGTCGTATGAAAGGTCGGACTTTAAAACGATGCTGATCTTGGTAAAGTCCGTCGCCTCTATTGAAAGTTTAAGGCAGATATCATGCAAATAGACATACATACATACATACATTTATATATTGGTAACTAAAAATTTTCGACCAAACCTGCTGAAAAAACTTGGCCTATCTCTGAATACCCTTTATGTAAAATTTCAAATATTTAGACCAGAAATTGTCTGAGTAATTTGGAAGAGACCGCAGAGGTCAATTTTTTTAAACTTTAACCCCTATTATGACCCCCTTAACATTTATTGTTTTGTGCTGAAATCAAGTTATTAAGTTAGATCTATGTCCAAGGAACCTATACCTAAAATTTCAAGTGCGTAGACCCAAAATTGTCGGATGAGTTTGATAGAATTCTCAAAGGTCAAATCGTTGAACTTTTACCCCTTAATCGCCAAATTTCTGGCCAAAAACCGATCACATCGATTTTACAAAATCTCAGTAACCTGTATATCAAATTTCTAGTCTGTAGACTAAAAATTGACAGAGTTATTGCGTAGGGAAATGTACACATACACACAGACAGACATACACACACAGACGCTTTCACTTTTATATATAGACTAGCATTTCAGTTATTGCGAAGGGAAATGTACACAGACACACCGATACACAGATACACAGACACGTTCTATTTTATAGATATACTAGCAGGGGGTACCCGGCGTTGTCCGGGTGTTTGGAGATGTGTGTTGGTGGGGGGGGGGTAGATTAAAACAACCCTGTTAAAAAAAAAACGTTGGGCGGTTATTTGGAGGTGTAAAAGAAAAAAAATAGTTTTAGTATAAAGGTGGGCTTGAACCCCAAACCATTGACGCGGAGGTGGAAAGGAAATGGGAAAAAAACACTGCGACCTAACCATCTCCACCACGGCAACAGATGGATTGAAAAATGTGTCAAGTTAACGTTTATAAACCGAAATTAGCAGGTGCGACAACGTCAAGTTGCGTGATATTTGACCTAGTTTTGCGCTGGAAGCCAGTTTCTGTTTTCCCCGCTACGCTGTATATCAAATTTCGAGACTGTAGTTGAAAATTGACAAAGCTATTGCGAAGGAAAATGTACACAGACACACAGACACGTTCACTTTTATAGATAGATAGATAGATAGATAGAAAAACAAATATATATATATATATATATATATATATATATATATATATATATATATATATATATATAGTGAGAGAGAAAGAGAGAGAAACAGACAAACAGATGGGGAAAGAGGAAGAGGGAGAGAAGATGTGTGCAGAAATACAAAAAAAAAATAAACACAGAAGTGTTAGATAACGTAAGCTTTACTGTTTCGTTCAAATCAAACTTTTTTTGTTTGCTTTTTTGTTTGTTTGTTTGGTTGGGTTTTTTTTGGGGTTTTTTGTTATTTTTCGTTGTTTTTTTTTTGTTTTTTGTTTTTTTTTTTTTGCTTGTTTGTTTTTTCTAAAGAAGCTCATTGATCCAAACGAAACCGGTAGAGAGAGCTCTTGTGTTGATTTTGATTTTGCTTTTTTCTTTCCACACACACACACGCGCGCGTGTGCGCGCACGCGCGCGCGCACGCGCGCGCGCACACACACATGTACATGCATACATATTACTCTCTATTTAGCTATTTTTCTCTCACTTGATTTCTCAGTCTCTCTCCATCTTTTTTTATCCCTCTCTCTGTCTCTCTCTCTCTCTCTCTCTCTCTCTCTCTCTCTCTCTCTATATATATATATATATATATATATATATATATATATATATATATATATATATATCAATCTATCTATCTCTATCTCCCCCTTTCTATCTTTCTATCTATCTATCTCGCTTGCACACTCACCCTTTTTTTCCTTCCGATGTATAGTAAAAAAGTACTTGCCAAATTTCAGTTGTAAATTACACCATTCTGGAGCTTGACGGTTTAATCTTCAGTGCAGGCGGCACTAAAAAATACAATAACGAATTACTTAAAACTTTATGAGTGAGAGAAAGAGAGTATGGGACAACCACGGATTGAATAAAAGATGTTCGAAATTCTATGCAGACTTCAGATTTCAACAAAAGGATTCCAGAGTTCGACAGAAAGATTCCAGAGTTCGACAGAAAGATTCCAGAGTTCGACAGAAAGATTCCAGAGTTCGACAGAAAGACTCTGGAATTCGACAATTGACCGCTGAAAAAAGCCCAAAATTAACACTGCAGATGAGAACAGTAGTCCAAAATTCCAAATAATAAAAATAATCAATCCTCATCTTAAAAAGCACCTTTACTCTAAATTAGATAAACCCTAACCCTAACTCTAACCCACAATATTTTTTGTCTTGGATTTTATTACCTGACAACTTCCATTTCGCATACTATTTTAACACAAATATTGCTAACATAGTTACACTTTTTTATGCTTGCATAAGCAGGGAGACCTGACGTTGCCCAGGACTAAATAACAATAAAAAAAATGTTTCATCCTACCAATACTTTTATCAACCAAATCGATTGATTGTCTGCTCTAATCGGAGATCCATCGTGGTGCGAGAGAATGCTACACATGCTTCTCTGCAGTGACTTAATCCAGGATACATTGCGGTCTATATCGAAGTGTAATTGATTGAAAAATACTCTTACACATATAAAGTATGTTTGTGTAAAATTTCAAAAAGATTCGCTTGGCTATTTTGGGAACAAACACACACACACGCGCAGACATGCACACACACAAACACACGCAAAATGCTTTCTAATAAATAAATCTTAGTCGTCTGTGTGGTTATTTTCATGTTCGCTAAAACCTTTTGTTATCAGCAGAGAGCAGGAATGAAAGTGGTACCGTTAGAAAGAACGATATCTCGGACACATAATATCGAAAAATTAGAAAAGAATCGTCAATTATTTATTCTATGTGGAAATGTTGTTTTCTTTGAAGGGGTTCAAGTAAAAAATCTTGGTTTCGATGCTGTGTTTTAATCGTGCATGCGCGAACGATCGGTTTATTGTCATTTTAAAAATATAAATTTGTAACGTGATAACATTAGTGGTGCCATCGACAGTGTTCGCTTACGAACTTTACTTTTACAAGTCCGCACCCACCACAAGGACTTATTTTTTATTTAATAACTTTATTTCTTTCATATCTTTTAAAATTCTCAACGTTTTTTACGCGCGCCTACCACGCGGCATTTTCTTTATATTTTAATAATACGATTTTTTTAATTGACTCTATTATAATATATACGAAATCTCTATAAATTAAAAGATTATATGTAATCGTATTTTACGATCGGTCAACGCCGGGCGCGCTCTCCTCGCTAGTTTATATATAAGTATCGAATAATGTTTTATGTGTGAACCAGTGTTAAAATGTTAGTAACGCAACGTGTTTTGTGTGTGTGTGTATGTGTGTATGTGTGTGTGTGTGTTGTTTTGATTTAGGCATTAATAAAGAATGGGAAAATTATTGACAGTAGTCTCAGCTAGACGGGTGTTTTTCGTGAAAGATTGGCGAGGGGTGACCAGATATTGGAGCTCAGACGAGCACTTGCCATGGAAATAATGATAAAACAAGGACAGGCTTGCAACGTCTCTTCTGTGGGAGAAAGCTTGCAGGGAAGAGAAAAGAGTATCCCCCACTAAGCCACGAAGTCTATTTTGTACTTTTGTATTTTGTAAGGCAGGATAGGCTGTTTTTAGCAGTTCTTGCCCAGATATGGCAACAGTACTTCATTCTTGATCGTTTTACAATGATTTTATTCATAATATTCGCTTTTCTCTAATGATCGTCTCGTTCTTTTATTTCATGAAGCACGTGTTGGCACTTGTGAGATATTTCTAAAATTAACATTCATCGGCTGAAGACACTTGAGACAAAAACTCGGACAGACGCGACTACAACCCTCACTCGCTTAATATTGAGATCGGTTGTTTTGCTGTTATTAATCCGAGTAATTTCAACGCATGAGCGGCAGATCACATTATCGTCTTCGTTGTTATTCTTACATCACCTCCCACTTCCCATATCCGACTTTTTTTTAATAGAATTCGCTCAAAACAAGGCATGAGACTACTTGATATAAGGGGCTTACAAGAACGAAATATGATTCTCCAAAACACAGATGTCTGTTAACTGTATTTTTGAAAACGCCAAAAGAGAGTTTCACAAGCCTGCTGTTTTTGCAAAGAAGCCACGGAAATAAGTAGTTGCATTATAAGGTTGGTGCAAATATAATGTCGTGTATATATATATATGTGTGTGTGTGTGTGTGTGTGTGTGTGTGTGTGTGTGTGTGCGTGCGTGCGTGTGTGTGTGCGTGTGTGTGTGTGTGTGTGTGTGTGTGTGCTCTCCGCTTATCTCGGCATTTGTTTCAGTCGTCCTGTACATACACTTCACTTACCACTGGTATTTAACAATGTCGACTCAGGAGAGATGTGGTTGAGATTGCGCACCTCTTGCCACAAAAATTTCACGCGCAGGCACTCCTTCGTGGGTATCCATAGTTTGTTAAAGACGGAGGGAACCCTTAATAGCACGGATTCTTTTTCAGTCCTGAGCCGTGCTCACTCATTATATCATTTAAAGATCTTGGAGACTATTCACGTTCGTTTGAGAAGGCCTTCCCTCTGTAAGCAAAAGGAATATCTCTTGGGTTTGAGCGGGATTAGTCTCTAGTATCTTCGAGTAATATAACGTGTCTGTATTTCAATTGCTTTCTCCCAATATTTTTTCTTTCCATACATAACGTGACGCAACGTTATTTTTATTTGTACATATTTTCGATTCCCATTTATGTTTTTTTTTTCTCTCAAATCCCACGATACAGCTCTGATAAAGCGAGGGCGAAACCGGTCAGCTGATTCCCCCATTTTTTCTTCTTTTTTTCCTCTTTACCCTATTAACTTTATTTTAAACGTTGACTTTATTTTAAACGTTTTAATCATGAATTTTCGTCTCCCTTTCATGATTGTATTATATAAATTTGTACCCCTCAAAGATAGTTGAATTTCAAAAAATGACAATATTTTTGCAGCAACCTAATACAATGATCATCAAAACAGGGAATTAGTGAAGACAACTAGATCAAGCAAGGAGTCAAACGAGCTGAAACAAAGGAAGCAGAAAATAGAAAATTCTGAAGGAAAATAGTCTCCAATATCATATCGGCGAGAGAATGGTTGCAGCAAAAAAAGACAGGTAGCAATCAAATTACAAATCACATCTCTGCGCCTTCTAAAAAGAATTTTAAAGGGATTGAGATTACCAGCACAAAATATGACAACAAAAACCCATTCATGATCTGATAGTAGATTTGTATGGATAAAGATTAAACAGATGTAAGAAAGTGTTCGGAGTTATAGAAGGAACCGATTTCCGAAAATTAGAAAGAGCAATGGATCTAATGTATGGATTTCAAGATCCGATAAGAAAGAAAAACCAAGAAGTTTTAGAGTCGCTGTCACATGAAAAGGAGAACAATCCATAGGGATTTTAGGGATTAAGGGACACGTCTCCGATTGAACATCAGGAGCTGAGTCTTTTTCTCTCTCTTTACAAGGGAGTCACTACTTACAAAAGACCCGAATTCCGCTTAAATGTTAATAAGTATACGGTTATCATCGGGACAACAGCGTAATAGTCTTGGGTGATGCGTTTTTGATATAATTTTATTATCTAAACAAGAATGTGTTTGCATTGGAATTGAAGACGACCATGTTGTAATCAGCTGGAAAGCAGGCCTGCGAAACAGACTTCCCCGGGCGCACGGTTCTAGGACAGAAGTTTTGTCCATGGAATTCACGTTTAGATTCAGACACAGATAAAGTGTGGAGGAATTGTTGGCAGTGGTTGCAAATAAATGAACGTTTATGTGAAAGTTTGGCAAGAGAGGCAACTATAGATTAGAGATCAGTCGAGCACTTGCCATGAAAATAATGATGGAGCAGAGACAGGTTCTCAAGTTCTCTTCTTTAGCAAAGAGGTTGAAGGGAAAAGAAAAAGGGAATCATCTACCAGGTTTGAATCCGGTTTTGAAATCTGCCAAAGAAGAATAGGAGGCTCCGAGCAAATCCTCTCCAGATGTAGCAATAGTACTCTCTCCTAGGATGTACTTGGCTCTTATACAGGTAAAGTATGGCATCGACAATGAGAAGTTGTAACTGACACTCTTCTTGAGGTTGAAGATTCAATCCTAGCGCGAGCGATATTCAGGATACAATTGCAAATTACTTACGTCTTTTATTCAATCATCGCCTACATAAGGCGGTGGATTAAATAAATCTTACTGTTCGAAATTCCGTGTAGATTTCTGAGTTCTACAAAAAGATCCCAGAATTCAACAAGATACTGCGATGTACGCAGTTTGAATAAATAGCGGTTTCTCGTCAGCCAAAAAAGAACTCGCAACAACAAATATCGCATGTTAGTATTTTTTTTTAATCTCATTTATTTATCGCTTTGTGTTTGCGCGCTTCAGTCAGCAGACAGGATAGGGGAGGAGAAAGTGTGCGGATTTCAGCGACACATTGCAGTGACATGACTCGTGGGTCAGCGTCGCAGTTTTTACTCCCTTATCTCTCGTCTCACTTGTTTATCTCGTCCTGTTCCCTTACGGGTGTTTAATCCCGGCAGTTGTGAGTTCAACTATTTGACATTCGCCTCCGACGCCATCAGTTTTGACAGGTCTGCACTCATCAGACGGTTCCTTTACCCTGTCGACTGCTTGCGTATATGTATGTGCGCACAGTCCTAACACGTGATAATATATCTGAAGAAGGTTGAAGGTTACATCAGGCGAAACGTACTGAAAATACCTCAAGATGAGAAAAGTGCTTTGAATGATAAAAATGATTACAATTATCAAATCATCATTTCAAAATGTCAGAAACGCAAACTCATTAAACCAAACCCGTCCTCAACAACTTTTGCCTTTCTAGTCTGTTTGTGTTCTAAGGCATTTTTGAAGTATCAGTCCGTCTCTGAACGTTGAAATCAACCACAATGATTATTTTGATGAAACGAAAAGAGCTACCCGGAAATTGATCAAACGTCGACTAACGCTGATTAACGACTGAACGAACATTGATCAAATATTTTGAACAAAAATGGTAACATATTTGATCTGACCCAACATTATTTAATACTGCACTTTGAGGTAATAAAATCTGAATTGGAAAATTGTTGAGATTTACGAAGGCAAATTAAATAAATACGTCCGTTTGATCACGTATGTTAATCAAGACTCGCGCGTAGGCGAGTTGATCGTTTATCAAACAAAATTTAATACTACTAATAAATTGATCTGTTGACGGAAAACTACATTTTTTTTTGTTTCCAAATGAATGTCCACATAATCATTCTGCTTCTAACGGTATATCTACTTATATATAAAAAGCATTTTGTCTGTCTGTGAGTTTGTTCCCTATGGTCACCAAAACAACTGAAATCTCACACAAATGTACTTTACGTACCTTTCTGGGAGTATATTATTTAATTAACTGGAATGCTTATTGAGATGAGTATTATTTATTCATTTATCTGTTATGGACTATTATCCTCGTATTTTTTAGTTGTTGTTTTCACGACTTTTCATTCAATTATTCCTCTGACCTTCGTTAAGGGGTAGCCGCGACGGGATAGAAAGTCTGAATCTCCTAACTGAATACTCAGCAATTACTGTCTTCCATAGTTGTCGTCTGACTACGATTCGGCCAACTAAGCTTCTGGTCGGCTTTGGGTAGGATTGAAACCGCTATCTGCAGACAATGCTCACCTGGAAACGTAGAGATTCAACGTCTTTATCCACTGCGCCACGTGCCTCAAAGTTGTTGTTTTTTTTTGTCTTATAAATCCACGTTTATTTATTATCTGATCTTCCATTACCGGGTTCGTACTGACGGGTATATATTATTTAAATTGAATTGAATAATTAAAGTACAACATGTAAGATAAACTATAAGATAGTAATAATATAGCAGGATGACCCAACGTTGCCCGGGATTTAATGATGATCAACGAATGTTTCACACTCCCATATTCTTATTGTCATCGTAATCGGTTAAATCGTCTATTTTTTCAATTAAATCGATTAATTGCCTGCTCTAGTTGAGGACCGATCGCGACGGAAGGACGCTTAACATGCCTCCCGCGGTGATTTACTCCACAGTACATTGTAGTCTACATTGCACTGTAGAGAAACTATTGTTGATTTTATAAAATATTTTTATATATAACGGCTTGAATTTTAGTTTAAAATGCAAATGCCAAGTATCATGCTTCAATTGGGCTCTAAACAGAAACATTTCAAATGCACTCCTGCCATATCAAATAACGTACTCTTTATTTTATTTACCTGGCCTGGCTGCTTGTGCGGTGATAATGGCTGCAATTTTAGTTTAAAATGAAACATCACGTATCATGATTCAATTGTGCTGTAAACAGAAACATTCGTTTCGAACGCGCCTCGGTCATATCACAGATCCTACTGTTAATTTTATATATGGGGCCTTTTCATTGTGTGCAAATAAAACTTCTCAAATGCACCGGTGATGTTAGACTGTGTAAGGTGTTAACTTTGGTCAAAATCGATTTTTCATTCTTTCATTAGATTATTTTGATTATCTATAATTATCAAATACATTCCGATACAAAATCTATCTAAGAACCCTGCCAAATACAGAAAGTACCGTTGTGTGGAATTTTAAATTAATCGGCCCAACCGTTTCCGAGTCCATAGGGAATGAACTTACACACACAAACAAATTTGCTTTTATATAATAGTAGATACTACGGGAACCCGTGGAAATTCCACGGTAGTGGAAAATGTTTAAAATACATCAATAAAACGAATGAAAAATAAAACAAATAACGACAAATTCAAAACAATTGTTAGCAAATTCTTTTTAACTTTTCAAATCTAAAAAGAATGGATTTAAACACTTTAGATTTTTTTTTTCATTGAAAATGCAACGCACAACATATTGTTTTGTTTTTGTTTTTTTTCTAGCTATTTGTTTTAATATAAATTATAAAGAACCAGATGTCAATTCATTTGCCTATTATTTTTAATTTAAAAAAGAAACTGTAGAAAAAGGCACTTACAGCCTGCTCTCAACATGACATTTTTAAAGTTATAAAATAAAATTGCCAATTTGAAAGCGTAAACAGACAGCCATATTTGGGGATATTTTTTTTTTTAATTTTGGAGAGGAGAAGGTTTTAATGATTTTTAACTGATGAAAAGCGACTGTAAAGGGAGGTAATCTGTTTCTCATTAATTAATACTTGTCATAATGATGGTTTTTGTGACACTGGAAATACGGATAAATAAATAATTAGTTAGATGTTAAATTGGGGAGAGTAAAATTGATGTTCTTCAATGCTTTAGTAAATCAACGTTCGTGAGGTCGACGAGAAAATTAATTAAACTCGTGCATATCTATGTATTGCATCAATAAATAATACTAGAATGGAGCCTTGATTTATGAGAACTTACACAAATCTGATTCCATGGTTGTTTTTATTTCATCTAGTTTTATTTTACTTATTTTCACCTCAAACAAGGCATATGCTACTTTGAATATAATCTTTTTCGATCGTATATTTTCACATTTAATTTAAACTTCTGGGGATTAGTACAGTCAGGGAAGCAAGAAAACGAGAAGGGAATTCCAAATTCAAGCTGTCTCGATGAAGAAACTATTAGACTTGAAGGCTTTTTGACATCTAGAGACTTTAGCAGTAAAGAGGTTGGATTCTCCTCTTTATCAGGTCCATCTGGAGAATGTATTTCGTGGGGGTAAAAGTAATATGAGACCATCAGAACACATGCTACTAAAGTATTTATAAAATAGGCAAATGGATGCAATATTTCGGCGATGGACAGAAGTTGGAATTTGGGCGAGATTGCGTGATTTGAAACTCTTTCTTGAATTCGATCTAAGAATCTATTCCTACTGGTATATGAACCAGTCCATATGTTCGACCAATACTCCACACATAGGTGATTTGTGGCCTTGTAAAGGTATAAGATAATCTCTGGTGCCAGTGATTTTCTAGCACGTTAGAGCCCAACTTTTTTGGAACAGCCTTGGCCATGTCTTCGAAATATTTTTTTTAATTCATGTTCCCTTGGAATATTGAGCTGAGGATCTTGAAGGATGAACTCTCCCATAGAGTGTTATCTGTCATCACAATCCATGGTTGAGAATATATTTGCAGTTGTTAAAGAAAGAGAAAGCTTATTATTAATAGCATTAAATGTTACCATCAACTTAAAATTTCATTCAAGGTCGTTATCTAAGTTTTCTCCCATTGACTTGGGTATGGATATATTCGTTTACCCTCAGATTGTTTTAGAATGTAATGTCATCAGCAAATATACCCATCTCGGACACAGTATTATCGCTGAGGTTGTGTATGAATTCGAGGCCTCTGCTCAGTCTCGAAAGCCAAAGGATGCGCCATGTAGGGGAAGCTGCACATGTAATTGTGAGGCAATGGTTGCGCAATCACCAACCACGCCTCTCCTGAATCGGCACTGTTTGAGCCCAGTAGCAAGGAGTCCAGGATGACTGGGAACAATGCCGAGATAAGTGGAGAGCACATTCATCACATGGAAGTCTCAAATGTTCACCCATTTATTTCTGACCCAGTTCAACGTTGCTTAACTTTGGTGATCCAGTGGGAACCGGAATGTCAACGAGATTACGTGATTTTGTATTAACATGAGAAATAATAATAATTCAAGGATAGACTCCTGAAGCACACTCATTAATCCCATGTTGTTTAGACCCACGGCCAACAAGCATAACTTGAATGTTTATTTTGTCTAAGCAGGATCTGTATATTTTAAGGACTGTATGAATACCCTATTGTAGCGTTGTAAATGAATGAAGACGTAAAACAAGCCTGTTTCCAAGGTTTTATTGAACAAAATTCACAGCTACTAAAGCAAAAGAGAAAGAACTCACTCCTTTAAAGAAAAAGGAACACGTGCAAGATCACGTGGTAAGAAATCGAATTTGTATATCTTTTTTGTTTAATAGTAAGAACAAAACAATTTAAACAAAAAATATTTTAAACAGTTAGAACAAAATAATGTAAATGAAAATATAACACCTATAAACCAAATTCCAAGTTTGTAGATCAAAATTTCGATGAGTGTATAAGTTGAGAAGTGTCCTCACTAGTTTTTATAAATATATAGATTTGTCCATAAACACCATATGTTTAAATTCTCATGAGAACTCCGTTATACAAAACCTTGTCAAATGTTTTGGAGATATAAAGGGCAACCGCCCACCTTTCTCTGTATTATCAAGTATTTTATTATTATTACCTATGCTTTAATAGTATTTCCTATTATTAGATATGATTTAATAAATTAACGTTTGAAAGGTAGATGAGCATCTTGATTGAACCCTGTATCTCAGATAGAATTCAAGCGTTATCTCCCAAAAAGGGGACTTGATTTCTAGAAACTTACGCTAATCTGAAATGAAGACAAAAAAGTATAACAAATTCGCATAGTTGTTATGATTGCTTTGATATTGATATGTGTTAAAATAGAATTATTGGAATTGCTTTAATTATGTTTCCTTCTCGTAAGACATGATCGCTCACACGTTGTCGTAGAAATAATTTCGGTGAACGATAATGGATACTATCCTACCTCCGTTTTACTTTTTGTCGTTTGTTTTCTTTATAATGCGCTTCTGCGCGCACTTTGTGATTACCACATGAAATAGATTCTGATTCTGTAATGGATTATCTTAACAGATTATCTCCTTTCGTTTTGCTTTCGTTTTCATCCTCTTTTGTTTTGTAGATAATCTAATATGCTCTGATCAGTTGATTGATTTCGTACTCTATTCTCAGGCATGGCAATCGTTCTTCTCTTGTTCGATGGATGACTTTCAAATATTTGTATAATTGTAACGTGGCCGTTATGCTCGAACAGTGTTAGTTACTATTCAAACCTCTATCGGATGCCCACGCCGTCCGGTACCGTCGCAAAGAAAGACGCAAACAAAAATAAATAAATCTGCTCTTTTTTTCTATTTTAACAAAAGGCATTTATTACCGACACTTTCCAAACAATGCCTGCTTCTTGTTTTTCTACTGTTCATTTCGTTTGACATAAAATTAACAAAACACCGCCTTTTGACACTAGTTAAAAGATTTCCCGTCGTCTCCATGAGGCCACACGTCCATCTCGCCCGATTCTTTTTCTTCTTCCGACCTTACGGTGGCCATAGCCATCCATTTTTCGTCTTCAGTTTTATACGTCAATCTTCCCGGCGGGCACTTTGTTTTTCTCCGACCATATGCTGTCCTTTTTTTTTCTTGTGACGAACGTCCACGCATACTTAATATGTTTTTTTTACATGGTTGTCACCACTTATCAAGGCCCGGAATCTACTCGGGGATAAGGGTTATTGCGTGTACCATAGTCAATGGGATAATATCGTAGTAATCGTTAGTAATGGAGATTTGATAAAGTGTCTTACTTAATGGGGCGGTTTATCAGGAATTTGTTTATGTTGGACTTGAAGACGTCCAAGTTGTAGTCAGGTGAGAAACTGGCAAACGGAAGAGAGTTCCACAATCGTGCACTTCTAAGAAAGAAGCTTTGCTCATGGAATCTAGGTTTTTATTTAGGCACAGATAAAGAATGGGGAAAATTATTGACAGGGTTTCAGCTAAACGGGTGTTTTTCGCGGAACGTTGGCGGGGGGAGACCAGAAATTGTAGCTCAGACGAGTACTTGTCATGGAAATAACGATAAAACAAAGACAGGCTTGCAACGTCTCTTCTGTGGGAGAGAGGATGCAGGGAAGAGAAAAGGGCATCCCCCACTAGGCCACGAAGATATTTTGTAATTTGTCAAGGCAGGATAGGCTGTTTTTAGCAGCTCCTGTCCAGATGTGACAGCAGTACTCCATCCAGGCTTTTATATAGATAGAGAATTGTATCAGCAGTGAGATATATTCTAGAGCGGTAGAAGGATCCTACCATTTTTCCAGCGAGCTTGGCAACTGACTTGATGTACATGTTCTATTTCAGGTCAGGAGTAAAGATCAATTCCAGAAGCTTATCAAAACATGGAGCCTCCTCTAGACGAAAGCCATCGATTTCCATTGGTGACAGATGGGGATTAGAGCGTTGATGATGTAAAGATAGGAGCTTGGTTTTAGATGCATTAAAAGTAACCAGTCACCTCTTCCCCTACTGTACCACGCGCTCAAGATCAAAGGGAAAGGGAATCAGAGAGAACTTTGTTATTTATGGCCTTTGATGTGTTGCCATAATTCGCATACATACTCAAACGGTTGCTGCTGCTGATACATTTGCTAGTCAACCGTTCTTCGTTGCTGGTGATATTTTCATACGTGCTCTTATTACATTATTTGGTTTCTTCGGACAACTATTCTCATTTTATTTGTTTTTATTAACAACATCTCAGTCGATATACCTCCCGACGTTCTTTAAGTGTAGCTTGTCAGAGTCAGAGATCTCTTTGTTAAACTTGTGAATCTTTCTGTCAAACTCTTAAATCTGCAGGGTATTTCGAGCGGAACTTTGTATGTAATGCACAAGGAACCATGCTCTCGTTCCATCGGTGAACGCTGGTAGTTTCTCGTCAGCCAGAAAACAACTCGACGCACAATATTCGTTTGTTAGAGAAATATAAAAATATTAATACGATAGAGTGTGCGTTATTATGTTGGTGTAAAAATAGAGTCTTTTTAACGTTCAACTTCATGTCAAAAACGACATTATTTTTGTACCAACCTAATATTTTGTGTGTCACGCTTGCATCTTTTTCTTCTGAGTGAGTGTAGTGTGTATATATATATATATATATATATATATATATATATATATATATATATTCTTCATAGGTTTTGGTTTCAGTTTCGATTTAAGTTGATGCACCCACGCCATATCGATATTGGGGGGGGACTCAACTTTATAATACATAAGAAGCGATAGAAAATCGACTTTATAATAATAATATATATGAATTTAGCATAAATTACAATATCATATTAAAACGTATTTTACAATTGGCCTACGCCGGGCGTCTATGCTGGCTTAGATAAATACTTTTGCAGTTTTAACAAAAGAGCTACAATAATATCAGGGCGTCTCCATTTACGCTGAACATCCACAGAATTTCAACATCAATATATTACATATGAAAAAATCCGCTGTGGAATGCCAGCAGGCCCCGCTAGTAAAAATATTATTTTATTTCTTTTCTCGTATGCGCACTTCCAAGCTTTAGACAGAAGGTGTTGGCAGGAGGGGACAAATTGAACAACGGATTCATCTAATGTCGCTTTCTGACTGTTTTCTGACCGATGGCTTGTGCTTTCCTTCTTGTACATATATAACCTATTTTCTGGCAGGTTTTCTAACACTAAGATCTAGTCTATTCACCTCCGGCGACATTGGTGTTGACAGCTTCGCCTCATCTATTAATTCGTTTTGGCTATCGGCTGTCATGTGTATGTGTGCACAATCTCAACACGCGACACATCAGCGATGACTAAGTAGAAATCCTAAGTAATTCGTAATTTCGTTTTTAACTGTCCTTCCAAGAACCCGCAGCATAGTGTGCACATTACTTAGTAAAATTCAGTTGTAAGTAACATTTTTCCAGAGGTTGCAGGCTCAATTCTCGGTGCGAGCAATACTCCAAAAACCGAAACATGACTCCCAAATAGTTTATCATAAGTTCTGTTAGAAAGTGCTACCTACGAGGGTTGTTCAAAAAGTAAAACCTCCTGTTTTTAATTCAAAAGCTTAAACGTTTAAGAGCTACGAAGACATGAGTGGTACCATTATAAAGGAGAAACATTTGTGTTAGACAATTTATTTTTCCACATAGATTATATTAGTCATAAAACTGGCCGGATCGCTAGTCGGGGGATTGCTTGAAATCAGTACAATTAGGCGTACCTCCACAAAACAAAGTCCCTTGTACTTTTAAATAATAAGTTACAGGAATAAATGATTTGTTTAATTTCCCGTAACAACGCTGAAAACATGGAGAGATCGCAGGGTAGGGTGTGTGTGTAGACTGACAGAGAGATAATGTGTCCGCTTCCTCCCTCGGTGTCGCCGCTTTTCTTTTTTGTTGTTCTCTAGCTGTCTCTACTTTATTGGGACTTATGGTGTCAGAAAATTCCTCCACGCATTGTCATAAGTGTCGGTCAGTCCTACTAGGCTATTCCCGGGGATTCTACATCCCCCATTTTGAACGTCATTCCGGGGGCACCAAAATACACGATCGCTGCCTTGATCAATAGTAAGACCGAGTTTTTTTACGTCATCACCGCAAGCTCAGAAAGCCGCTCGTTCACTCCTGTCACCCGCAAATTCACCTTCCTCTATAACACATAGTTATAATCATTCGCAATGCTCTTTATCAGCCTCTTCCGATGCCTCAGTGGTAAAGCCATCTTCTTGCTGTGCTTTCAACTGCATCGACTTCGTAAACGTTCAATAAGCGCCGATGAATTTTGATTAGTTCAATTTTTCTTCATGGAGTACTTTGATAACGCATCACTTACATAAATGAAAGGGGTTGCATGCCAGAGGACATAAAGAATTCAGCAAATTATATTTGTAGCAATGCTAGAATTTGCTGGTTATAGCATTAAGTGAAATTTCAATTTAGTATAGTCATAAATTGCAAAGGTGCACATACCCTTTAAAAACAACGAGTGAAAAAATGAAAAAATGTGAAAAAGTATTTTTAAAATTACCAGGCATAATAGTGCAGCGTGTATGAAGATTCTTTCAAGGTAATCCGAAAGGCGGAAACACGTCTTCAGAAAAAATCAAATCCAAATTTAAATCCAGTTGAATATAATTAGTCTGGCTGGACAATTTTCAACGGAACTGAAATTATGGAAATTGTTCTTTTCGGATAGAACAGTAGTCCAAAGATAGGTTGATCCCCAGTCATAATAATCTATACTCTCTATTGTGCATAGACCTTTTTCATTTTGTTGCGATTAAAATATCTAATATAAATACTAGTATTTATATTAGATTGACGTTTATCATTGCTTATATCAGTTAAACTGATTTTATTTATTTCAATAGATATATATATATATATGAAATTTATTGCTGTGAGTCCAGAATGAAGTTACATTTTGTTTCCGCTAGGAAGATATCCTCTGAAGATGAGGAGAGATCCGACCAGCTTCATCAGAATTTATAGATGGACTTCAAAGGGTCCATCTATGAATTCTGACGAAGCTGGTCGGATCTCTCCTCATCTTCAGAGTATATCTTCCAAGCGGAAACAAAATGTAAATTCATTCTGGACTCACTATATACTCACTATAATTCTGGACTCACTATATACTGCTCTGGCTACACATTGAGCACTCTCGCCTGGGGTGTTCACCACTGAAGAAATATATATATATATATATATATATATATATATATATATATATATATATATACGAATGTATAGGTGTCGAAAAGAAATCATATGATTTTGACGTACGTAAATAAAAGAGGTTGCATCATCTTAGGACAGAAATAAATCAGCAAATTATATTTGTATGAATGCTAGAATTGGCTGGTTACGGCATTAAATGAAACTGCAATGTATTATAATATTATCATTTATGCAATTTGTTTAAGTCACAAATTGAAAAAATGAGAAGAATCGCAAGAATAGCATTCTTTGAAACTCCACGGAATAAGGACGTTGTAAACGGCTTTTTGTATTATTTAGTCGAGCAATAAATTTGATTGTAAATTTCAACTTACAGTTTTAATTTTCTTTCCTTCATTTCGTCACATAAATGAATATACGAAAGTATAATTTTATATGTAAACTTTAAGTGTTTACTTCAACAGTGATCAATACGTAGGTAGAGCTAAGTAGTAAGTTATAAAAATATATATAGCAATTAAGCTACACAGAATATTCCGCGTTTCATCCATATAAGTCTGACGAATCCTAGCGGGGATGAAATGCAGAATATTCTGTGTAGCTTAATTGCCATATATATTTTTATAACTTATTGTATATATATATATATATATATATATATATATATATATATATATATATATATATATAAGGCACTTCTATATTTATATATATAAATATATATATATATGTATATATATATACCAGACTACTCGTGACCCATTGGGTCAGTATGTTATATTAGCTATGGAATTCATGTATGAGCGTGACACTTGTGATGTAAAGAAAATAGTTATTTTTGACATAACAGAAACATTACTATGAAGTATATTAAAATGAAAAATCACGGACGGATCACTCAAACATGAAAAAAAAATGCTCCCTATTCGTGTAAAGTTATCTATTTTTTCGAATAATCACTCAAAAATCGAAAAATTAAACATGATTTTCCTACGAATCGAACACCGACGAAAGTCATTTAGCAGCAAAAACGCACATGAACCTACCGATGAGAAATATAAGAATTAAAAAAGTTATAGAAACTTAAAATCTTTAAAAAATAATTAATAAAACCTGAAGCAAAAAAATAAAACCTAAATAAATAAAATAAAATAAAACTTAGAACTGCACGCCTGTGGAACTCTGTTCCGTCTGCCTGCTTCCCACCGGACTACAACTTGGATGTGTTCAAGTCCAACGTTAACAAATTCCTAATGAACCGCCCCGTTAAGTAAACACTTCATCAAATCTCCCCACTAACGGAATGTACTTGCAATAACCCTTATATCTGAGTGGCTTCCAGGCCTTGATAAGTGGCGATCACTGTGTAAAAAAAAAAACTAATATTGAAACAGATTAGTAAATGTGTCCACAAATAAACCGTTCTCACACAACCACTTAGTATCTAGACGTGTAAACAAAAATAAACAAGAAGGAAGGAAGGAAAAGGGACGGATAGAGAGTAGTAGTAGTAGTAGTAGTAGTAGTAGTAGTAGTAGTCTTGGCTTTACTACAATTCTTCTTATGTTTGTCAACGGGTTAAAGTCGTTTAGTTGTAAGAAAATAGCGACAGTATAGTTGTAATAAAGAATAGTTTCAAAACACCTCCACTCTTCCCATGTTAAATAATAATTTCGAAATAATAACGTTAATATTTCAGTGCGCAGGTCAAAATCTGCAAAAGAAGCGATTTGTGTTTATTTGTTTACGTTGTTATGGGTTAATGGTTATGCGCGCATGCGCAACCGGATGTCGTAAACCGGAAAGTGAGTCCCACCACTCGTTACAAGGTCATTTGAGTTTTATAATTATATAGATAAGGCCATTATACATATCATATATATATATATATATATAGATAGATAGATAGATAGATAGATAGATAGATAGATAGATAGATAGAAGCAAATATATATAAATACTTCTAGTCAGTAAAATATTAGCGCGTAAAACACGCGCCTTTTGCTAGTGACCAGAAGAAATCTTTTCAAGTTACGAGAAGTTCGAGAAAGCAAACAGCATCTCCGACATCCCTTGAAGCCTGTAATAAATTCAGGAAATAAATCTTTAACCCTAAATTAAGATATCAGGGTGTGTGTGTGTGTGTGTGTGTGTGTGTGTGTGTGTGTGTGTGTGTGTGTGTGTGTGTGTGTGTGTGTGTGTGTCCTTTGGGTAAAAAGAATAATATTTTTGAATTGCATCTTCAAAACTAAAAACAGAAACTGATGACGTATGTACAAAAAGTAAATTGATTTACCATATTTTTTCTTCGCTTTTTCTTTTTCGTTTTATTTATTTATCTTTGGATATAATAGTTTTAGTATTAAAATAAATCCGTAAATGTTAATTCTAAAGGAAAAAAAAAACGTGTTAAAGTCTATCGCCGCTTCCCTGTCAACGTCGATATTATAGAACGTATCTACGGAAATACCTTAGTAGTCCAGTAAAAATAGTAGTAGTTTTGTTTTCTGTGATAACTAAAACAGACCAAGGTAAACCTCCATCAACTCTTTTTTTATTTTAATCTATTTCACAAAGTGGGCTACATGAATGAGTCTTAGGGGCTTTGGAAGCCCTTTCTTAAAGACTAGCCTGATTGCACGGTGTTGCCCGGGTGTTTGGAAGTGTGTGTTGAGCAAAAATTAAAAAAGAAATGGTAGTAGGCAGGCAGGCCGTGACACGAAGGCGGAAAGGAAAGTGAAAGAAAACCTAACGGCTTACCTCTACTCCATGACGCGATCGGAATCTCGGAATTTTAAAATTAGTAAAGTCATTCAAACCGAAACGATGACTAAGGTATAAGCGGCTGTTGTGATGATGCAAATTCATTTGCAAATGCTATCGAAGGAGGTGGAGAGGTCTGGACGTCTGGGGAGACTTGTTGTCACTCAGCTTCCAGAGAATACCACAGGTTTCCAATCAGATCGTTTGTTGACTTGTGTGAAAGCTCCATGTGAGCCAATAATAATAATAATAACAATAACAATAATAATAACAATAATAATAACAATAATAATAATAAAATACCAAGCAGGATCACCAACGTAATAGAAAATGCAATGAAAACATGGAGACTGGAATTGACAGCTGATGGACAACACATAGCAGAAATTAACATACAAAGAGGCATCTTCCAAGGAGATTCACTATCACCATTACTGTTCATCATAGCCATGATGCCCTTGAATAGTATTCTGAGAAAGTGCCAAGCCGGATACAAGTTCTCCAATACAGATGAAAAAATGAACCACCTGATGTACATGGGCGATCTGAAACTTTTTGCAAGGACCGAAAAGGAGCTAGAGACACTAATTAACACTACCAGGATCTTTAGCCAAGATATCCAAATGGAATTTGGAATGGAAAAGTGCACACAACTACTTATAAGAAAGGGAAAACTGGAAACGATAGAAGGCATGGAACTACTCAACCAAACAGAAATGAGGGCACTTGGGAAACAAGACGACTATAAATACTTGCGAATTCTGGAAGCGGACACCATCAGAGCAACAAAAATGAAAGAGAGAATTGGAAAGGAATACCTCAGGAGAACAAGAAAACTCCTGGAAGCAAAATTATATAGCGGAAACCTAATAAAAGGTATAAATACATGGGCAGTATCACTAGTAAGATACTCTGGACCGTTTATAGGGTGGACAAAAGAAAAACTGGGACAACTCGACCAGTAAACCAGGAAACTCATGACTATACATAATGCACTACACCCAAAGGACGATATTGACAGACTCTGCGTGAAAAGGAAAGACGGCAGGAGAGGACTGATCTGTATAGAAGACTGTGTGAAGGACACGACAAAAGAACTAGAAAATGCATAATGCAAAACGCTGAAAGGATAATTATGGCAGCGATAGACACTGAAAAAAACAAAACAGAAAACAGAGAGACAAACGACAAAACGAGAAAAGAGAAATGGGAAGAGAAACAACTCCACGGAAGATTCATAAGAATGACAAAAGATGAGAATAACGAAAACACCTGGACATGGATGCGAAATGGACATATAAACCGAGAAACTGAATCTCTAATAACTGCAGCACAAGATAACTCGATAAGAATCAACCATATCAAAGCAAGGATCGATAAAACACAAGAAAACAGCAAATGCAGACTCTGTGGACAAAAAGACGAAACGATAAACCATATAGTAAGTGAATGCAGCAAAAACAGGCATGACCAAATGGGGAGGGTAGTACACTGGGAATTGTGCAAACGACTGCATTTTGAGCGTACAGGCAAATGGTACAAGCATAAATCCGCAACAGCACTTGAAAACGAGAACCACAAAATCCTATGGGACATGGACATACAGACGGACAAACCCATCCAAGCAAGAAGACCAGATGTCGTAATAATTTACAAGAAAGGATGATCCTGTCAAATCGTAGACTTTGCAGTCCCAGCTGACCACAGGGTGAGTATGAAAGAAAAGGAGAAACGAAGCAATTATACAGAGCTAACCAAAGAGTTAAAAGGGATTTGGATGATTAAGAAAATAAAAATAGTACCGATAATAGTAGGATCACTAGGAACAATCCCGAAAAACTTCGAAAAAAGAATGTCAGAAATTGGAATCAGAGGAATAACTGCAAAAGCACAACGACTAACGATAATGAAAACGACTGAAATATTAAGGAACACCCTTGAATTCGGAGAATAATAAAAGACAATATAACAAATAAGCGTTACAGGGAATGAAGAACACCGAAACTGCATATTCACAAGTTCTACACCCCCCATCATGCATCTCCCCCATTATTTCATCACCGCCCCCCCCAAAAAAAAATGATACCAAAGGGCCTAGAAGGGTCAATAAGGACTGAAAGACCGAGGAGCGAACGCTAACCAGACCTCAGCTGGACAAGCGCAAAGAGAACTTGGACCTTGGGGAGGCTGAGTGCCACTCAAATCCCAGTATAAACCAATGACCACTACTAGCGAGAAATCAATGGTAAGCGGCTTTTGCGATGATGCAAATTCATTTGCAAATGATATCGAAGGAATTGGAGAGAGCTGGACGTCTGGGAAGACTTGTTGTCACTCAGCTTCCAGAGAACACCACAGGTTTCCAATCACATCGTTTGTTGACTTGTGTGAAATCTCCATGTGAGCCAATAATAATAATAATAATAATAACAATAATAATAATAATAATAATAATAATAATAACAACAACAACAATAATAATAATAATAATAATAATAATAATAACAACAACAACAATAATAATAATAATAATAATAATAATAATGATAATAATAATAATAATAATAATAATAATAACACGCGGGACACATTCATTTGTAATATATGGATGTTGGCATTCTGTAGATGTTCAGTGTAAATGGGACGCTCTGATATTATTTTAGCTGTTTTGGTTATACTGCAAAAGTATTTATCTAAGCTAGCAGGGATGCCCGGCGTAGCCAGGCCGTAAAATACGCTTAAATATGATATTTTAATTCTTGTAGATTTCGTATATATTATTATAAAGTTAATGTTCTATCGATTTTTATATATTATAAAGTTGCGATTTCAAAAATTAAAAATAAATATATCTATATGACTTGGGCGCATTAGCTTGAATCGAAACCGAAATAAAAACTTATGAAGAATTCTTGATGAAATTATTTATTACAAGAAATAGAGGAACATAGCAATTAAACGACTCGGATGTAAGCGTGACACACAAAAGAACACACACGCTATCGTATTAATATATAGATAATACTACTACTACTACTACTAATAATAATAATAATAATAATAATAATAATAATAATAAAAATAATAACAATAAGAAGAAGAAGGAGAAGAAGAAGAAGAAGAAGAAGAAGAAGAAGAAGAAGAAGAAGAAGAAGAAGAAGAAGAAGAAAAGACCGAATCCAAGAAAAAGTATCTCACTTATTTTTTTTTCTCTCAGAATCCCATTCCAAATCTAAATGTCAGCATTGCGATGTTCTTGAAGATGCCTTTGACGGCCGGAGGAAACATAAACGAACCGGATTGATGAAAACCCGAAGAAAAGCCGGGTAAAATGTGCAGAAGAGAGATAAGTCGCAGGAGTCAAACCGAGTAGGTGAATGTGAGTGGGCGTGATACAGTATACGTAGATAAAACTATTGATAGTTTGGATCGAAATAAGCGTTTTTCCTCGAACAGTGAAAGAATATTAATAAGATGAAAAAAGAATGAATCTTATTGAAAAATAAGTTAATATATTCTTTAGCTTCTAGGTCTCTAAATTCCGCCATAACTCATGCAATCGGTACACACGTGTGTATACATCCATAGAAGAGAATGCTAAGGCTATTGAATCTGCGTGCGTATGTCATCCACGTTTTTTTAAGATGGAATCTGCGGTGAGTGGAAGATTTATATCATCCCAAAAATTTACCTCTTTTAATTTCTTTTTCGGTGTTTAGGGTTCAGGTAGTTTCCTCACTCTTACATTCCTATCGTAGAAAAATGCGAGCATGAAAAGTAATATGTTTAAGCTGATATATAGAATAGTAAAGGTGTTGATGCTGGGAAAGAAAAAGACAAGATATTCTAGTAAAAAATATAATAAATTTATAACTTTAAAATATTGGAGCATTAAAAATTCATTACATAATGTTATAAATTGAATTTTTAAAAAAATTCTTAACGTTGCAATATTTAAAGTTATGAATTTATTATTTTTTTACTAGAATATCTTGTACTTTTCTTTCCCAGTTTTAACAACTAGTTCTTTACTACCCTATTTTTAAGTTTAACCATATTACTTTTCATGCTCGTATTTTTCTATAACTCATGATTTTTCCGGGTTTCCAATAAATTCACTTGTTCTTTGTTTAATTTCAGTCTTATTTTTTGCCCCCATAAACACATACATAATAACAATGTACGGTACTCGTCTGCTTTCAATAAACTACCCACAATTATATCCCTTTCGTTTTTTTTTAATTCTATCTGTTTCACGAGTTACTTCTCTTTTCGCGACACTAGTCAGTGAAGCAAAGATGTTGCTATGGAAACCAGTCATAAAACCAGTCATAAGAAGCGTCGCTCTCGGCCTTATATTTTTTACGATTTTTAACACCAGAAAATTCATCATGACTTTTGTTTTACTGAACGAAAATTGATTTTTTTCCCCCAGAATAGAGCTGAGAAGGCGATATATAAACTGTAATAATTGTTTGAAATTTGATCGACAAGTGAGTGGACGGTGAAGCTTTAAAGCAGTTCTAAATGACTAAAACTGCCACTTAACCATATATTCAAACATTACCGTGTTTGAATGATATGTCTTTTTGTCCTCGCGTTTCATAAGAGATGTTTCTGGCAAAGGGTGGAAAATTGCTGTTTTCAATCTAATCTATCTGTGTAACACGAATCATTATCTAGTTTTCTGATTTTGAAGTAGTATTTCGTTTACTTTATTACATCAACTGGCTTCGTGCCTTGTCTGAAGTGATTTCCATACAAAAACGATATTTGGAAGTATGTTTTTTTTTATCACAGTTAGAGGAAAAACTATTTACTGCTGATTTCAAAATTAAAAAAAAAAAAATGATTTGGGTGCCATCAGCTAGAATTGAAACCAAAAGTTTTGCACTCCAGTCGCCGTTGGTACCATTTAAGCTAACCCAACAGACAGACGATAAGGTTATAAAATTAAACCACATTTAGCTATGATCAGTTTACGCATGCGTAAACTAATAGAAATGTCGGCATGTTGAAACGAATATTTTGCATTTCAATATGCCGACTTCTATGTGCGTTATCCATCCATCCAAACAAAGATTTTATTCGTTATAAATCATCCTTGGTGTATGATTACGATTTACTGTTAATTTACGTGTTATGTGATTAGTAGTTTAAGAGTTTACACACAGGCAGACATACATATATTTTTTTACATGGAAGTAACTACTTATCAAGGCGCAAAGGCCACGCAAGTATAAAGGTTACTGAGTGTACTGTAATCACTGAGGAAACAGCGTATTTACAGTTAGTGGTGGAAATCGGATGGCAATAGATTATTTAAGGGGCGGCTCAACAAGAACTTGTTTGCATTAGACTTGAAGACAAACGATATTGTCGTTAGCTCGAAAGCAGGCTGGCAAATCAGAGTTCCACATGATGGTCAGTTCTAGGAAAGAAACTTTGTTCATGGAATTTGCTTTTAGATTTTAGACACAGAAAACATCTGCTCTATCATATTCAACGTATGCTTATTACCGTTTGCACGAGTCATCTGGTCAACAAAGATAAGGATTGGTGTATATTATAGTGTCGCTAAAGTAAATAATTTCGGCTTTACCGTTGTAAAATATTCTTTAATAAAAAAAGTTAATACGAACAGACTAAAGGTTTTTTTTTACTTATATTAGTTTCTTTTTTATTAACATGCTTCGTACGTTAAAAATCGATTGTTAATACACATTATCTTAGATTAGTAGATGAGATTTAATGTTTGTATTAATTTCACTCAGAAAAAAGTAACAATTTCCAAACTATCGATTTACACCATTGGTTAGAACACGAACCGAGCTAACAATATATTATTTCATTTAAATTACGTATTCATAAAAACAAGGCCGATAGACATTAGTCACGTGCTCTCGTGTAATGAATGAATGCGTGAATGTAGGATTGACATGAAATTCTTAAAGAAAATTAAAATGACCGAAAAATGGGTTGAAATGACTTAAATAAATAAAAAGTAAATGACTTAGAATGACTTAAACGAACTTACGGATGAATTGAATGACCTTAAGAATGGCTTGAATGCTTAAAAAATAACTGGAATCCTTCAAAAATAACTTGAATGATCTGAGGAATGACTTGAATGGCTTTGAGACTGACCGGTTGTAAAGTGGGTGATCATTTTACGTACAATTATTACAGAAAAGTGATCCCCCACTTTATATCACAAAGTTGCAAACATAAGTACAGCATGAAGTAAGACAGATACTACACTTTGATCTTGGCCAAAAAGCCAAGAAAAGGGTATTTATTTGCTCCCCACCAAGCAAATTAGGCACAAGGCCGATTTTTAATGTGAGGAATGAAGGGGAAATGGAGAACAACTCCCCGGGGAGTAGGGGAGCTGGATAGTGGCAATTGGTATAGAGGGTCACCCCTGCAATGACCAAAGTCCCACATGTGAGGCTGCCCCCACATATGGTCCCCGCTTGCAGCATCTGCCGGAACAGATACCACACCCCGATCCTGGCCAAAATGCCAAGAAAAACTTAAAAAGCTAAGAACTTAATCTTAACCAAAAAGGCGAAGCACCAAAGTGTTACGGACAGACCGACCGACGGAAAGACTGGCAGACCGACTGACCGACGGAGTGACTTATAGAGTCGATTGCATGCGACTAAAAACAGAAATTACTTTCATTTGGACAGTATTTGTCATAGTATGATATTTCTTAACATGATTAAATTAGATTTGTCGATAGTGAAATACGCATGGATGTTGTCAGAATATGATGAGACGTTAAGAATATTTTATGTTCGTAAGTACGTTATCATCTTTCATCCAATTTTAAAGAATAGTATCCACGGATAATCGACTCTGATTATGTTGCATAGATGAAAAACAACGTTACAAATATTGGATCCGGGTAAAACCAGATGTAAATCGGATTGCTAGCGAGATGGCACCCCTACATCCCGAGCAAAGAATTGAAAATCGTAAAACAATGAGAGAAAATATTTTAAGTGGTTTGGAATTGCTAAAAGTGCAGATCAATAAAACAACCGAAATTTCAAAGTCAATGTCAAAATAAGCGAACAATTAGATTCCGATTAAGGAATGTGGGTGATATCAATATAAGACATAAACAAAGGAAGTCAAGCAAACAGAGCAATATATTGAACTGCATAATTTTTCCAGTTTAGTATAATTACAAAAGGCTTGGACAACAGCATATGCTTTTCATTGTTTTGACTCTCGAGTGTGTATCCGTTGATATCTTATATGCCTTTATATAGAGTGATGTGGCTCTCGGTTGATTAACTCTGTCTAACTGTGTCAGATATGTAGTCATGACTCAAAACAATGAAAAGAATATGCTGTTACCATAAACCTCCTAATTACATAACAAGTAATACATTGGGCACTCCTTACATTACAAGTCGTAGATTGGAATACTCCTCATATAACCAATATTACATTATTGTATCTATTAGAAATATATACATTAGGGTACGCGTTACATAAAGAGTAGTACATGGGTACTTCTTGTATATCGAGTAATACTTTGGGGTATTCCTTACATAACACGTAATACATTGGAGTACTCCTTACATAACACGTATACATTAGGGTAATTAATATTTTGCATTTCAACTATTCTCTATTGAATATTATATTGTACCTAATATATAGTAATGATTTCAAAACTTTGAAATAAATGATTTTAGTGTCATCAGCAGGAATCGAAACCAAAACATTTAACGCTACAATCTCGTCCCTACCGTTTGAGCTATCGACACATCGAAAGGAAAGATTTCAAATTAGACCACTTCAAGCTATGAATGCATTTGCGCATGCAGAAAAGTAATAAAAATATGTCGGCTATTGTAACTAATATTTTGCATTTCAACTTGCCGATATATTTCCGCGCACCTTATTCATACATCGATTTTTCCCGTTATAAACCATCGTTGGTGCATGATTACTAGGGCTAGGACAACAGCATATTCTTTTCATTGTTTTGACTCTCGAGTGTGTATCCGTTGATATCTTATATGCTTTTATATAGTGATGTGGTCCTCAGTTTAACTGTGTCTAACTGTGTCGAGAGTGAAAACAATGAAAAAAATGTTCTGTTGGCATAGCCCTTACCTTTTACACTAACTAAAATTAGCAATAGATATTTTTTAATCATCTACCTCATAATTTAGGTCACAAACGGTTAAAACTGTTAACTGGTATACTTTTCCCTCGGCCCAAAAATCAACTGAGATTAGGCCATACCTGTACTGGCCTATTATTCCCTGTGGGTTGCTGTGTAATGTTGGATCCATACAGTTTATTGCTAGTCGCCTGGGATGCTTCTGCCGGGGAATACCGACAGGGATGCACATGCATCTGTTGCAATGTCAGAGTGCTCCTTCTCTTGAGCGCTGACAGTAGTTTCAGCCAGACGTTTGGATTTAGGCACAGATAAAGAGTGGGGAAAATTACTGACAGTAGTTTCAACCAGACGGGTGTTTCTCGTGAAATATTGGCGAGGGGGGACGAGGGATTGGAGCTCAGACGAGCACCTGCCATGGAAATAACGATAAAACAAAGACAGGCTCGCAACGTCTCTTCTGTGGGAGAGAGGTTGCAGGGAAGAGAAAAGAGCATCCCCACTAAACCACGAAGTCTATTTTGTTCTCTGTCAAGGCAGGATAGGCTGTTTTTAGCAGCTCCTGCCCAAATGTGGCAGCATTACTCCATCCTTGGACGTACTTGGCTTCTTAGATAGAGAATTGCATTAGTAGTGAGATATCTTCTGGGGCGGTAGAAGGCTCCCACCATTTTCCCAACGTCCCTAGCAACAGATTTGATGTACGTGTTCCATCTCAGATCAGGAGTAAAGGTCAAACCCAGAAGCTTGTCAAAACATGGTGCCTCCCCTAGACGAGAGCCATCCATTTCAATTGATGCCAGATGGGGATCAGAGCGTTTATGATGTAAAGATAGAAGCTTTGTTTTGGATGCATTAAAAGTGACCAGTCACCTCTTCCCCCCATTGTACCACACACTCAAGATCAGACGAGAGAGAATTAGAGAGAACTTTGTCATTTACGGCCTTTGATGTGTTGCCATAGATGGTCGTGTCATCAGCATAGATGTCAACGAATTATTTAAATATGTGTTTTGGGAGATCATTGATGTAGATCAGGAAGAGAAGTTGGGCCCAAGATGGACCCCTGGGGGACTCAGCATTAATACTGTTGGCCTCTGACTTCTGCCCATCAATCATTACTCTTATGAACCTATCAGAGAGAAATGATTTAATGATTGAGAAAACATTTCCAGTAATACCATAGCTGGAAATCTTGTGAAGTAGGCCCTTATGCCATACCTTATCAAAGGCCTTCGATATGTCAAGAGCGATTGCCCTGGAAAGGAAACCTTTGTCAAGAGATTCACTCCTTTGACAGTAGTGCTGTCATCAAATTAAGGTTGCTTAAAGGCCCACGAGAAATGTAATGTACAAAATAAGTATTAACTCCATACGAAATAAATATTTCCTATCAAGTTTCACGTTTCTCAATTTGAAACTAAATATTTCATCAGACCCTAAACATGTTTTTCACATTAATTCTTTTATCATGTAGTCGTCCAAAAATCCTAATTTTATTCCTCTCCAATGGATTAGAGAGGATTGTATATTGCATTGTGTTAATGACTGAACTTATGTATCTATTACCTGAAAGTTACGTCTCTCTGTTGCAGATATTGACGGTGTGACACACTAGGTAATCAACCTCTGTCATAGACATGCGTCAGAAGTGGAGATATGTCATTGAATTTCTGGCAAAAGTGTTTGAGAGGTGTAATGGCTATACGGGAAAGGGGAAATTTGGAGCGCAAAAATCGATCATTTAAATAATACCAATTCCGTCTTTCTAGTTTTCCATGCATCGTCATAGTTCAGTGCTGGCAAAAGTATATTGAGTCTAATGGTGGCTTTGTACAAAAATTAATTCTAGAGCAGAAAGGGTCGCTCGCTTTATGGAAAAATGCCACAAACAAGTGGTAGAACATTACAAACTTTAGATTCCCGAATCAAAAAAAGTCTCATTTATGATTTGAAATGCAAATTATATACTATCAGATGGTTCGACTATTTGTGAGCATTTAATAAATAACCATGTCTGTGTCTTGAATTCTTGTGTCCACTTGTTCTCTTTTGAGCAGGTCATACTCTCCTTTTCACTTGAAAATTTTAGAAACTAAGTCCTTTAGACTTTCTATTTGCAACGAAAGAGAACATGTTTTAGGGCTTAATGTAGTTTCTAACTGAGATTTTTTTAATCGTAATTCACCTCGATTTTAGCTTTGTTCAGTGAGGTACGAAACCGGTCAGTTAGTTTTTCACTTTTTTTTAATCAATAAATTTGGTATGTGCATAACTATTTATAAAATTTTTGACCCTTAATATATATATATATTATTATTATTATTATTATTATTATTATTATTATTATTATTATTATTATTATTATTAATGGAAAGTGTTCGACTGAGCTTCAATCTATGGTCCCCCCTCGCCAAACTTTCACAAGAAACACTCGTCTAGCTGAAAACACTATCAATAATTCCCCCCACTCTTTATCTGTGCCTAAACCTAAACATAGATTCCATGATCAAAGCTTCTTTCTTAGAACTGCACGCCTGTGGAATTGTCTTCCGTTTTCCTGCTTTCCAGCTGTCTATAATATGGTTGTCTTCAAGTCCAACGTGAACAAGTTTCTGATGAGCTGTTTCACTTAAGTTAACAAATTTACCGAACTTCCATTACTATCGATTACTATATTGTTCTTTTGACTACTGTACACTCTTTAACCCTTATCCTTGAGTGGTCTATCGGCCTTGATAAGTGGTGACGCCTATGTAAAAAAATATTATTATTATTATTATTATTATTATTATTATTATTCTCTTTTACCCAGGATCTTAATATATTCAGATGAATCAAAATTCGGTAATTGTTCATATACCAATAAAGTTTAAGTCGGAATAAGATGGCTTACTTTGTAAGCTTACAAATTGTGTAAATTTATAATATTTACATTTGATGAATGAATAATTTTATGACAAGATATTGCCAACTGATCACCTTATTCATACTATTTAACTCAGATTAATTTCCTTGCGGACATGTAAAATCCCATATCTACGTGGATAAACCAGACACAATATATTACTTGGAAGACATCATCTGATGCGTTATCGTCGAAATACAAAGTGATTTAATGCGTAGTTTGTGAAAATTGAATCTCTAGATTACGGTATATACGTGCGAGTTGCGTGGGACATATGCTGAAAATCTAAATAGATTATAATTGCCAAAAAATTATCTTTGAAATAAACCACATATCTTATAAATAATGTTCTATAGTGTATTTTAATTTAAGTTCATCGCCTCTAAAAACAACGTATATATATATTTCTTATGAAACTGATTTTTAATTTAATTAAAATTTGATTTTTAAATTTTAAATTATAAATCACATTACTTAATATATATATATATATATATATATATATATATATATATATAATGAAAATAAACATTTAAATGAGAAACATGAACAAAAACCAAAAAGTATAATATAGGTAACGAAAAAATGTAAGGAACTTAACTCTAGTAATAAAAATATATTCCATGAGAGTGACCTCCTCTTGGAACAAGGATCTTAACTAATCAATAGTAATTTGAAACCGAACAAAATTAATATTAGAATAAATACGCATAAATGCAATAAGAAAAATTATTTAAAAAATTAGGAAAGAATAAATGAGGAGAAAAAATAGAAAATTAAGACTAAAACAAAAAATAAAAATACGAAAATAAGATTTAAAACAATAATTTTGTATTGCACGGTGCCCAAGATGGCCGGCCTGTTACAACATGGGGATGGAATTTCTTTTCCCCGAACGAATGCACCGGGTTTATCATATACATAATTAACGTTTTGTTGGTAACATTGGGTGGAAATCATATCTGACAAGTTGATGAGCAAGAAAATTTCTATGAAAACATAAAATCATAGAATTGTTATCCCGTTTACGAAACAGCTGCAATGAATAGATCCAGGACGAAATAAACAATAGTTATATAAAAGGAAAAATGTTCAGATGTTCATCTTTTCATTGTGAATTCCCAAACCGAGCTTAACAATAGCTGCCAAATCTGCAATTAGAGAATATAAGTTGTGAATTTAAACGACGTTACCTCTAAAAGCAAAAAAAAAAAAAAGATAGCACAATTCGCGAAATCATTATATGGGCTTCTGTCTCAACAGAAAAAGAATAGTAACGTTTTTTTTTTCTTCCATTATACCTTGTCGACACTCGAAAGTTTTCATTTTTGATTATCTTTGATTTTATTTTTCTTCCCTTCTACCGGCCGAACCCTGATTTTCTGTTGTCTCCATACAGGTACGTATTCTCATTATCACCTGACCCCGGGTCACCTCGTGACCTCCACTCCCCAATGTTGTTGTCAGTCTGGCATGTGTGCACTGATATTTACTGTTTGTCCTGAAGAAATCTGTGTGATGCATTGTCTTGCACAAATACTGCCATTTTTTGTCTATTGCTTACATTATATATATATATATATAAATATATATATATATATATAATATTATTTCCACAGCCAAACAACGCCGCAGCCCACAAGAGCCATGACAGCCAACGAACCGATAGACCAAGACTCGGGTTTCGCCCTCATTTGGGCTCATCCGTTAGACATATTCGAATCCGGGATTCGAAACCCGAGCCAAATGAGGGCCAAACTTGTGTCTTGGACTTCCGGTTCGTTGGTTTTCATGGTTCTTGTGGGTTGCGGCATTATTTGGCTGTGGAAGTAATTATATAATTTCTCACATTCTGAGATACATATATATATATATATATATATATATATATATATATATATATATATATATATACGGGATAGTCAATGAGATGGTGTCGTTTAAGTGTTGCGGTGGTGTGTAACTTGGCTGAAATAGTTGACGTACATGCATATACATACATATGTGTGTGTGTAGTGTGTGTGTGTGCATACACACGCATGCATATATATATATATATATTCATATATATATATGTAAATACATATATACATAAATACATCTATCTATCTATCTTCTACTATTAAATAAAAGGAACATTGTGTGTATGTGTGTAAGTTCGTACTCTATAGACTCCTAAACAGCTGGGTCGATTTTTGTAATGAAATTTCACACAAAAGTACTTTATGTGCTTGGCAGTATTCTTATATAGTTTTGTGTCAGAATGTCTTCAAGTAGTATCGACAATCGATAATCGAAAAATGAAAGAAGGAACAAGCTAAATTTAACACCTTATACAGCCTAACATCACAAGTGCATCTGAGAAGTTATTTATATAACAGGGGCGCGTTCAAAATGAATATTTCTGTTTAGAACCACAACTGGACCAGGATACTTTACTTTTGCATAAAAAACATTAATTCAATCCATTATATAAAAGTTATTTTATAAACATTAGGTTCTCTACAGTACAATATAGACTACATTGTGAACTAAGTCCCCACGGGGAGGAACGTGAAGCTTTCTCTCGGTTCATCGCGTTGGGCCCCCACTAGAGAAAGCAATTAATCGAATTTATTAAAAACATCTAACATCACAAGTGCATTTGAGAAGTTTTATTAGCGCATAAGCAAAAACGTCTGCCTATAAAATTAACTGTACATTCTTTTATTAAACCGGGACGCGTTCAAAAATGAATGTTTCTTTTAAGGGCAGATTTAAACCTATAATTAACTGGTGTACGTTCAATCTTAATTCATGTAGGTTATGTGAAACTTATTTCATGAAATCAACAGTTAGTTCTTTTATTAGACGAGTCCCTGAATTTACGATTAATTTGATAGTGTTGTGGAGACGTCTACTAATTAGCATAGGCGGGTGAGTGAGATATATAAAGGTATCAATCACCAATAACGGGGGAGTCCGGCAACGACCGTCAAATAGGCAAGACGCTTATGCTGCCTCCAGTAAGACATGCAACACGCCACCTGCCGGAATATTTCCAACTGAAGTATATCGGAAGACATGCAAATATGTATATAACTTTTCTTCCTAATATATTATTGTATACCTTTACTTTCCGTGTTCTTGTTAATTATTTGTGCAGACACAACAGATAGACTAGACGGTTTTTTGTGTGCTTTTGGGGACAAAAATGGATAGTAACAATCAATGCTGCCAAGACTAAGCTTGTTTCCTTTAATAATTACAAGAAATCTTCTCAACCATTAATAGCCATGGCTAATGATACATTATCTGTAAGTACTTCGTTCAAACTCCTCGGCTTAACGTTCACAGGGAACATGAGTTGGAACAGATACATCAAGGGCATTGCTGCCGTGCTATAATGTTACTTACGCCTGAAAGTATCCTGCACATCTACGAGGCCACAATTCGCTCATGTATAGAGAATTGTTGGTACATTTGGGCAAGTTCATTTAGATATGAAATGCAAAAATACACACAGATATGTGTGCGTGTATTTTAGAATGTATTATGCTATAATATAGCTCTACTTGTTATCGAACACTATATATATATATATATATATATATATATATATATATATATATACGCTCGTGAACAAAAAAATAGGCCAAACAAACTTTATACATTTTATTGCACTAAAAGCTATATTGAACAATAAACAATTGAACAAGGAAACTTAAACGAGACTAATAACAACGAACAAGACTTTTACTTTAATAACTGCTGAGAATGGAATCGCATTCCCTTTTGATTTCTTTAAAAGATCGATCCTTTTATACATGCTCTCAACCAAAGTGGAACACTGTGAAGAGGGGATGCTATTCCATTCGCTTTGCACAACTTCCCACAGTTTGTCATTGTTCGAAAAAGTTCTTCCATCCAATGCACGAGATATTATGAACCAAATATTCTCGATTGGGTTTAAATCGGGGCTTTGACCTGGCCAAAACATCACATTAATTGAAGTATCAGGAAACCATTATTTGTGACTTCAGCAGTGTGTGCAGGGGCATTATCATGTTGAAAAATTATGTTCTGAGATATTCCCAGCTTCTGGATACTTGGTAACAGTCCTGCTCCTAATATTCGAATGTATTCCTTTGCATTGATTGACTTCTCACATCTAATATGTTCCCCAACTCCAGCTGCAGTAAAAGTTCCCTATACCATTATTCCACCATTCCCGTATTTAAATGTCGTTTTTATGCAACTTGGTGAAAATCTTTCTCCAGTTCTTCCATTGCACCGTTCGGGGGCATCGGGAGCATCCGGAGCATTAATAACAAGATAAATCTTGATTCATCTGACCAGAAAACATTCCTGAACCAGTCTGTATCTTTCTTGCCATAATACGAGAAAAATCTCTTTCTATCATTGATGTTCTTCTTAGATAAAAAAGAAAAATGTCTTCTTTGCATGCCTTTGAGAAGAAAATCACATTTCTTTCATTCGGTATATATAGAAAGAGAATTTCCAGCCCCTGTTTTGAATTCTTTGCTACATAAGTTTTCTTTCAATCCTTCAAAACAGTTAATTTCAGCCTATGGTCGTTTTTCAAAGTGGATGCTCTAGGGCGATCAGATCCAGATTTCCATTTTACCAAATATTCGACTTCAAACCTTTGACCAATTCGCTTCACTACAGAAAAGAAATGTTTTCACTTTTTCTTTTCTTAAAATATCAAAAACCTGCTTGTAAATCATTTTGGAATGCCTTAATCCTGCAATTCGTTTTTTATATCCTCGCCAAGATTCGGTCTTACCATATTTAGGATTAAGTTTTCCACTTATTATTATATGCTATAATAATAATGATCTGCAAAATGGAAATTTTCAGTTAAAATTAACAAAAATTCATGGAAAAATATTGAAAATCGATTTCTTCCTTCTTTCACTCTTGGCCCAATTCTTTTTTTTTTTTTTTTGCTTATAAGTGTGTGTATATATACTAGCAGACTGTCCGGCATTTCTCGATCGAAATACGCTTAAATATATTTTGAATAATGCAGATTTCCTATTTGTTATGTTATTATATTGGACCGCATATTAATGATTTAAAAATTTTAAAAAAATGACACCTGCACCACCACTAAAAATCAATACCAAAATATTTAGCTTAGGATTTACCTTTTCCTTTGATGTTAATTCCTAGCCCATGAAGACATGTTCGCTGTAAAGTTATAAATTAAAACATGAACCAAAACCTATTACGTTACGCATACAGATTCGTACTGCCCTCGTTCTAAATTCACCTGGCAAATTCGATTTTTTTAAACTGCACACTTTTTTACATATTTTCTCCTGCTAAAACCCAAATATACACTTTCGCATGGGTTCAAATACTTTTTATATTATATATATATATATATATATATATATATATATATATATATATATATATATATATATATTATGTCCATAGACAAAAAACTGACAAAGGAGTTTAGTAGGTAAATTTTTAAAACAAATACACATACGCATACATAAATATATATATATACGCATACATAAATATATATGGAAAGAGGTTTGTATTTATTATAACCTTTTTACACAAGTATAAATCATGTAGAATATCTGCATGAATATAATTACACGTAATAGTTAACTAAAGATGATCATCCCATAAGAAAACCGAAAAACTATTAGGGAATTAATTAAAATGAATGTTTTAAAGAATATGCAAATTATGTAGATCTTTTGCTGGTGAATGCTATTCCACAACCCATATATAAGACAATTGTATTTTCTTTTAAATAAATAGAAAAGAGACTTGCCTTTTTTCTGTTGTTCTTGGCCTTCGGGCCGGGATCAAGGTGTAGTATCTGTTCCGGCAGATACTGCACTTAAGATAATTTGTACCAGTCAATGGAGGGGAAACCCTCTATACTGGGACAATTATTATTTTTGGTAACCAGAGTGACCCCTTTTAGGGGAGCTGGTTTTTACCTCACATTAAAAACGGCCTTGTGCCTAATTTGCTCAGTGGGGGAGCAAATAAATACCATCTGTTCCGGCAGATACTGCAAGCTATGACTAGCTATGACTAGCAAAGACCAGATGTGGGGGCAACCCCACATGCCTGACCATTAACCAGCTCCCATTTCCCACCTCTTGGGAGCTGGTCCCCTTTTTCCCTTCCCCCTCCCTTCACTCCTCACATTAAAAATCGGCCTTGTGCCTAATTTGCTCGGTGGGGGAGCAAATAAATACCATCTGTTCCGGCAGATACTGCAAGCAAAGACCATATGTGGGGGCGACCCCACATATAAGACCTTGGTCAATGTAGGGGCAACCCTTCATACCAATTGTCACTATCCAGCTCCCCTACTCCCCGGGGAGTTGGTCCCCATTTCCCCTTCACTCCTCACTTTAAAAATCGGCCTTGTGCCTAATTTGCTCAGTGGGGGAGCAAATAAATACCATCTGTTCTGCAGATGCTGCACTTAAGATAATTTGTACCAGTCAATGGAGGGGAAACCCTCTATACTGGGACAATTATTATTTTTGGTCACAACAATATCTGCATGAATATAATTACACGCAATAGTTAACTAAAGATGATCATCCCATAAGAAAACCGAAAAAATAATAGGGAATTAATTAAAATGAATGTTTAAAAGAATATGCAAATTAGCTAGGTCTTTTGCAGAGGCACCAAACTACATGACTCATATATAACAAAGTTATTTTCTGTTTAAATGAATAGAAAAAAAGGTTTTTAATATAAATATTAATACACAAATAACAAATTTATAAGAGTATAGATATATGTGTGTGTATATGTGTGTGTGTGTGAGCGAGAGAGAGAGAGGATAATGGAAGAGAAAGCATGTATCTGTGTGTACATATATATATATATGTGTGTGTGTGTGTGTGTTTGTGTATGTATGTGCATATATTCACTATTTTAAATAAATTATTGTATTGAAGTATCTATGGTTTATTCCTCTGTGTGCACGTATCATTCGAGTGTATTTCCCCGTTGTCTGTACATTTGTAGTTATTTTATTGAAAATCTGTCCATCTTTGTAAATTATTTTCTAATATATTTCTCTTTTCCTTTTTCTGTTCTTTCAAATGTGCGCACATGCATGCTGTATTGATAGGAAGTTATTTATTTATCACAAAATTAAAGCAGAAACTTTTAAAATGGTTTTAAAAATTCACCCCTCTCTCTTGAACAGAATGAAAACAAAAGAGCATCAAACTTAATAGATCCCGCACTGTCTCTCAAACTCCAGCCGCTATCGCATCACCGCAATATTGCTTCCATGAATGTGAATGTGCTCCAACGAACTTACTGAACTTGTGTACTCCTTCAATGTAAACGCTCACAATCAACCCGACCAGCAGAAGAATCGCTATCCTTCGCTGTATAGGCTTCCAGATCTTGAAAACCACTTTTTTTCTTTTTCTTTTTTTCATTAAATTGTGGTCATAAAAATCATTATTAATAGACAATTAGGGAATGCATAAAGTTTCAGTATATCAGGATAATTAAACAATACAGAATACCAAAAATGTGAGGGTGATACATTTTTATTCACATAATTCTGAGGCAGCACGTGCAGGATTGCAGAACACAATGCAAAAGAAGATTGCCAGTGCATCTATGAGCAAAACCCGGTGTGATTATGCAGTGGGTCTATTGTGAACGTGTATCGTCGCAGATTTGGTCTGTTCAGCCGCAGGACATGGCGGTATTTAAGCATTGCAGTGGGGCAAGAACCATGACATAACCTGTAAGCAACGAATGGAGCTGTCATATTCCGGCGAATAGACAGCTGATCATCGATGCCTCCGTTCAGTCCCGAAAGACAAAGGATACCTCTGTAGGGACAGCTGCGCATGTAATGGTGAGGCAAGGGTTGCGCAATCTCCAACCACACCTCTCCTGAGTCGGCACTGCTTGAGCCCAGTGGTAAGAAAAGCCCAGGACGACTGGAAACAATGCCTAGATAAGCGCAGAGTACATGCAGCACCTGGAAGATCCAAAAGGTCACCCATCTGGTACTGGCCAGGCTCATCTTTGCTTAACTTCGGTTATCTGGCTGGAATCAGTGTGTCAAACGTGATTATGTCGTATAGACAGCAGATCATATATTTTCGTCTCCACTTGGAATACGACAGCATTGGTATATAGACAGCAGATCATATACTCCAGGTGGAACAGGTTCGCAGTAGAAAATATGTAGTAGATATCTGATGGCACGGAATTGTAGATGTTCAAGAGAATCAGAGACCACCCTGCAAACTCCGACGAACACTAAAGACCCGTGTTCTAAGTGGGGTGGAAAATTGCCTCGTAAAGCCTAGTAAGCAAATACCATTTATGAGGAATTTAGTAGCTTAGGACCCGCAACACATAATGCTCCATCTATATTGGATGCATTACACAAGTGGTCGTCAATCCTAAGATTGATAGATATTATTACTCCCAGTTACTTGTGGCATTTCGAAAATTGCACAAATGTGTCTTGAAAACAAATCCTACGGATAAGGGCAGTATATGTTTCAGTGGAGTCAAAATTCAGGAACATTTCATCAGACCAAAAAAGAATTGATATTGAAACGGGTGTCAAGATTTATGAGATATTTGGGTGATATCTACATTCCGAGAAACATTGGGGTGTATGCTTTGTAAATGTAAGCAGTAAGGTTTTTTTCGGAGGTGTGCTGAGGAAAGGGGGTGATGCTGTTTCCCGTGTTTAAGCCGTCATGTGTGTGTGTATATATATATATATATATATATATATATATATATATATATATATATGATTGCAGGTGATTAAATGACTTACTGACTAGACGTTTTTTTTTAACGAATGATAAAAAATAATTTTTTGTATGGTTTCAAATGTTAAAAACTTCAAAGAATATATATATATATATATATATATATATATATATATATATATATAGTCTTGGAAGTTTTTAACCTTTAAAACTATACAAAAAAAATTATCATTCGTTAGAAAACTATTTAGTCAGTAAGTCATTTAATCACCTGCAACCACTGCATCAACTTGCACTCAAATCACTGTCCTACCAATAATAATTTATTTTTTAAGGGATCATCAGTTGTTTACCATGAAACACTGTTTCGGGGATTTAAAAACAAAACAGTATATTACATCATATCTCCCCAGCAGTGCTGATCAAACACCACCTCCATTAATCTTAGGATATATAGTGAATAGATATATATTTGAAAAGCAAACTATAACTTATTTAAATGGCTAATTGGGGAGCGAGAATTATATTCACTTTTTTACCATCTCGGTGTTTTAGAGGTTAAAGAGGACTTTAATTGAATATTCCAATACTTATGTATCTAAGATTAGCAACAGGAAGCTGTCTCTGGATTTCTGAGATCTTCAACTAGAGTAAAATGAAAGACCAAATTTTTAAAAAATAATTTCAAAATAGAGGAACCAAATAAAATATGTCTTGCATTGATAAGTACAGGCAACGCGTAGGAAATAAATATAGAACTGATATAGACACAATTTTGCATGTAAATGTGCTTCAATCTGTGTGTATATGCATGTAGGTTTGTATGTATATTTATGCGAATATTATCTTTGTATGCTTGGGGGAAAATTTTCCTCACTTCATTCTTGATAATCTCAACATGTGCATATATATATATATATATATATATATATATATATATATATATATATACATACATACATATGTTATATTATAAATAGATATATATATATATATATATATATATACATATGTCATATATGATATATAAATATACCTCAATATGTAGTATATCTCATACATAATGACCTCAGTACGTGAGTATATATATAATATATATGTACATAAACTGTTTATATATATTTGTATATCATATATATATGTGTGTTAATAAATATATATATATATACATAAACACACACAGATATATATATATACACATGCATACATATGTTATATTATAAATAGATATATATATATATACATATGTCATATATGATATATAAATATACCTCAATATGTAGTATATCTCATACATAATAACCTCAGTACGTGAGTATATATATCATACATATGTACATAAACTGTTTATATATATTTGTGTATCATATATATATATACATATATATATATATATATGTGTGTGTGTGTGTTAATAAATATATATATAAACACACACAGATATATATATATATATATATATATATATATATATATATTGTTAGTAAACGGTTCCAAGATTACAAGAATATTCATACCATATTTATACTATTTTATTGGTTTTATGGTACGTCTTATACGTGTTTCCTTGAATGGTATGGACTGATCAAACAACTCATCAGAGACCCATATAAATCTATAAGAGAAATACATTTCTTTTGAACAGTTATATATATATATGTGTGTGTGTGTGTGTGTGTGCGTGTGTGTTCTACGCTACAAGTATTTATTCATCAAACTCAGGCTTTATTGTTATGGAAACCCCTAAATAATATACATTTTGTATGCGTTTCACCAGAACACTACTAATGCTACACCAGCAGTGGCAAAAGCATATACTCTCTAGGTCTATCTTTCTTGGCTTTTCATTTCAAACCCCATTTTTATATACTTTGTATCTGAATATATATCCACGCACCTGTTGCAGTTAACCTATTTTGATGAGTTCATTTTTACTGCTGCTTTAGCATTGTTTAACTAGAATAGTGTTCCGGTGAGACAGAAAATCATATAGTTTTGTTTTTGTTTTTCTGGCCATCCGTAACCATAAAATTCTGACTTTTATAAATAAACGTATATCTGATACACTGCTGTTTGTATTCTTCTACCTTCACTGTCTGTTTCTTAATTCTAAACTCTTTCTTCACGTGTTCCCATACAGGCGATCAAGATTTTCAAGTGTTCGTATCAGTAACAGGTATTCTGCCTCTCTTCCCTGCTTCCATATTTTTTTCTGACATCTCATTTTTTGGTAGCTAGTCCAGCTTAGATATGGCCGCCACAGCCAACTCCATTGATGTTCGGCCGCCATTTTCGTTTCAGTTCAACAAGTTAGATATACGCATGCGCATATCTCATACCTGCGTCATATAGCAAAAAAAAAAACAAGCTTCTTTTTTCCTCTTGTTTTGTAATGTATGGTGTACCATACTTGATACTTATCGTGACGTTGTTTTAGTTGATCCTAACTCATTCTGAATTGTAGTTGTTTACGTGTGGGCTACCATACTTTACAATAGCCTTCACGTTTATATTTGTTGCTCCCATCGACGTTGATATTTGTAAATTTCGGCCGATGTACTGTCTGACCTTTTCCGGGTATATAATACGCTTTCTCTTATTCAAATGCTAGCAAGACCATCTGCTGTTGCTCGGGTGTGACGGAAAACACAATAGAATAGTTTGAACACAAAAAACAAAATCTTTCTTTTTAAAATATCGGTCACAACACACACACGAACAGTCTCACTTTTTTACGCCTTTCTATCACATAAACACAATCTCTTTTCTCTCTCTCTCTCTCTCTCTCTCTCTCTCTCTCTCTCTCTCTCTCTCTCTCTCTCTCTCCTCTCTCTCTCTCTCTCTCTCTCGCACGGTCTTCTTCTTTCTCTTCTCTCTCGCGTACATTGTCTCTCTCTTTTTCTTTCTCTTTCTCTCACGCACAATGTCTCTCTTCTTTATCTTTCTCCTCTCTCTCTCTCTCCCTTTATATATATATATATATATATATATATATATATATATATATATATATCACAAACTATCACTTTTCTTTCTTCTCCTCTCTTACGCACACACAGTTGCTCTTTCTACATTCTTCCTCTCTCTTACACACACACACACACACACACACACACACACACACACACACACACACATACACCTAGTCCCTTTTTCACTTTTCCTCTCTCTTCCATACGCAGTCTCTCTATTTCGAGGTTATATGAATAAACCGTTGCATATAGAACCAATAGATGTGTAAAACATTAAAATAAAATTCAATAATTTTTCAATTTAAAGAAAGTTATTTTTTCCAAGTCCACTTATGCACTAACCTAGTCTCCCGATTTGGGAGAGGTGTAAAAAAACAACTTTCTAACCTAGTATGTTCCGCGCTATCTACAAACCCCCAGCGTCCCCAGTTTTGCACCCTTGAACTCATTTAACACGTACATTCTACATTTTGGTAGCAATAGACACACTTTTGAACGACCTTATATTTTAGATAACAAAATTTTCGAATTACTCTATATTTTTTGTACCAACATATTTTTTGTACCAATATATTTTTTGTACCAATATATTTTGTACCAATATATTTTGTACCAATATATTTTGTACCAATATATTTTTTGTACCAATATATTTTTTGTACCAATATATTTTGTACCAATATATATTTTGTACCAACATATTTTGTACCAATATATTTTTTGTACCAATATATTTTTTGTACCAATATATTTTGTACCAATATATTTTTTGTACCAATATATTTTGTACCAATATATTTTTTGTACCAATATATTTTGTACCAATATATTTTGTACCAATATATTTTGTACCAATATATTTTTTGTACCAATATATTTTGTACCAATATATTTTTTGTACCAATATATTTTGTACCAATATATTTTGTACCAATATATTTCGTAATAATATATTTTTTGTACCAATATATTTTGTACCAATATATTTTTTGTACCAATATATTTTGTACCAATATATTTTGTACCAATATATTTTTGTACCAATATATTTTGTACCAATATATTTTTTGTACCAATATATTGTGTACCAATATATTTTTTGTACCAATATATTTTGTACCAATATATTGTGTACCAATATATTTTGTACCAATATATTTTTGTACCAATATATTTTGTACCAATATATTTTGTACCAATATATTTCGTAATAATATATTTTTTGTACCAATATATTTTGTACCAATATATTTTTTGTACCAATATATTTTGTACCAATATATTTTTTGTACCAATATATTGTGTACCAATATATTTTGTACCAATATATTTTGTACCAATATATTTTTTGTACCAATATATTTTGTACCAATATTTTTTGTACCAATATATTTTGTACCAATATATTTTTTGTACCAATATATTTTGTACCAATATATTTTTTGTACCAATATATTTTGTACCAATATATTTTGTACCAATATATTTTTTGTACCAATATATTTTTTGTACCAATAAATTTTGTACGAATATATTTTGTACCAATATATTTCGTAATAATATATTTTTTGTACCAATATATTTTGTACCAATATATTTTTTGTACCAATATATTTTGTACCAATATATTTTTTGTACCAATATATTTTGTACCAATATATTTTGTACCAATATATTTTTTGTACCAATATATTGTGTACCAATATATTTTGTACCAATATATTTTTTGTACCAATATATTTTGTACCAATATATTTTTGTACCAATATATTGTGTACCAATATATTTTTTGTACCAATATATTGTGTACCAATATATTTTGTACCAATATATTTTTTGTACCAATATATTTTGTACCAATATATTTCTTGTACCAATATATTTTGTACCAATATATTTTTTGTACCAATATATTTTGTACCAATATATTTTTTGTACCAATATATTTTGTACCAATATATTTTGTACCAATATATTTTTTGTACCAATATATATTTTGTACCAATATATTTCTTGTACCAATATATTTTTCGTACCAATATTTTTTGTACGAATATATTTTGTACCAATATATTTTGTACCAATATATTTTTTGTACCAATATATTTTTTGTACCAATATATTTTTTGTACCAATATATTTTGTACCAATATATTTTGTACCAATATATTTTTTGTACCAATATATTTTGTACCAATATATTTCTTGTACCAATATATTTTGTACCAATATATTTTTTGTACCAATATATTTTGTACCAATATATTTTTTGTACCAATATATTTTGTACCAATATATTTTGTACCAATATATTTTTTGTACCAATATATATTTTGTACCAATATATTTCTTGTACCAATATATTTTTCGTACCAATATTTTTTGTACGAATATATTTTGTACCAATATATTTTGTACCAATATATTTTGTACCAATATATTTTGTACCAATATATTTTTTGTACCAATATATTTTGTACCAATATATTTTGTACCAATATATTTTTTGTACCAATATATATTTTGTACCAATATATTTCTTGTACCAATATATTTTTCGTACCAATATTTTTTGTACGAATATATTTTGTACCAATATATTTTGTACCAATATATTTTGTACCAATATATTTTTTGTACCAATATATTTTGTACCAATATATTTTGTACCAATATATTTTTGTATATAAACCAATATATGTTTATATATATTTTTGTATATAAACCAATATATTTTGTACCAATATATTTTGTACCAATATATTTTGTACCAATGTATTTTGTACCAATATATTTTGTACCAATATATTTTTGTATATAAACCAATATATTTTTGTATATATTTTTGTATATAAACCAATATATTTTGTACCAATATATTTTTGTACCAATATATTTTGTACCAATATATTTTTGTACCAACATATTTTTTGTACCAACATATTTTTGGAAGAGATGGCAAACCCTCTGGAGAAGCCTATAATTTTCGTGGGAATAGTAAGACTTTCATACCACCTTATATTTTTAAAAGAGATAGCAAAACTTTCGTACCACCCTATATTTTTATTAGCCATAGCAATAGTTTCGAACCACCATCTATTTTTAGAGGCAATAATAAAACTTTCTGGGTCACAATATACATTTTGTAGGAATAAAAGAACTTTCAGGCCGGCTTTATAGTTTGGAAATAAAACGCAAAACTTTCGGACCACCCTATACTTTTTGTAGGAATAGAAAGACTTTCGGACCACCTTATAGTTTGGGAACAGATAGCAAAACTTTGGACCACTTTGTATATTTTGGTAGGAATAGAAACATGTTTGGACCACTGATTGTTTTAGAAGAGCTGGCAAAACTTCCGAATCACTCTGTACTTTCTGGAGAAAAATAGAAACACTTCCGGTCACATCATATTTTTAGAAGAGCTAGCAAAACTTTCAGACGACTTTGTATTTTCAAAAGGGATCGGGAGATTTTCGAGTAACTCGTACATTTTTTAAGGTATAGCAAGATCTTCCGACCAACCTACATTTCGGTAAGAATAACACACATTTCGAACAGTACTTTTGGTCGGCATCACTAAATTATAGTACAAGCTTATACTCTTCGTAAACAAACAAGATTTTCAGAAAGCCCTCCAAGATTTGGCAAGAACAACTCTGTATATTTTTTATGGCATAGCAATGTACATTTTGCTCGGCATAACAAGACTTTCGAATCACTTTGTACATTTTTGTAAATAAATACAAACTTTCGAACCTTCTTCACATTTTAGTACAGATAGCAATTTTTTCGGACCACTCAGTACTTACATAACTCGTACACCGGATTGTTAGTTGGTTGGTTGGTTGTTTTTGTTTTACGGCGTATCAACCCTTTTCAGGTTATTTAATGCCGAATCCAGTTTTTTTTTTTAAGAACATTTTTTTAAATAGAATATATATGTCTTTCAAGTCGGTTTCTATTTAACCCATAGTTGGGACGCTAACATTTACTACCACTCTGGGTCACAGTGAACCTGGGAGCAATGGCAATTAAAGGGTGGCTGCACACTCCCCAAAACCCGCAAGCTAAGGCCTCACCATCGGATATAGTTTAAGATAATATCCAGGAACTGTACAATGGAAGAAGGTTGGAGTGCGAATCGGCCGTAATATAATAGAATTAAAAATATCAACACTGATGAGGACAATCATTCGTAGAATGAAACGTGAAAAACCCCTCCACTTAAAATTGCAGACTAAAAAAATTTCTTAATAATTTTCTTGTTCCTTCTCATGTCTAGTTTGTTTGAACAGTTTCAGTGAGTAACGCAAGCGCGTGTGTTTGTGCCCGAGTACATGTGCATTGCATGCAGCTGACCGCAAGGGTTCATACCTCTTCCTTTTCTTACGTAGAATTCTTTTTATGATGCATTTCCTGTACATTTCATTAAATATTTTCTACACAAAAAAAAAAACATTTCAGAAACGAATTCGTTTAGAAAATAAACAAATCCGACAAATTTCTACCAAACATTTTTTTCACGTATTTATTTAATGAAAATTGTTTATGGATGGCCAAAAGTGTAATCATTATATTTTTGCATTTCACTTGATTACCTTTCCTGTATAGAAATACGAATTGTTTTGTTGTTGTTTTTTTTTGTTTTGTTTTTTCTACAAACAAGGTAAGTTGCTACGAAGACATAAAGGGCAACTGTGAGTAGAAGACCAATTTAAAGGTAATATGTTAAGTGGGAAGTTGTTTAGAATATTGCCTGTTAATATTCAATTTAAATTTCTCCATATTCATACGGGCGGAAAAACTGTGATCTAGGAGTGAATTTCAAGGATAAGCAGTCCGAGGAAAGGACTATTATATACGGCAAAAATGGCATCATTATTTTTTTCTCCATTTCTCCCGATCACCTGCCCAGTCTAAAAATACTCATTTTTTTAAGCTTTTTATTTGCCCCAATATGATATATATATATATATATATATATATATATATATATATATATATATATATATATATATATATATATATATATATATATATATACTCGGGTTTTTTTTTTATATTCAAAAGTAATGGACTAATGAATTCAACGAGGTTGTTAGATAGTGCTCAATAAAAAGAGCTGATAATACTTGTTTATTGTTATATAAAACATGCTCACATCCCGCTGCTACAAATAGCCACTTGTTTCAATCAAACAACAGATATCATCAGGCAGCGACTTGACTATTCAAAAGTTCAATGAATAACCTATATATATATATATGTCTACATGCATATATATATATGCATATTTATCAATGAAAAAAGGTCTATATTTTCAAATTTCAAGATTCTGTCCATCTTACCATTTATTACTTTAAGCGGGTAAAATAAACGGTAAGATGGACAACATCTTGAAATTTAGAATATAGACCTTTCGTCATTTATTTGTATGCACTCTGTAATTACATCGCCTTCATAAATTAAAGAATTGGTATAAATAAAAGGTGAAATACAACTGAATAAGCATATTTTCCTCTTTCTCTTTCTCTCGGCATAATCACGTTGGCACAACGGTTCTCGTTAGATTACTGAAGTTAAGTAACGTTGACCCTGGTTCGTACTAGATTGGTGACTATTTTGGAATACCAGGTGCTGTATGCGGGAGGACGTCATCAAGAACTGCAAAAGCTAATGTCGTCATCTGGCCTAAGACTAGGGGAGGGGTGCTTGTAAACTTTATATTCCCACGAATCTTTATAATTCCGGGGATCTGGCTCAACTTTCCTAGAGGGAATTCAAATAAGGCATATTACCACTGACGTGGAAAGTGTTACTATGATCAGGAAGCAAGTTTACTAGCAACATCCTGAATGGGGAGTTGTGTAACAGATTGCTTGTTAACATTACGTTTTAATTTCTCCATATTTGTAAGGGCAGAAAAACAGGAAGTAAGAAGGGAATTTCACGGGTAAGCAGTCCGAGTAAACAAGCTATTAGGGTAGAAAGTTTTCCGGCATTGTAAATAATACATTTAAATTTCTCCATATTGTTACGGGCGGGAAAACAAGGAAGAGAGAGGGATTTTTAATATCAGGTTGACAAGAAAGTTCTTGCGGTTTTTAACTTTTAAATTTAGATTAACATATCTTGGCTCAAACAAAAAAAAGTTTGATCGAAATAAGCATCACCAAATCAATGCATTTTTGCCAACGCAAAACAAGTGTATTTGTTGCAGTAACGTAAACATCTTGCGTTCTGGTGGCGATGAAATTACTCAAGACAGGGCAGGGGAGACCATAGATTGGAGCTCAGACGAGCACATACCATGAAAATAAGGATAAAGCAGAGAAAGGCTCGCAACGCTTCTTCTGTGGGGGAAATGTTGCAGGGAAAAGAAAAGGGCATCCCCCACTAGGCTACGAAGTCTATTTTGAACTCTGTCCAGGCAGGATAATGTGCTTCTAGCAGCTCCTGTTCAGATGTGGCAACAATACTCCATCCTTGGACAGTATTTTTTTTTCAAGGGAAATACTTTTAATTGATTTTATTTAATTAATTTGATGATCTTTATTTTTTAATTAATTAAGATTTGTTTTATGCGTCTAATCAATACGTTTCGTTGCAATGATCTTCTAAGATCTGGATATGAACTGAAATTTAAAGTCATTAAACGGAGGAAACCGGCTAGTATCAAAGTCTACACAAAAGCAATAAAACATTACAAAAATGTATTATTTGGAATATTTGGACTCTCATCTTGAGTGTTATTTTCACAGCATTTAAGTTATGTAACCTCCGACCTTCTTAAGATGTATCTTGTCAAACTCAGGAATCTTTCGGTTGAATTCAGCAATCGTCACAGACGAGAGCATTCTATCAGCGTTGATTAAATATCTGATGCCGTATAAAATTCTGTGCAGGTTCTCGAGTTCGACACGATACACCCATCGATCGCAACGTTGTGAAAATAACGCTCAAGATGAAAACAGTAGTCTGAAGAATCCAAATAATACGAATAACCAATCCTCATCTCAAAAATTAGAAACATTACACAAACACAATTATTCTATCATCTTGCGGCTAAAGTTTCTAACCAAAAGAATTGTCCTTTTCGTTTTGTTGGGCGAAACAAGCAGAAAATGCTAAATGCAATCGGCCATTGTTCGATTGTGGCAGAATATAAAGAAATGGTACCTAATCGATGTAGAATTTATTGATCCATATGGAATTCTCCACTTGAGATAGAGCTTCATCCCCGGCTATTCACTAGGAACATAAATAACACGAAAAATAACATCATTTGCAGATACGAAATCGCGTGTCGTAAACATCTTACATTCTAGAAACAATCTCTCTTACTTTGCAGTACAGGCAACAAAACGAAAAAGTAGTCAAAAACAAACACATAACAAATAAATGTCACCAAAAGTAAGATAAGTTACTCTTCTACCTACCTGGATTTTTTTCTTTTCTTTTTTAACATATTTTAAAGCGTTTATTTCGTTTAAAACACAAATAGTGGTAAGTGGTAAGTTGGAATCAAAAAAATGGCTGAAATTAGACGGTTACCTGAAACTTACATTTTTGCACGTTTTCTATCAGTATTTTGTGTAATTTTCGATTCGTGAGCGATTATCTAGACTCCCAAGATGACCGTTTTTTTTACATGGAGTTCACCACTTATCAAGGCCCAGTGGCCACTCAGGGATAAGGGTTATTGTGTGTACAGTAATCAAAGGGATAGTGTAGCAATAGTATTGGATAATTGGTAAGGTGTCATTACTTGGGGGGGGGCGGTTCATCAGGAAGTTGTTTGTGTTGGACTTGAAGACATCCAGGTTGAAGTCGGGAGGGAAACAGGCAAGCGGAAGTTCCACAGGCGTGCAGTTCTAAGAAAGAAGCTTTGTTCATGGAATCTACGTTTTGATTTAGGCACAGATAGGGAGTGGGGGAAATTATTGACGGTGGTTTCAGCTAGTCGGGTGTTTTTTGAGAAAGATTGGCGAGGGGGGCCAAAGAATGAAGCTCAGACGAGCACCTGCCATGGAAGTAACGATAGAACAATGGCAGGCTCGCTACGTCTCTTCTGTGGGAGAGAGGTTGCAGGGTAGAGAAAAGGGCATCCCCCACCAAGCCACGGAGTCTATTTTGTACTCCGTCAAGGCAGGATAGGCTGTTTTTTGCAGCCCCCGCCCAGATGTGGCAGCAGTACCCCATCTTTGGACGTACTCGGCTCTTATATAGATAGAGAATTGCATCATTAGTGAGATATCTTCTGGAGCGGTAGAAGGACCCCATCATTTTCCCAGCGACCTTGGCCACAGACTTGATGTATGTGTTCCATTTAAGATCAGGTGTAAAGGTCAAACCCAGGAGCTTATCAAATCCTGGGGGCCTCCCTTAGACGAGAGCCATCCATTTTAATTGATGCCAGATGGGGATCAGAGCGTTTATGATGTAGAGATAGGAGCTTGGTCTTAGATGCATTAAAGGTAACCAGCCACCTCTTTCCCCTTTCTGTACCACGCGCTCAAGATCAGAGGAGAGAGAATCAGAGAGAACATCATCATTTACGACCGTTGATGTGTTGCCATAGATGGTCGTGTCATCAGCATAGATGTCAACGAAAGATTTTAGTATGTGTTTTGGGAGATCATTGATGTAGATAAATGTTAGCCTTTTTTTTTGGCTCTAACTTGATTTAACTTTATGTTCTGACTATTTTTATCTGAGAATAGATAATTTGCACAGCTGGGATTTTCTGAACTACTGTTTTTAATTGCAGTTGGATTTTTACAACGTGTCGACCGGTGCAACCACCGACCTTTTTCTTTTTTTTTCTTTTTTTTTTTTTGTTCGCTTGCGACAGGATATGAATTAATGATATATAATCGATTTGGCACTGATTGATCTATGCGAACTTCTCTACTTGAGAGAACTATAACTAAGGCCAATCTACTAGGAAAATATATAACACAGTTATGTATTTTAATTACAGATAGGGAACCGTGTGATATAAGAAGAATAACAGTTCTAGATACAAAAAAAATGTACCTATACAAGTTGAGACATAAAACCTCCTACATTTGAAGGTGTCATCTGCGGACTGTTACGTGAATGTATTTTTATATTCTCTTAAAGCTGTGTCACAATAAGAGTCGAATCAGAAAATTCCCTCTATTCGATAAAATCAAAAGTAAAACCCTTAAATTTTTGGCCATGTCAAACTATCAACCACTGTCCTGTCAAAGTTATGATTTGATGGCATGTTAGAATGCAAAAGAGGCAGAGGAAAGATAAAGATAAAATGGAGAGAAAATGTTTGGATTCGACATCTCTCAACAGCTGGGCGTCCATCAACCTCTGGTGTCCCTCGAGGATCCATCCTTGGCCCAACTCTCTCCCTGATCTACATTAATGATCTTACAAATTACATCCTTACATCATTCGTAGACATTCATGCCGACGACACTACAGTCTATGGTAGCACATCTAAGACCGTAAACAACCAAGTTCTCTCTGATTCTCTCTCCTCTGATCTTGAGCATGTGGCACAATGGGGAAAGAGGTGGCTGGTTACTTTTAATGCATCTAAAACTAAGCTTCACTGAAAAAATGGTGGGATCCTTCTACCGCTCCAGTAGATATCTCACTCCTGATGCAATTCTCTACCTATATAAAAGCCAGGTTCGGCCAATACAGGAGTACTGTTGCCACATCTGGGCAGGAGCTGTTAGAAGCAGCTTATCCTGCCTTGACAGAGTTCAAAATAGACTTCGTAGCTTTGTGGGGGATGCATTTTTCCCTTCCCTGCAATCTCTTTCCCACAGATGAGACGTTGCGAGCCTGACACTGCTTTATTTTCATGGCAAATGCTCAGCTATGTTCCCCCCTCGCCAAACTTCCATGAAAACACTTTTCTAGCCAAAACTACTATTAATAATTTCCCACACTCTTTATCTGTATCTAAACCTAAATGTAGATTCCATGAACAAAGTTTCTTTCTTAGAACTGCACGCCTATGGAACTCTCTTCCAATTGCCTGATTTTCAACTGGCTACAGTCTGATTGTCTTCAAGTCCAACGTAAACAAGTTCTTGATGAACCGTCCCCCTAAGTAATCCAATTTACAAAATTCCCACTACTTATGTTTACTACGTTATAATCACATTAGCTAATGTATACCTATTAACCCTTACCCTCGAGTGGCCTCCGTGCCTTGATAAGTGGTGATTCCTGTATACAAAAATTGCCCTGGATCGGAAGTAATGGCGAAAATTAGTCACGTGGGTTCGCAATCCACAGCAGCTGGAAGATGTAACACATGATGATCATGAAATTTCACAAAAGTTCAAAATTGATAAACTATAAATTTCAATTGAAGTCAAGAAAAAAACTGATACTACGGGTACAGAAAGTCACGTAATGGGAGAAAGTCCATTAGCACGTATCGAGGGAGAAAGGGAAAGGAATGCTGTGGAGATGTATGTGTATTCAGATTGAACTGTGTCACGATAAAGGTAGAATCAGAAAATCGCCATAAGTTTAAAAGTGATGAAATAAAAAACATTATTTGAAGTTAAGAAAGTACTAGAACTATGAATTCATGCAATTGAAGGTATTGTAAAATTTTACATACAAAAGGCATGAAATGGTTGCTATGGTATGCATATTCAGATGAACGTGTATCACAATGATGGTATAATCAGAAAATTCCACGTGAGTTTAAAATTAATAGAATATAAAATTTCAATACAAGTCTAGAAAAAAAAAAAAAAAGCTACGTGTATAGGAAGTTACGTAATTATGAAATGTCCAAAGTGACACGTGTCGAGGATGAGAGAGAAAATGGCTGTTAGGAGGATGTATCCATATTCAGATGAAGGTGTACATAAAAATAAAATTATAAGCAAAACATTTCACATAAATTTCAAATTAATAGAATATAAAATTCTTCTACAAGTTAACAAAACACTTAGCCTACGTGTGCAGGACGTTAGGTAATGGGTTTAAGTGATTTATATATATATACTCTTCCGAATAGTTTTTATTTAACAATCAGTTATTATGGAAACGTGAGATTGTAAGGTTTACAAAATATTACTGGCAGTAATATTCTATAAGTTATCCCATCTGAACAAGAATTACTCGATATGCAAGATAGAGCAAATAAATTAAATTGTAATTCAATGAATTTAAAAAAACTCTCATTGAAATGAAATGAAGTGGTTGAGTTTCATATCGAAGAATTTTTATTATTCTAAGCAAGACAAAGAATGCTTTAGAAAATTAATCTCCTTAACCAATACGGTTTCGATGTCTACCATCTCATCAGACGAGTGAAAATATTAGCAAATACTTATAAATGTATGCACCCTATTTGCTAAAGTCAGTGAGACATGGAAAGTCAAAGTCAAAATAATAAATTTATTAGAAGTCCTGTAACAGGAGGATTTGCAGAAAAAGGATATGAAAGTTTTTTTTTAGATCCAGCTTGCTTGGTAAAATCCATGTTATGCGTTCTTTACATCCGTTTGGTAATAAGATCCAAGTTATATATTATCTTTGCCAAAGACGTCATTTTGCATGCATTTATATATGCACGTCCGCACTCTATTACAGCTGATGAAACTAGCGGAAGCAACATATTTGGAAAAGATAGTTTTTCATTTCGAATTCGGATTCCCGATATAGACATAAAGATTCCTGATCTCTGCAAGACACAATTAAAAATGTTGGAGCGAACATTTGTTGAATCGTTGCATGAATAGCATACAAGGTGGAACGATAAATTTGTCGAGCTAAAGAAAATAGCACTACAGTTTTATTTTAAGATTTTATTGACAAAAAACAGGTCAGGTAACTTGATTGTATAGTAGAGCTGGCATCTATTCAATGTAGTTGCCTTCAACATCAATCCCTGCCTCGATACGGGTCTGGATCTGGGAGCATGCCTTTTCCACAAGCGCTAGCGGGAGGTTGGCAAATATTCAGTGGATGGCAGCGATCAGAATGGCTTTAGTGTTGTGCAAGGTCATGTTGGTGATGTTCTCGGCATATGATCAGACGAAGTAGTTCAGCAGGTTCAAGTCGGGAGAAGGGTTGCTTGTGAGAAAAGGTTGTAAAGTCGTAGTACTTTTTCTGAACCTAAGCCTAGGTCTCTTTGAAGTTGTAGGCCAGTGCCGACTCCTGCTGCCACACATAGGTCTGTCAGCGGTCACCTGATTACGCCAGGGAATCACCACAATCTTCAGCACATCCAGGTACACTTTGGTGTTGACTTTCAAGCCGACATCAAATATATGAGGTGGCATGGTGTGGTTTTCACTTGGAACCACACCAAAGACCAAAACCGTGGCCGGAAACTTTGTTTTCATCATCATGGGTATGTCCCTGTTATTCAGGGCAATCCAGCAATGCAGGTTGAGGGTGCTGGCAATGATCCTGTTGTCATAACTTGTATCAGTAAAGAGCATGAGTTGTACAGTGGCACATCTCCGATCTCACTCGTTGAACATTGTGTCACTTTTGGGCATGATAGAAGGCTCATATTGCTCCTTGGATTTGTACACAATTGGCCAAGTGGTAAATGGTCTGCAACAAGAAAAGAAAACCGGTTTTCATCAAATGGAAATGGAATCATGTTGTCTTTTCTAGGACGACAATTGTATCATTTTATCCTGTATGTCAGAGATGTTTTATGGACATAAATAAGTGAACTTGTGATAAGCAAGTTAGGTGACTGGAAAATCAGAAGATGTAGATAGTCTATCCTTACCTCAAAAGCGACTGTATCATACGAGGGATGTTCAATAAGTAATATCCCCGACTCAATTATTGTTACACCCTCCTACTTACAAAATTTGGTGGGTAACGATGATTCCTGATATTGCAGAGGGCAACAACTTCTCATATATATTCTGTCTCATCATGGGTATTGAAGTTGCCAGAGAGTGCAACCCCAATCCCCCATCTGATACAGCAGCATAATAAAAGCTGACCAGACAATCCTTTGGGAGCCTGTGCCACCTGTAGACGTGGTTTTGTGCGTCAATATCAAATGCCTTGAGTGTACTGAGGCACGCGTTGCCCAAGATTAATGACTCGAAAAGCCAGGGCACCAGATTTTTCCACAAGAACTCAATGCACTGCTGTAACTTCAGTGGAGCCGAGTGCATCTCTCAACCAGTCATGAACCACCTTATGATGTGGAAAAGGGAAGGATACCTTTCCAATCAAACCTGACCCTGAGCAGCTCAAATGATCCCAAGACTGAGAGGGCTTGAATTAGTTGAGCATCACAAGCAAGCTCTGCAGCTTCCAGATGAACATGTTTAGCCTTCTTGTTGGCAACTATGGCAAGTGACCGAAATTTAGCAGGGTCAATCACAATCCCTGATGCAGCCAAAGCTATTTCCACCGCCCATGGTTTTGTTCGCATACCCGCCGAAGATTGCGAGCGCAACGTGAGATCATCGGCATATGTCAGCGTGCTCACATTCACAGGCCTCACTAGATATGTGAAATTAGGCAGAGATCAGGAGAGTACCTCATCCATAATTATAAACCTCTAAATAATTTTCGCCTCTCTGCTATCTCTTTATTATGGAAAAGACACTACCTACCTATCTCTGCTCTATCATTATTTTCACTCCATTGAGCTTAACACAATGGTTCTCTCCTGGAAGTCTTTCACTAAAAACACCTGACTAGTGACAAACACTATCAGCAATTTCCTTCACTAAAACAAAGCAAATTTTTCTTTTTTCTATAAGCTGCTTGTCTGTGGAACACAATGCCACAAAGCTGCTTCTCGTCTGACTATAACATGGTCGTTTTCAAGTCCAACAGGTTCTTGATAAGCCGTCATCAAAAATAAATGAACTGATATGATTTCCACTATTAAGTTACCCTTGAGTTGCCTCTGGCCATTGATAAGTGGTGATTATGTGATAAAAAATAAAATAAAATAATTTCGACATGTCAAGTAAGTATGCAATAACTTTTTTCACCTGAAATGTGTTTGTTTCAAAATACACTATTCTGCACAAGTACCAAAAATAATATTTTAAAAAAATGTAAACCTGATTATATTTTTAATTATTTTTCTCCAAGCCGGAGATCCGAGAATGGCTCCACCCGGGCAACACCGAATACATCCAGCTAGTACACCAATAACATTTATTTTTTAAGAGCAGATTTATTGCAGTTTCTGGGGGGGGGGTAGTGTTTTATTTCACTCATCTGCAAAAAGTTGGACACGAGGTCAGTTTTAGTTTTCAACAACCAAAACGTTACAATTAGCGCCCTCTGGTTTATAAAATGCCGGAGTAGCCCCGTCGGCATTCACCAACAATAATGTCTCTAATGATTAATAATAAACTAGACCTTTCTCAAGGAGCTCGGAGTGTGGACCTCCTGACATTGAACAAGGCAGTTTGTAATTATGATTTTAAAATTATCATTTGCAAAATATACTTATGCTCTTTAGTCGATGCGAGTTATTACCCCTAAATTAACGACGGTGACTTTGTTGCTGTGAACCGGACTGATTGCCGTGGACATGTTTCCAATGCAAGGTAATTCAACTAATAAATATCGCCTTTTTTTAATAAGTGGGGTTTTTTTCGGTGCTAATATATTATACTAACGAAAACAATTGAATTTCGAATAAAACAAATGTTATCTATGTAATTACCAGGTCTCAAATGGTAACATATTCAAATATTACGAAAAACTATGAGGCAGAAAAATAATTATTCATGAAAAACAGTTCCGATAAGATTACATTCTTGGTCGAATATATTGGGTCACGTGACGTAAGTAAAAGGGGGAAGTAACTTAGTTAAAAGCAGACAATTTATTCAGAAAACAAAAAATAAAAATAATGTATATACATAATTTTTAAATTTTTAAAAAATAATTTTTTAACTGTTTGAATTTTTACTTTAAAAAAAATCTGATTGAATTTGTAAGAAATTGAAAATTTAATTACGGCCCCTGTTAACTCTCCAAATCAACTCCGAATATTTCGAAACCAAATCGCTAGATTTTACAAATGTCTTCTTTTTTTTTCATGAATAATCATGTTTCTACTCTATCGTTTTCCGTAATCTTGGGATATTTTACTATTTGAGACATGATAATTACTCGGGTACGATTTGTTTTACTTAAAATTCCATATTTTTTCGTTATTATAATAGAGAAGCACAGATTTTTCTTATAGTAAATTAAACTGATCGTTTTGGCGAGTAGTGTCTAGTTTTTATTTTTTTTTTATTTTTTTGTTAGCTATTTAATTTAAATATTTTTATTTTACAGCTTAACATCTGATAAAAATCAATTTTATTTACGTTATTTTATTGAAGTTCTGCAACATCTCCACAAATCAGCTAAAAAATGTGAACGGTTTCAAATAGCGAAATAATAGAGCAAGGGAAATAACTCTGTTTAAATATTCAGGGGAAGTAAATCGTTTTAAATCGAAATACAATTTTTTGGTTTTATGTTTTCTTTTACTCTCGTTTTTACAGGCGTTTACAGCATTCGTTCACTTTTTGGTATGGTACTACAGGAGGGATTAGCATTATAAACGACAAAGTTATTAATTTAGGGGGAGATAACTAACATTTACTAAGAAAGCGTATATTTTGCATGAGACTGTAGCACTGCTCAGTCACAGAGAACTATTTTCCCTTGCGAAAATCAATACCCCTCTCTGAGTTGGGCGCATTGATTAATCTGCTCCCAAAAAGTCTTAAGGGAACGTCAGCAGTCAGATCCGGGTCGCCAGCGTAGCAGCATCTATCCTCTTTCGTCTCCTGTCCACCGGACATCTCGCTAGCACTGAGAGTCTCGATTTGAGACAACTACTATCCAGCCGGGGACGACACGATACTGATTGACCGACGACGACCTTAAAAGAACTTTCTTTGCCTTTTTCCCTTTTAGCAGCCAAGCCTGCTACAAATAAAGTACTCTTCATTGTTATTGTTTAAAGGGAAGTTTGTGTTTGTACCTTTTTCTTTGCTATAATTTACTGAGAAGATAAAACAATGACCTTCCCTAAAAGACAATGTAGGACACTAAACAATCAATCAAACAAGGAAACAAGTGAAAGTATTAAAAAAAACAAAAAAAAAAACTCATCTCTACAAGCGCCGAAAAAAATCAGTTTTACAAATTGCCGAAACAGTAGAGAATTGTCTGTATTAGCGCCGGATGAAGTTAGTCATAGAAATTGCCGAATCAGTTTACACAATTTTTTTTTCGATTTACTTGCCTCCCCAAGGGGGAAGAGTTAGACACAAGGTTGGTTTTTAATATGGGGAAAATCCAGCTTCTCTAAAAAAAAAAAATATAAAGGGCGCTTTAGATATGAACAAAAATTAAAATTGTCTCAGTCATAAAGGATTTCTCCTTCACTGGCCGAGGACAAAAAAGGTCAACTGCAGCATCAGAACAGATATTACACTGTGATCTTGGTTCGAAAATCAAGAACAAAAATATTGTTAATATTTAGTATTCGTGTACTCATTTTTTTTTTTAATTCCTAATAATTTTGGTCCTGGATATGACCTTAAACTATATCCAGTGGTGTGGTGAGGCCCCAGCTTGCGGGCTTTGGGATAGTGTGGAGTCACCCTTTAATTGCCATTGCTCCTAGGTCCACTCTGACCCGGAGTGGTAGTAAGGGTACCAACTATGGGTTAACTAGAAACCGACTTGAAAAACATATATATTCTATTAAAAAATTGTTCTTCACAATAACTGGATTCGGCATTAAATAACCTGAAGAGGGTTGATATGCCGTAAAACAAAAACAACCAACCAACTAACCAACCTAATAATTTTACTTAATTTATTTTTCGTTTCATATTTTCAGTGTGTTTTTTTTGTTTTGTTTTGTTTTTTGTTTTTTGTTTTTGTTTTTTTGTTTTGTTTTTTTTCGTAAAATGCTTTGACAATTTCAGGGATTAATTTTATTTGGCGTTTGTGGAGAAGCGGACTTTTTTTTTTGTCTTGTTTTTACTTTTTCATCGATTAGTTTAGGTATTAAATCATGACCGTAATATATGTCAACGGTCGTGATTAAATTGTTTTTTTGCAAAACGAGCTTAGTTTGTTTTTGTCTTGTTTTTACTTTTTCATTGATTAGTTTAGGTATTAAATCATGACCGTAATATATGTCAACGGTCGTGATTAAATTGTTTTTTTGCAAAACGAGCTTAGTTTGTTTTTGTTTTTTTTTAGTTAATGCTAGTTGTCTCCCCTTAGATTAATGTTAAAATTAATTTTATAAAAAATAAATATGTTTGTAACGCAAATAATGTATACATTTGCACGCAAAGCAAAATAATTTGTTCTTGATAAATTCCCAACTGTATTTCCTTTTCAAATAATTTATATCGGTATTAGTAATGATTATTCATGGAGATCATTTTTATGTTAAAAGGATATAGCAACTGAAGAACTCACCCTAAAAAATAGTCAAAAGGGTAAAAGAAAAGAGAAAAAGAAGAAAAGAAAAAGTCAACGATATAAAGAAAAGAAAAAATGGGTCGCTCTTACAATCGGCGCCATTGATTAAAGGGAGATAACTTTTACAAAGATTCATTCACAATTTCATGTGAGAATTTTGGATCCTAACACATCTAACATTACAAAAATCATTATAACATAACAAAAAATAAGAAAAAAATCATTATAACATAATGCTTGGCCTTTTGGCCAAGATTCCACAGAGTGAATGAGGTGTTATGGTAAATGTTGCCAGTCAAGAGTAAAGTCGTCAAAGACTCCAATTTTTACTTTAGTTACAAAGACCCTGCAACAGTGCAACACTCCCCTCCCCAGATCTTATAGGTCCTTGTGCCTAAATTTGTTTTGTCTTTTGGAGATTTTACTTTTTTAAATGTTTTAATTTTATATTAGAATTTTTTTTAATTGTAATTTTTTCTTTAAACGAAATAAATTAAATATAAAGATCAAAGTGTAGTATCTGTTCTTCAGATGCTGCACTTTCATTTCGTGTTCTCTTTCGGTGGAGGAGCAGTCCTTCACGACTGAGACAATTTTTTTATTTTTGTACCTTTTCTCCATGTTAAAAAACGACCCTGGTGTCTAACTCTGTCCCGTGGGGAGGCATTGTAAATAGGAACATCAAAAATGATGATAGCAAAAGATAAGAATTACAAAAGAATTGTTATTTTTCGACTATTTTTATGAGGAGTGTGTGTGTGTGTGTGTGTGCGTGTGTGTGTGTGTGTGTGTGTTCATCAAGTTCCTTCAGTGTTTGTCACGTCAAATATTTGGGATTGACAGTAAATACCCTGGAAAAAGTTACATCTAATTAATTCTAAGAAAAGTCATTTGTTTTTAACAACTCTATTTAATGTAACGAAGTTTTAACAGTACAAAAAATGCTCTGGAAAAGTCACTTCTGATTAATTGTGTAAGAAAAAAAATAATTTGGTTTTAACTATTTTATTTAAGGTAACAAAGTTTGGACAAAAAAAAAAACATTAATAAAAAAAAGAAGAAAAAGGCGATGCTAATTGCCGAGAACGTTTTTTTTTTTTTATATTACATTTTATTTGATTACTATTTTATTTGATTACTATTTTATTTGATTACTATTTTATTTGATTACTATTTTATTTGATTACTATTTTATTTGATTACTATTTTATTTGATTACTATTTTATTTGATTACTATTTTATTTGATTACTATTTTATTTGATTACTATTTTATTTGATTACTATTTTATTTGATTACTATTTTATTTGATTACTATTTTATTTGATTACTATTTTATTTGATTACTATTTTATTTGATTACTATTTTATTTGATTACTATTTTAAGAAAACTCAACTTTGAGGAATCGTAAGAAAAAAAGATGCAGCTGTGTAAAGACGCGACTATAATTACAATTATATTCCTAAGAACATTTAATTTTTTATATTGCATTTTCAACCCAAACAATGCCACTTTGATGTACGAGCAACTATCCGGGACATAATTTTCAGGGATACTATGTAGGGAGTTGAGCAGCAAGATGTCTATTTACATTTTAAAAAATTTTTTTTTTTTTCAATTTTCACCCCAAACAAGGCACAGTGCCACTTTGAAGCAGAGGGCTACTATCAGGGACTTAATTAGCGGGGTCATTATGAAGGGAGATGAGTAGAAAGATGTTTGTTAACATTACACTTGAACTTCTGCATATCATTGCAGTTGGGAAAGCAGAATCCCGGAAGGGAGTTCCAAAGACCCGCAGTTCTGGGGAAGAAACTATTGGAGTAAAAGGCTTTCTTGCACCTAGGGATTTCTACTGTAAAGGGATGAGACTTAGTAGCTTGTCGGGTTTGTCGGGGGTAGTTACGTCGGGGAGGTACAAGTGTTTGCAGTTCATCAAAGCATTCACCATTAAAGTATTTGAAGAACAAGCAGAGGGATGCAACATCTCGTCGATTGGGACAGAGGCTGAAGCCTAGATGACAGTTCAGGACCTATCAGGTTGGCGACTCTCTTTTGAACCCTGTCCAGGAGCGAGAGACAAGCAGCAGATGCACCAGCCCAGATGTGACAACAGTACTCCATACATGGGCGAATGGTTGCCTTATAGAGGTATAGGATACTGTCAGGCGTAAGTAGTTTTCTAGCACGGTAGAGGGAGCCAACCTTCCTTGCAGCAGCCTTGGCAATGCTCTCAATGTATCTATTCCAGTTCATATTCCCTGTAAACGTTAGGCCGAGGAGTTTAAAAGAAGTACTTTCAGGCAATGTGTTCTTGGCCATTGCTATTGGTGGTAGAGAAGGTTTCTGGTAGTTATTGAAGGAAACAAGCTTAGTCTTAGCAGCATTGAATGTGACCAACCATTTTTGTCCCCATTCCACTACGGATTGGAGGTCATCCTTTTACTTGAACTTCTGCATGTCAGTACAGTCTGGGGAAACAGGTAGCAGGAAGAGAGTTCCAAAGTCTAGCAGTCGTAGGAAAAAAAACTATTAGAGTAGAAGGATTTCTTACATCTCATGATTTCTTCTGTGAAGGGGTGGGATTTTGCTGCTTATCGGGTTTGTCGGGTTTGTCGGGGGTATTTATGTCAAGGAGGGACAAGAGCTTGTAGTTTGTCGGAGCATCTACAATAAAAAATACTTGTAAAACAGGCAGAGGGATGCAACATTTTGTCAATGGGACAGCGGTTAAAGCCTAGCTGATTATGCAGGAGTTATTAGGTTGGTGACTCCCTTTTGGACCCTAAGAGGGAGAGATTAGTAGCGGATGCATCAGTCCAAATGTGGCAACAATACTCCATAGATGGGTGGTCTTGAAGAGATACAAGATACTCTGCAATGTAACTTTCTGGGTAGCTGTTGCAGTGCCCTCAATGTATCTATTCCAACTCATGTTCCCCGCGAACGTTAAGCCATGGAGTTTGAACGAAGTACTTTCAGGTAATTTTTCATTAGCCATGACTATTAGTGGTTGAGCAGGTTTTTTGTATTTATTAAAAGAAAGAAGCTTCGTCTTGGCAGCATTTAATGTGGCCATCCATTTTTGTCCCCCATTCCATGACAGACTGGAGGTTTTCCTCTAGGATTTCCGCCATTGCCTTGGATCCATGTTCATTCGTTTTTCCTGCATGTATGTTTTCAACCGTGGTGTCGTCAGCAAATAGACCATCTCGAAGAAAATTTTATCGGTGGGGTAATTTATGAATATTAGGAAGAATAAAGGTCTAAGGGAGCAATACTGTTTTATATAAAATAGAAAACGTCTTCGCAGTTACTTATTAATAAAAAATTACTTAAATGGTTACATTAAAATAAGTTGTCGCATATATTATTTTAATTGGAATTCATTATTGAGATGAGTATTATTTATATTAATTTATTTATTGCGGAGTATCATCCTCATCTTTATTAGTTGTTGTTTCACGACGTTTCGGCCAACTATTCCTCTGGCCTTCGTCAGGTGGTAACCGCGATGGATAGGAACTTCGAATCTCCTAACTGCATTCTCAGCAATTACTGCCATCCGCCATGAAATAATCTTCTCTATATAAATAAAATGAACTCATTTTTTCTCGTCGCATTTTGACCTTAATAGGATTAAAAATCAAGATATTTCATGCAAATATAATATGCACAAACGGCAGAACAATATCTGAGGTGTGTTATAAGCTTATTATTTCTCAAATTCCTCGATAATCTTAGATTTCTATACTTTTTCTGCTGAGAAGTCACGGCCAAAATCGGTTCAGATCAATGGAAGTGGTAAAATATTTTCTCTCTAATAAATTTCTCCTCCCCCTGCCACCACTTAACACCGTTTGGGGATCGTTCACAAGGAACAGTTGAGAAGAGAACGCCGGTTTGGCTTTATAGTTCTTTCATGTGAAGTTATTTAAAATCACTAAACTAAGCTGTAGTGCTCTGTGGCGTAGTGGTTAGCGTGCTGGACAATTCACATTATATTTTCACGTTCGCGCCGACCTACCGTAGTCGTTTTTTTTTTTTTTCCTAAACAACTGGAATGGACTTTTCTTGGTGGCCGAACTGTTAACGTTGCAGATGTTTTTTTTTTGTTTTTTTCACACTTTATTTTCCTACTTTTACTCATGACTCCAGGTTTGATCCTTCCTACTTACCTACCATAACATTTTTTAAACCCCCCCCCCCGGTCCCGGAAACAAACACTCGGGCAACGCCGGGTACCCCCGCTAGTATAATAATAAAGATGAGAATAATAGTCCGCAATAAATAAATTAATATAAGTTGTCACAGTTTCTTTTAATTATAATTTCTCTGTAATTAGCGTCTATTTTCATTCTATTCTTTTTTTGTCATGTTAAAGCTTTTTTTTTTTTTTATTAATATTATAAAACTGTATTAAATTACAAAGTTTTCGAATGTTTTGTTTAATAAAAATAGCAATTCCTCTGCAATTAGCGTCGATTTTCCAATTTTTGTCGTTAAGGATACTTGTAATGGAATTACTTTGTTACATTAAACTAGCGGTAAGGGAGTAGCTTTGCCCGGTTGTAAAATATGCTCAAATATGATATTTTAATTTGTCCAGATTTCGTACACATTAAAATAGAGTCGTGATTTTAAAAGTAAAATATGTCGAAAAATATATATCTATAGACCGAAGGGCGACACTCCAAGGCAAGCAGGGTTGCAAAAAAGAACTACTCTTTTAGCGAACCTCCAAACGCTTTGCTCATGCTGGTTCCTTTATCCCTCGACGGATGGACTCGTCCAATGTAAGCATCACCTCTCTTTTTTTTTTTTTACACAAATAAAATTATTTGGGTGCCATTAGCTAGAATTGAAACCGAAAGCAAAACTATAGCATCCAAAGCTGGTGACGTTACCACTGTAACAATGTGACACGCATATAAACTGGCTAAAAATAAACTAACATGAATGTACTTTTATTTATTTCAGCCCCCTTTTTTTTTTGACTCCTTGAAAACTATTTAAGCCGGCTAAAGACCCATAAAAAACGGTTCATAAAAATCCAATCATGTGAGGCCCTTAGAGACGCTCTGCAGCGTTTAGTTTCGGAAGAGATAGAAAAGTTTGAAAATATGCAGAGAGAGGCAGACACACAGAGAGACAGACGTGCGCACCTGTGGAACTCTCTTCCATTTCCCTGCTTTCCGGCTGACTATAAGATGGTCGTCTTCAAGTCCAACGTAAACAAATTCTTGATGAGCCGTTCTCCTTAAGTAATCCAATTTAACAAATTTTCACTACCAACGACTACTACGTCACTGTCCCATCGACCACTGTACACTTATTAACCCGTATCCTCGAGAGGCTTCTGGACCTTGATAAGTGGTGACTCCTTTGTAAAAAAAAAATAGAGAGGAAGTTAGTTTTATAAATTAGATAAAGAAGTTGAAAAATCATTTCGAACGTTTTGTTTATTAAAAATTACAATATTGTCGGGTTTGTATTACTGTACACATAGATTCGAAAAAGTTGTCAAAAAACAAATATATAACAAATAAATGTTATCAAAGGCAAGATAAGTTACTTTTCTACCAAACTGGATATAATTTTCGTGTTTTTATTCAATTTAACATGTTAATTCAGCTCGAAAAACATGCAGTGTTTACCGATGTATTGGAAAATTCAAGATGGCGGCCGATTCTCTCGTTAACACGGTTAGTTCAGGAAAAGGTGTTATAAATATTAAACTAGACAAAATACTATTAAAAACCACCGAATATATGTCAAGTTATGTCACGGTAACATATATTGAGCGAATTTCTAACAGTATTTTGTCTAGTTTATTATTTATTACACCTTTTTCCAAACTTACCGTGCACATGCACAAGTACTAATTTAGTTAAACACCAAACAGCAAAAACAGTACTTTAATTAAATTTAATTAATTAAAACCTGAATAATCCCAGTTCTGTTTTCGTAAATTTATATCAAAAATATTTTTTTTAAATAAAGATATTAACTGAATTAAAGAAAGGAAAAATAAATAAAATCTGAGTTATCTCCCCTGTTTCTGCAATCTTATTTTAAAAATCGATTTGAACAAGCACCAAAAATGTACCTATTTACTATGCCTCCCCACGGGACAGAGTTAGACACCAGGGTCGTTTTTTAACGTGGAGAAAAGGTACAAAAATAAAAATTGTCTCAGTCGTGAAGGATTTCTTCTCCAACGAAAGAGAACAAGAAATAGAAGTGCAGCATCTGAAGAACAGATGGTATTTATTTGCTCCCCCACTGAGCAAATTAGGCACAAGGCCGTTTTTAATGTGAGGTAAAAACCAGCTCCCCTAAAAGTAGGCAAAAAGGGGGCACTCTGGTTACCAAAAATAATAATTGTCCCAGTATAGAGGGTTTCCCCTCCATTGACTGGTACATATTATCTTAAGTGCAGCATCTGCCGGAACAGATGCTACACTTTGATCTTGTCCCGAAGGCCAAGAAAACGATTTAATGTAATCGAAAAAAAAACTTCCTAAGAAATTAGCATCCTAAATTCTCGTATGAGGGTATCTATTTTCTCCTGCAGCAAGAACTGTGACCCCCTAGGTCGGAAGATGCGATTGAAAAGTCAGCACACAAAATGCCTGGGCAGCCTAGTCGACATTACCAGTAAGGGCGCCTCGTGTGATTAGCAATCAATTAATCCCTTCTCAAAGTGAGAACGCAATGCCTTGGAGAATAGACCTCATAGAACTGCACAGAACTAACATCTCATCGCAAAATCAAGAGGAACCAGATCAAAGAATGGTCTGTTGAGTTTTGGAAACAGATCTCTGAGTAAAATGGATGATGATGATGATGATGATGATGATGATGATGATGATGATGATGATGATGATGATGATGATGATGATGATGATGATGATGATTGTCGTCGTCATCATCATCATCATCATTATCATTATCATTATTATTATTGTTGTTGTTGTTGTTGTTGTTGTTGTTGTTGTTGTTGTTCCTTCTAAGGGGGGTAACTCTACTTTTCCCTCTGCATAATGATGGCGATTGCAAAAGTGGACGAAAACCGACGGATTATAAATAAATAGCTTCTCCTCTCCACAGGACGAGACGATCGAGAAAAGATAGCAGCTGTATGAAGTAATCAGAAAAAGGGAGAATACTCTGTCTAGGTTTTTTATGATAAAAAAATTGTACAAAATAGAGTTACCTCCCTTAACATTGTAAATAAGGTTTTAACAAATTTAAAAATCACCGGGAATAGACATAATATTTGATGGATAGAAAGAAACTATTCGGCATTGGTTTAATAATAACTTCAAGTTATCCTCAAAATTATCCACTGATATCACGAATAATGAGCGGCTACCTATTTTGATATTGCCACATTAGCCATTCGTTTTTTGGTGATTCATTCAGAAGTATAGGTGACTGACCCGCCACCCACTGACCCAGTGACCCAGTGTCAGTTAAAAATCGCTTACTGGTATACAATTGTTCCGCTTACAAAACCGGACTTCCAGGTTTCATATTTTGGTTTTAAGTCGCTGCTAGCAATGTTTAAGTTTGTTTTTTTTTGTTTAAAAAGATAGTGAAAATGCACTGGGGGACCATTCGAAGACAGTCAATGTGAACTGGTTGTCCAACCGGCAAAGGGTGTTTATTCGGAAAGCTGTTCTTAACCTGGGGAGGTTGAGGGTGTTTATTCCGAAATGCATTTTCTTATTTTCAACCTCCTCGTAATCAACTTCTTCGGGTGGTCCCCCAGTTCACTTTCACCAAAAATATTTCAATAAAAAAAAAAAGAAATGTTCACAACACACAAATATATTTCATTAAAAAATACATGCATACAAACACACGAACAAAACAAAATAAAATAAATAAATTATCGAATAAAACTCTTCACTCAAATCCTCCATCTGAAAAAGATAAATTCTACATTACTAAGCTGATTACAAAAGAATAACACAATAAATTTGGTAGAATTTTGGAATGGAGAATTCTTTTTCAAATTTTTTGTCGAAGTTTTTTTTTTTTTTTTACTCGTGTTCACCCCTTACAAAGCATATCCCCACTTGGACATAAGGGGCTACTATTTGGGGCCACATCTCGGAAAGATTAACAAGATATATGTTTATGTTACATTTAAACTTCGGCATATCAGTACAGTCAGGGAAGCAGGCAGCAGGAAGGGAATTCCAAAGTCTAGCTGTTGGAATAGAAAGCTTTCTGTCATTTAGAGACAACAACAGTGAAGGGTTGAGATCTTATTGCTAAACGGGTTTGTCGGGATATGTACGTCGAGGGGGTACAAGTGAAACGAATTCATCAGAATTGGAATTTAATGTAAAATGATCACCCAGATCCGAGTCATGCTAGCATTTTAGGGCAGTTAACCCAACTTTTTGGTAAATTCCTCGCATTGCTCAGAAGCAATAAATATTTTATAAAGTAATACATATTTTTATACTAAAACGGATCAAACCATTGAAAAACATTGTATTTTATTTTTAAAAAAAACAATAAAACTTTACTATTTTACTATATTGTATTCTTTGTCTTGCATGAAATTTCTATATTTGAAATTTAACTTTTTCAAATCACAAATTTTAAATTCCTAAATTATGATATATATATATATATATATATATATATATATATATATATATATATATATATATATATATATATATTATTTTTAAAATGTGATTATCCACTGACACGTGTTTCGTCATCTACGACTCATCAGAGTGGCTGTATCTAGCGAGATTCGAAATCGGGACCCAACGGTAATGAGCCTAAATAAACCCTTACCCCTGGACCATCTCGCCAACTGTCTGGATATATCGCGATTTACTTAGATGTTGGTTTGGTTTTGGTTTTAGCGATATGTTTTGAATGAATTCAATTATTTACGAAAGTGCATTTTACCTAAATGCGAGTTGGGAATAATTTTCCCTTTTAACCAATTTGGTACCCCCAGATGGAGAGCTATATATATATATATATATATATATATATATATATATATATATATATATATATATTGGTCTCAAATAAATTTGTATATTATATTTACTTTTTAATTTTTTATTTTTACATCAAATAAAGTGCTGAAAGAAAACATCTTTTTATTGTTTGAAACAAAAAATACTTGCACATTTTTTTTTTTTTTTTTTACAATTAGCATCCCAAATTATCATAGGTAAAAAAAATAAAACTGAACTTTTAGTAAAGATAAAATTACGTACTTAAGACAGATCAGTTTTTTCTTCATGATTGCCAGATTTCCAAAATCTGAACACATGACAACACGTAAAATGATCCCCCACTTCAGAGTCATTATAACATCCTAGGGCAGTTAACTCAAGATTTCAGCACTAGTTCCTCACATCTCTTGCAATCAATAAATCTATATATCTATAAAAGTGAGAATGTGCGTGAGAGGACACTTCTCAACCTATATACTCAACGTATCTTTGATCTACAGACTTGAAATTTGTTAAATAGGGTAGTAAGATATGTGGAAAGCTTGTTAATAGGTATTCATCCGGCAGAATACAAAGGGCTGCTAAGGCGTCAAAATTGAAAAAAATACGGTATGTGCGAGTGATCGGATTTTAATGTTTCTCAACTGTTTCATGACTGTGCATTCATGGCCATGAAACATGACAGCTTTTTATGTTAAGAATAAGTAGGTTTGAAAACACTTTGTAAAGATCGTGTCAAGTTGGTCTAATGGTTACATACTTGGCTCGCTCTCATTTGTCTCAGCTTGAGTATTTTTTACTTACAAGAAGGGAACTGTTTAGAAAAAACATAATACTCACATGCTCATGTCTCAGTTTCTGTGTGAATTGAAATATAATATTTTTGCATATTTTAGGATCGAGCAATGCTAGGTGGCTCATCTATATATATATATATATAAAAGTGAACGTGTCTGTGTGTGTGTCTGTGTGTGTAAATTTCCCTACGCAATAACTCTGTCAATTTTAAGTCTACAAACTCGAAATTTGATATACAGGGTACTGAGATTTGGGAAAATTTTTGTGATTGGTTTTCAGCCTGAAATTTGGTTGTTAAGAGATCAAAGTTCAACGATTTGACCTTTGAGAACTCTACAAAACGCCACCGACAATTTTGGGTCTAAATACTTGAAATTTTAGATATAGGTTCCTGGGACATGGATCTAACTTAATAACTTGATTTGAGCCCAAAACAATAAATGTTAAGGGGTCATAATAGGGGTCAAATTCAAAAAATTGACCGTTGTTCTTTTTTTTTTTTTTTTGGTTTAACTTACACCTTCAAACACCCAGGCAACGCCGGGCCGAAATGCTAGTATTTAATAAAGTAAAATAGTTTCATAATATTAAAACAAAATGTTTTCATAATATTAAAACAAAATGTTTTCATAATATTAAAACAGATTAAAACCATTGAAATACAAAAAATACCAGTGTGTTAGTGTTTTCTTACTTTTATTTTCGTTAAATAAATGTTTGGATAATTAATGTTTTATTTCACATTAATTACCTAAAAATTTATTTAATGAAAATAAAATAAAGAAAATACAAACGAATATCTTCCAATTAATTTGATTTCTTATTGAGAGGAGTCATTTTTATTATTTATCAATTTCATTTATTGCAGACTGTTATCCTCATCTTTGTTTGTTTGTTTCACAACGTTTCGGCCAACTATTCCTCTGGCCTTCATCAGGTGGTTAATTGCGACTGGATAGGAATGCTGAATCTCCTGACTGCATCCTCAGCAGTTCCTGCCTTCCATAGTTGTTGTCGTCTCACCACATTTTGGCCAACTAAACCTTTGCCCTTCGGTGCTTGTGGCGTAGTGCTGATGACACAACCATCTACGGCAACACATCAAAGGCTGTAAATGACAAAGCTCTCTCTGATTCCCTCTCCTCTGATCTTGAGCGTGTGGTTCAGTGAGGGAAGAGATGGCTGGTTACTTTTAATGCATCTAAAACCAAGCTCCTAACTTTACATCATCAACGCTCTGTTCCTCATCTAGCATCAATTGAAATGGATGGCTCTCGTCTTGGGGAGGATTCATGTTTTGACAAGCTCCTGGGTTTGACCTTTACTCCTGATCTGATATGGAACACATATATCAAGTCTATTGCCCAGGCTGCTGGGAAAATGGTGGGATCCTTCTACCGCTCCAGAAGATATCTCACTACTGATGCAATTCTCTATCTCTATAAAAGCCACGTCCAAAGATGGAGTACTGCTGCCACATCTGGGCTGGAGCTTCTAAAAACAGCCTATCCTGCCTTGATAGAGTACAAAATAGACTTCGTGGCTTAGTGGGGGATGCTCTCTTCTCTTCCCTATAACCTCTCACACACAGAAGAGACGTTGCGAGCATGTCTTTGTTTTATCGTTATTTCAATGGCAAGTGCTCGTCCGAGCTCCAATCTCTGGTCCCCACTCGCCAATCCTTCACGATAAACACCCGTCTAGCTAAAACCACTGTCAGTAATTTCTCCCACTCTTTATCTGTGCCTAAATCAAAACGTAGATTCCATGGACATAGCTTCTTTCTGAGATGTGCACGCCTGTAGAATTTTCTTCCGTTTGCCTGTTTCCCATCTGGCTACAACTTGGATGTCTTCAAGTCTAACATAAACAAATTCCTGATTAATCGCCCCCTTAAGTAAGGCACTTTATCAAATCTCCAATACCAACTATTACTACGATATTATCCCATTGATTTTTGTACACAAAATAACCCTTATCCCCGAGTGGCTTCCGGGCCTTGATAAGTGGTGATTCCCATGTAAAAAAAATTTTTTTTTTAAATAGATGGTGAATTTCTATGATTCCAGATGAGCATTGTCTGAAGATAACGGTTTCAATCCTACCAACACCAAAACGTGATGAGATGACAACAATTATGGAAGGCAGTATTTGTTGAGGATGCATTTAGGAGATTAGGTATTCCTATTCTGTCGCAGTTAAGCCCCTGACGAGGACTAGAGGAAAATATATATTATTTTTTAATTGGAATTCATTATTGAGATGAATATTATTTACATTAATTCATTTATTGCGGACTATCATCCTCATCTTTTTAGTTGTTGTTTCACGTTTCGGCCAACTATTCCTCTGGCCTTCGTACAGTTCCAGGTGAGAATTGTCTGAAGATAGCGGTTTCAATCCTACCCAAAGGCAACCAGAGGCTTACTTGGCCAAAAACGTGGTGAGACGACGGGATAAGAACTCCGAATCTCCTAACTGCATTAATTGCAATCACTGCCTTCCATAGTTGTTGTCGTCTCAGCACGTTTTTGGCCAAGTAAGCCTCTGGTTGCCTTTGGGTAGGATTGAAACCGCTATCTTCAGACAATTCTCACCTGGAACTGTAGAGATTCAACGTCTCTATCCACTGCGCCATAGGCCCCGAAGGCAACAACTACAGAAGGCAGTAATTGCAGTGGATGCAGTTAGGAGATTCAGAGTTCTTATCCCATCGCGGTTACCAGCTGACGAAGGCCAGAGGAATAGTTGGCAGAAACGTCACAAAACGAGATGATGAGGATAATTGTCCGCAATAAATAGATAAAAAAATAGATAAAAAATAGATTAAAAAATAGATAAAAAATAGATTAAAAAATAGATTAAAAAATAGATTAAAAAAATAGATAAAAAATAGATTAAAAAAATAAATAAAAAATAGATAAAAAATAGATTAAAAAATAGATTAAAAAATAGAAAAAAAATAGATTAAAAAATAGATTTAAAAAAAAAAAAAAAAATAGATAAAAAAATGGATAAAAAATAGATTAAAAAATAGATTAAAAAATAGATTAAAAAAATAGATAAAAAATAGATAAAAAATAGATAAAAAATAGATTAAAAAATAGATTAAAAAATAGATAAAAAAATAGATTAAAAAATAGATTAAAAAATAGATAAAAAAATAGATTTAAAAAATAGATTAAAAAAATAGATAAAAAATAGATAAAAAAATAGATAAAATATAGATTAAAAAATAGATTAAAAAATAGATAAAAAAAATAGATAAAAAATAGATTAAAAAAATAGATTAAAAAAATAGATAAAAAAGATTAAAAACATAGATAAAAGATAGATTAAAAAAATAGATAAAAAAATAGATTTAAATAATAGATAAAAAATAGATTAAAAAAATAGATTAAAAAAATAGATAAAAAATAGATTTAAAAAATAGATACAAAATAGATAAAAAAATAGATAAAAAATAGATTAAAAAATAGATTAAAAAATAGATTAAAAAATAGATAAAAAATAGATTAAAAAATAGATTAAAAAATAGATTAAAAAATAGATTAAAAAATAGATAAAAAATAGATAAAAAAATAGATTAAAAATAGATTAAAAAATAGATAAAAAATAGATTAAAAAATAGATTAAAAAATAGATTAAAAAATAGATTAAAAAAATAGATAAAAAATAGATAAAAAAAATAGATAAAAAATAGATTAAAAAATAGATAAAAAATAGATAAAAAAAATAGATAAAAAATAGATTAAAAAATAGATTAAAAAATAGATTAAAAAAATAGATTAAAAAAATAGATAAAAAATAGATAAAAAATAGATAAAAAATAGATTAAAAAATAGATTAAAAAATAGATAAAAAAATAGATAAAAAATAGATTAAAAAATAGATTAAAAAAATAGATAAAAAATAGATTAAAAACATAGATAAAAGATAGATTAAAAAAATAGATAAAAAAATAGATTTAAAAAATAGATAAAAAATAGATAAAAAAATAGATTAAAAAAATAGATAAAAAATAGATTTAAAAAATAGATAAAAAATAGATAAAAAAATAGATAAAAAAAATAGATTAAAAAAATAGATTTAAAAAATAGATAAAAAATAGATAAAAAAATAGATAAAAAATCGATAAAAAATAGATTAAAAAATAGATTAAAAAATAGATTAAAAAATAGATTACAAAAATAGATAAAAAATAGATTAAAAAAATAGATTAAAAAAATAGATAAAAAAATAGATAAAAAAATAGATTAAAAAATAGATTAAAAAATAGATAAAAAAAATAGATAAAAAATAGATTAAAAAATAGATTAAAAAATAGATAAAAAGATAGATAAAAAATAGATTAAAAAATAGATTAAAAAAATAGATAAAAAATAGATTAAAAACATAGATAAAAGATAGATTAAAAAAATAGATTAAAAAAATAGATTTAAAAAATAGATAAAAAATAGATAAAAAAAATAGATTAAAAAAATAGATAAAAAATAGATTTAAAAAATAGATAAAAAATAGATTTAAAAAATAGATTAAAAAAATAGATTAAAAATAGATTAAAAAAATAGATTAAAAAATAGATAAAAAATAGATTAAAAAAATAGATAAAAAAATAGATAAAAAAATAGATTAAAAAAATAGATAAAAAATAGATAAAAAAATAGATAAAAAAATAGATTAAAAAAATAGATAAAAAATAGATTAAAAAATAGATAAAAAAATAGATTAAAAAAATAGATAAAAAAATAGATAAAAAAATAGATAAAAAAATAGATATAAAAAATAGATTAAAAAATAGATAAAAAATAGATTTAAAAATAGATAAAAAAATAGATTAAAAAAATAGATAAAAAAATGGATAAAAAAATAACATTTTCCGAAATTGTATTATATCCCTTTCTGGTGTGCGCTCTTCAAACAGAAACCAAAAAAGTTATTTTTTAACAGTAGTGCACAAGTGCTTTTCTTTTGAATATTGAAAAACGTAAACGCAAATAGATCACACATGTGTGGGTAAAACCAAATAAATTATTTTTCCCAACAAAATTTAAAATAATATTTCGCAAGAATCATGATTATCGCGTTTTTGTTGCTTTATTGCTTTTTTTATCGACCTACAATTTTTTACCTCCCATTTGAAAGATATTTTATCTTACGACTGTCAGAGTATTTTATGCGCAGTATTGTGAATATGTAGGTAATTAGTTCTCTCTCACAGTAAGGACCATAAAACTAGGGTCGGGAAGTTGGATTGAAGCCCTCTGACTCTGCAAAAGATGTCTTTGCCGCTTCGTCTGCATTCTCAGCCGATTAGCAATAAACTAAGCTTTTCTCAAAGAGAGAATGAAAACCTGCTTCTAGTACTGTACAGAATATGCATACACCGCAATCAATAGGGTCCAGGTTATTATAGGAATGGTCTAATCTCTGTAGATTTGGAGGTCGAGGAAAAAAAGATCGGGACAAGAATACATAATGTAAAGAGCAAAATATATATATGTATATATACATTATGTAGCCAGACTTTGTGGAAGCATCGTCTAGATTATGTAGCCAGACTTTGTGGGAACCCTGTATATATATATATACATACACACACACACATGTGTATGTGTGTGTGTGTATATATATATCCATAAAGTCTGGCTACATAATGTAGCCAGACTTTTTGGACACCCTATATATATATATATATATATATATATATATATATATATATATATATATATATATATTGTCCTCCACATACAATACTGTTTCGTTGTATCACAACTCATCAGTGCGGCTAGATAAACACCTTTCCCCAGCCGTGGATTGAACCTACAACCGTCGAATTGACAGTCGGCAGCTCTCACCATTCGGCTACGAATCAGTGCCGTAAATATTTTTCCTAGAGTGTGTATTAAATCCACACCCTCCCGTCGCAAAGTGCTCGAACCATCAGCTTGTTTACAAACAAATTAATAGTGGGCTTGAGCACTTTGTAAATATATTTTCACCCGACGCGTATTTAAAACGATTAAGCGAACAACCCAAAGAGGAGGGCTTTAATTGTCATCCACATACAGTACTGTTTCGTTGTATCACAACTCATCAGTGCGGCTAGACAAACACCTTTCCCCAGCCGTGGATTGAACCTACAACCGTCGCATTAACAGTCGGCAGCTCTCACCATTCGGCTACGAATTAGTGCCGTAAATATTTCTCCTAGAGTGCTCGAACCATATATATATATATATATATATATATATATATATATATATATATATATATATATATATATATATATATATATATATATATATATATATATATATATATATATGTATGTATGTATATATATATATATATATATATATCATGAATTGCTTCCCTTTGATCGAATTATTTCCCTTGAATTGTTTAAAAAAAGAAAAAAAGGAGAAAAGCAAAGAAATAAACTAACAGTGATTTATTTTCTTGTTTCTATTGTTATTTTTTTATGGAAGTCAAGGACAATCGAGGATAAGGGTTAATTAGTTAATTAGTGGTCACTGACAAACAGCTCAGTGATTGTTTTTAGTGAAAATTGGGTAGAGGGTGGGAGAGCAAGAACTTGTTTACATTGGACTTGAAGACGTGTATATTATAGTCAACTGAAAAACGTAGCCCCGCGGTATAGCGTTCTAGGCGAGCAGTTCTAGAAAAGAAGCTTTCTTCATGAATTTTGCATTGAGATTTAGGCACAGATAGAGAGTGGGGGAAATTGTTGATAGTGGTTGTAGCTAGATGAGTGTACTTATGAAAGTTTGGCAGGAAAGAGGACCATAGATTGAAGCTAAGTCGAGCACTGCAGTAAGATGTAATACAAGATCAGAAACTTGAGAAAACCTGACCTCCAAGAAAACAATCTGTTTTGGTACATACAAAAACAGCCGTTTTTTTTGTTTGTTTTTTTTATTTAGATTTATAAATTATTCTATCAATGAAAATAATTATTTCAACTGAAAATATGATTTCACTAATGTTAGTCATTTTTACTAGTAACCCTAAGTTCGAGTTGCAAATTGCAAAAAAAAAATAAAAACAGCAATTTTTAAACAATTACGTGCGATTGTTTTTGGATATTTTGGATAAAAAGTAATTGAAACAATTAATTGCTATGAAATTATGTCCTAAGATGAAGTATTCAACTACATCTGGGAAGGTGCTTCACAGAACACCTTTTCAGGTCTTAAAAGAATGGAAAGCCGACTTTGAAATCTAGTTGGCAATACCGTTTTCGCCTTCATATTTTATCTTTCTCAAACGGATTTTAATTGTCTTACTTTATCGATTTTTTGCATGGCGGCTTCAATCTATGTAAAATATCCGCTAATTTTGGCCTTCGGGTCAAGATCAAAGTGTAGTATCTGTTCTTCAGATGCTACACTTCAATTTCTTGTTCTCTGTCAGTGGAGGAGAAATCCTTCACGACTGAGACAATTTTTATTTTTGTTCCTTTTCTCCACATCAAAAAACGACCCTGGTCTCTAACTCTGTCCCGTGGGGAGGCATTGTAAATAGGTACAACTACTGTCAATAAGTTCCCCCAACTCTTTTCCTCCTCCTCCTCCTCCTCCTCCTCTATCTCTCCCTCTCTCTCTCTCTCTATCCTTCTATCTCTCTTTCTCTATCTCTCTTTCTCTCTCTCTCCATCTATCTATCTATCTATCTTTTCTTTTTTTTACACAGGCATCACCACATTATCAAGGCCAAGAGGCCACTCAAGGATAAGGGTTAAAGAGTGTACAGTAGAAATTGGACAATATAGTAATCATTAGTAATGAAAATTCGGTAAATTTGTTAACTTGTATGGAACGGCTCATCAAGAACTTATTTACGTTAGACTTGAAGACAACCATATTGTAGTCAGCCAGAAAGCAGGAAAACGGAAGACAATTCCACAGGCGTGCAGTTCTAAGAAAGAAGCTTTGTTCATGGAATCTACGTTGAGGTTTAGGCACAGATAAAGAGTGGGGGGAATTATTGATAGTGTTTACAGCTAGACGAGTGTTTCTTGTGAAAGTTTGGCGAGGGGGGACCATAGACTGAAGCTCAGTTGAACACTTTCCATGAAAATAACGATACATCAGAGACAAACTCGCAACATCTCTTCTGTGAGATAGAGGTTGCAAGGAAGAGAAAAGTACATCTCCTACGAGGCTACGAAGTCTATTTATCTATCTCTTCTCTCTCTCACTTTCTCTCTTTATCTCTCTCCATTTCTTCTCTTTCTCCCTCTCTCTATCTCTCTTCTCTCTCTCCTCCTACCTTTTTCTCACTTTCTCTTTCTCTTCCCCTGTCTCTCCCTCTCCCTTTCTCTATCTCTCTCCTTCCCTCTGTCTCTCTCCCTCGCTCTCTCTACATCTTTCATCCTCTCTTTCTCTCTATCTCTTCACTCTCTCTCTCTCCCTTTGTCTCTCTTTCTTTCTCTTCTATCTCTCCCTCTCTCTATCGTTCTCTATCTCTCCTCTTTCTCCCTTTTTCTCTCTCTATCTCCAAATTTATCTATCTATCTATCTATCTATCTATCTATCTATCTAAACAAAACTTCCACAAGTAAAGTTCATTTCCGTGAACTACCTGGGGCTGCTTCCTAGCTGACTAAAACTTGATCGTTTTCAGGCCCAATTCATTTTTCTACATAGTCCTCACCATTCTTAATGCACTTCTGCCAGGAATCTAATGATGCACCTCTGCTTCTGACGCCCATCCATGACAGGGTCTCACATCATCAATATCTGCAACAGGGAGATGAAAGTATTAGGTCATGAATGCATAAATTTAGTCATCATAACAATGCAATTAGCAATCCCATTTCTGATCGATTCAGGCGGAATAAAAAATAGGAGGCATTACTTTTGGAACGCCCTTTGTATGTTTTCAAATTTTTAGATGAGCAAACTATTGTTCTCACTTGAAATGCTCTTTGCACTGCATTTCAGCCGATGTAACCTCCAACCTTCTTTAACGAAGCATCCATAAACAAAGTTTCTTTCCTTGAATTACCCATCTATGGTACACATTATCACTGGGGTGTTTCCCAGTTTACTATAACATTATTACTTTCAAGTCGAATGTAAACAAATTCTTTAATAATCAAATTCTACACAATTACCACCATCGTGACCAATCATGAGGGTATTGTCTTTTCATCCAACTAACTCCTTAAGCTCTATCCTCTAGTGGCCTTTAGGTATTGATAGGTAATGAGTCGTTCGTATTTATATAAAGAAAAGAAAGATAACTATTAAGATACTGTTGTTTTTATCTCTATAAAATCAGTGTTAATCGCGTTCAAAGTGTTCTATGAGAATTTGCTGAGAATTTGAAGCTTTTAAAATTCTGATTTTTTTTTAGATGAGGGCCGATTGTTTATATTACTTGCTTTGGTCGGCTTATAGTTCTCATCTCGGGTTTTATTTGTGCAACGTTTCCATCGGTGTAGCCTTCGACCTTCATCAGACATGTCGGTTGTTGTTTGGAAAAGACAGAAGAAAAGTTACTGGTTCCGTAGATATTTTCGTATTTCTACGAGCCAGTCTCAACATTTTTGGCCATTGTTTCGAATCTGTGAGAGAAAAAAAACATTGGTTGACAAAGTGGAGACAATTCTGATAAAGATCGATAAGGGAATTATCTCCCTTCCATCGCTGAAATTTTAACGGGGTACGATATTTGTTTTGTTTGACATGACTGATGCAGGTCAAAGGACAATCCGACTGAAACGTCGCACTAATAAAACTCAAGATGAGAACATTAGTTCGATCAATACAAGAAATATAAGTTGAAGCTAGTTTAAACGCGTTCTTATTCGCCAGTTTAAATGCATACATATTGCTTTCAAGTATTGAAGAATTACGAAGTAATTATTTTTTCTTTCTTTTTCTTAATTATTAAGGAAAGATTAACGTGGCTGCTGTTTTTGCAAAGAAACCGAAATACATTATGATTAATATATTTTGTAATTTAATTATTTTTTATTCAATTAAAAAAAATATTTTATTTTACGCTATTGAATTATTTTTTTTAATAATATTCTCACTATTCAAACCATTCTTGTGGAGGTCTGCTTGGTGTTCTTCCACCTCATTTTAGCAACTTACTTTAAAACTTTATTACCATGATATGAGGTGCCTTCAATAAGTTTCCAGACATTTTTGTACAGCCATTTAAAATTGTTGTAGATTCTTGAAAATTCAGTATGTTATTGCTATACATCTTATGAGATGACTGACCAATTTTTATGATTTCAGGTTCAAATGAACAGCTACAGCAAAAATTGGAATACACCATACTAAAGCCTGATTGCTACAGCTGGTGAATTTCAAAAATCAGGACGTGAGGAGGACACTGTAGAAGAACGATATGCAATAAAATTCTGTTTTTAACTTGGAAAAAAAAAATGCCACAGAAACATATGGAATGCTTCACACTGCTTTTGGACTATTTTACATGAATCGAGCATCAGTCTTTGAGTGGTATAAGGGATTCAAGGAAGGCATGGAGTCTTTGACGGATGATGAGAGTTGTGGGAAGAATAAGGAAGTCAGAAGACCGGAGGTGATTGGCCAAATAAAGAATTTCATGGATAAAGACTCTCGTGTGCTTTTAGAGACAATAAGTGCACAGTTTGATGTGAGTGTTATAAGCGTATGCACAATTATTCGTGAGGAACTGCAGATACAAAAGATTTGCATGAAGTTTGTCCCAAGAGTAACTTCTGTAATAGCACTCCTTTACCGGTCTATTCTCTTTTTTGTCCATTTCTTCTTTTGGTTTTGGGTTGGTGTTGGTAACTTTGGTTCTCCTGCGTTTTATCTGTATTGTTTTGGTACTTGAAATTAGAGACGATACTTATGTGTTCTGTGTCGGTGCTGTTGTTTCTGAAATTAAAGTAGGAGCCAAGATTCGCATGATGATGACCGAATATTCCATCCTTCGCCACCGAGGGAGCACCTGCCATTCATGACACCTAGATCTTTCTTCTGGGTCCCACGTTATCCATTATTTGTGAGTTTCATATTTCATGTTGTGGTGTTTGTGGCAACACCAAGCCAGAATTGTTTTACCTGTGGTTCTGCTACATTGTGTACTTTTACGCATACATAAAGAACATGAACGGGCAACACAAAGATGAGGACACAAAAAAACAAAAAAACAAAAAAATTTGGCATCACTAGAGTTTAGGTGGCAAGCCTCCACAAGACCTCAGTCCACTTCACACTTACCCAGTGGACGTCTGGTTTGTGCTTTTTCTTCTTGGTCTCTCTACCCTCTTCTCCTCATCTTTCATTATTATTATTATTATCTCACAAGAAGCTTTCACACAGGCTATCAAAGATCTCTCCATGAAAACAGCCTGTGGTGTTCCATGGAAGCTGAGTGACAACAAGTCTCCCCAGATTTTTAACACCTCTTTCGATAAAATGTGCAAATAAATTTGCGTTATCGCAACAGCTTCTAACCATTAATTTATCATTGGCAGCGGCCATTGATCTCCACTGGGATTTGAATGGCAATAAGCCTCCCCAAGTTGCCAGTTCTCCTTGCACTTGTCCAGTGGAGGTCTGGTCAGCGCTCTCTCCTTGGTCTTTCCATCCTCCTTGAGCCTTCTCGACTATTTGGCACCACTCTTTTGGGGAGACAGTGATGGGACAAACATTAATTAATGAGAAACGAATTAGCTCCCTTTCTAGTCGCTCTTTATCAGTTAAAAATTATTAAAACCATTTCTTCTACAAAAATTTTTTTAAAAACATGGCTGTCTGTTTACCGTTTCAAATTTGCTATTTTATTTTATAATTTAAAAAAAAGCCTGTTGAGAAGAGATAAAGTTTTTTTTTAGTTTCTTTTTAAATAAAAAAAATGTTCAAGTGAATTGACAACTGTTCCTTTATAATTTATAAAAAAAATATTCAGAAAATAAAAAAACGTGTTGTATGTTTGATTTCCATTGAAAAATCAATTCTTTTTAGCTTTAAAATGTTAAAAAATAATTTGCTAAGAAATTGTTTTAAATTCTTTGTTACGTAGTACATGGCAAAATTTGTCTTCTGTAAGGAAATCTTAAAGATAGGTCTCCGTTACATAGTTTTGCATAGTTGCACACTGAGGATTGAACCTTCAACCTTCAATTGATTTTTTCCAGTATTCGAACCACTATGCTACAGGTCCGTGGTGCAGTGGTTAGAGTATTTGGGAAAATCAATTGTAAAAGTGATATTCTCCTGAAGGTTGAAGGTTCAGAAATATTCTCGAGTTCGACAAGATACACCTGAAGAAGGTCGGAAGTCACATCGACTGAAACGCTGTGAAAATCACACTCAAGTCCAATGAATCCAAATAATACAACCCTAACGCATTCGGTATGCGCTAGTTAACGAATCACTAAGATCAGCATACATGGTCTGTTGGTGATAGTGAATTCTTTTTATATTTAGCAGGGTCGTAAATGAACAGATATACCGGTTTTTCTGGGGGAGAGGTCTTATAGGTATAATTATTCGGGGTAAGAGATTTCATTTACAACCAGATCCACAACAGAAAACCAGACCGATTGAACTTATTTCTAAAGGAGTTAATGATTTTTTTTTTCTTTTTACAATCTTTTTTTTTGGGGGGGGGGGGGGGAATGGAAACAAAAATGTTAAATAGGTTAAATCAGAGAAAGAAAAAATTAAAATGCATGAAACAAATAAGCAAACTATTTCTTACTTGCTTATTCGGGCAACCAAACAAAAGAAAAGAGTCACCATGCGTGCTTCAAAAAATAGCCGCTCCTAGATTGGCGTTTTTACATTTAAACCTAATGCATTCGAAATGCGCTAGTTGACGAATCACTAAGATCAGCCTACATGGCTGAAATGGAACAGGTACATCAAGTCTGTTGCCAAGGTCGCTGGAAAAATGGTGGGATCCTTCTACTGCTCCAGAAGATATCTCACTACTGATGCAATTCTCTATCTATATAAAAGCCAAGTACGCCCAAGGATGGAATACTGTTGCCATATCTGGGCAGGAGCTGCTAAAAACAGCCTATCATGCCTTGACAGAGTACAAAATAGACTTCGTGGCTTAGTGGGGGATGCCCTTTTCTCTACCCTGCAACCTCTCTCCCACAGAAGAGACGTTGCGAGCCTATCCTTGTTTTATCGTTATTTCCATGGCAGATGCTCGTATGAACTCCAATCTCTGGTCCCCCCTCGCCAATCTTTCACGAAAAACACCCGTCTAGCTGAATCCACTGTGAAAAATTTCCCCCACTCTATATCTGTGCCTAAATCAAAACGCGGATTCCATGAACAAAGCTTCTTTCTTAGAACTGCACGCCTGTGGAACTCTGTTCCGTCTGCCTGCTTCCCTCCGGACCACAACTTGGATGTCTTCACGTCCAATGTTAACAAATTCCTAATGAACCGCCCCCTTAAGTAAACACTTCAGCAAATCTCCTCACTAACTTAATGTACTTGCAATAACCCTTATCCCTGAGTGGCTTCCGGGCCTTGATAAGTGGTGATCACTGTGTAAAAAAAAAAAAAAAAAAAAAAAAACATGATATGTTGGTGATAGTACAGTGTGGCCCACTTAAAATTAGCCCATAAAATGTAGTAGAGATGAGGAACATTCTTTTATGGTTTATGTGTTATGTAGGGTTATAAAAGATGCTGGCAGTGCTTCCCTTTGACATCTATGCATTTCTGCGCAACGTGTGCAGATACTGCATGTATATCTTCTCTGGTGATTCTCCTGATAGCGTTGATAATGTTTATCTTTAGTTGGTCTAGATTGTGAGGATTATTTCCATAAACTTTTGCTTTAAAGACCCCCCCCCCCGATAAAAATCACATGATGACAAGTCCATAAACCTTTGCTTATTCTTCTCTCTTCCGTAACCCTGTCATGAACTCGTGTCAGACATGTAGCATGTAGCGCCATCTTGTTTGACAAAGAATTTCATTTTGTCTTGTGTTTTCAGTTAATCTTTAGGAGAAAGATGAGAAAGTGGGCCACTTAATCTTTAAAAAATTGATTAGAGAAAGATTAGAGAGTTGGGCTACTTTAAAGTGGGCTACCTTCTATTATTATTATTATTATTGGCTCACATGGAGCTGTCACACAAGTCAGCAAACGATCTGATTGGAGACCTGTGGTGTTCTCTGGAAGCTGAGTGACAAGTCTCCCCAGACATCCAGATCTCTCCTCCTCCTTCGATAGCATTTGCAAATAAATTTGCGTCATCGTAATAGCCTCTTACCATTGATTTCTCGCTGGCAGTGGCCATTGATTTATACTGGAATTTGAGTGGCACTAAGCCTCCCCAAGATCCCAGTTCTTAATTATTATTATCATTATTATTATTATTATTATTATTATCATTATTATTATTATTATTCCAGTTAAAACAAATTAAAAATAGCAATCTACTTTCAGTGATTGCAAGAGAAGAGATTGAATGGATGGTTAGAAATGAAATGAATAACAAAATTAAAATTAATGAAACTAGTTCTGATGAAAGAACTGAGAGAATGGAAGTGCAGAAGGGAAATGTAAGCGATGATTGGAGACGGACAACTGAGGAGGTATGGAATCCTATGGTTAGGGGAAGTAATGAGAAAGAGTTTGAAGGATCTAAGGCAGATGAGATCATTGACTCTGAGACAAAGGAGCCAGTGAAAGGAGCAGATGTATGGAGAAGTGGTGATGAAGTTCGAACTTTGACTTCTGTAGAAAAAGAAGTACTTCAGAAGTTAAGAGAGGTTCTTCTTAGAGACGATATCATAGAGATTCCAAGTATGAAGAGTAGTGATAGGCGGAAGGTGAAAAACGAGGTAAAAATAATTCAAGGAGTAATTCACAACATCATAAGAAAGAACATATCGATTACGGAACTTAACAGGCTTCTGTATGCAGTGTCATACGTTATTGCGAATTGTCTTGGCTTATTACAGAAGAAAAAGGGAAAAATGAAGGATAGAAGGCCATACTGGTAGAGGCAGCTTGAAGAAAGTATTAAACGGTGGCGGAAAGACATTGGTAGAATCGAAAGGAGTTAAAGTAGGACAGAAAGCCAAGGACGAGCTTGAAAGGAGGTATAGATTGCTGGAAAAGGGAACGATGAACGTTCTAACAACGTTGAAAGAGAAGGTCCACACTAGTGGTATGAAAATTAGGAACAATCAGTCTCAGCTGTATAAAGAATTAAATGGTAGTAAACAGGCGGGAAATAACAACACTCCAAATGCAAAATCAAGGAAGTTCTGGAGTGGGATTTGGTCTGTCGAAGGGCGATATAATAAGAAGGCTAGATGGTTGGGAGAGGTCAGAGAAAGGCTATCAGAAATGCAGCAGATGAAAAACGTTGAGATAACCATCGATGACGTTAAGGCTGGCATACGAAGGATGACAAACTGGGAGGCACTTGGTCCAGATGGAGTGATGGGCTTCTGGTTTAAACAGTTTCCATGCCTTTATCCACCTATAGCTGCTGCTCTGCAAAGGGTTGTAGAGTCGCGAGATGTCCCTGATTGGCTTGTGAAGGGAAGAACAACACTGATTAGGAAAGATCCTGCAAAAGGAACAGATGCCAACAATTATAGACCAATTACATGTCTGTCATCGATGTGGAAACTGTTGACTGGAATATTTGCGGAGAAAATTTATGAATATCTATAGAGTAATGGTGTTTTTCCTGACGAACAAAAGGGGTGCCGGAAAGGCTCGAGAGGTACTAAAGAGCAACTACTAATTGATAAACCATTAATGCAGGATGCAAAGAAGAAGAAGAGGAATCTGAGCGTAGCATGGATCGATTACAGAAAGGCTTATAACATGGTTCCTCATTCATGGATACGTGAAACACTATTGATGATGAAGGTTGCTGAGAATGTGTTAGAGCTTTTGGAGACAAGTATGACTCAATGAAAAATGGTGCTGACAGCAAACAGAGAGGAGATGGGGCAGGTTGGCATTAAACATGGGATATTTCAAGGAGATTCGTTATCGCCACTTCTTTTTGTAATGATAATGATGCCACTGAGCATCCTCTTGAAGATAGAAAAACTGGGGCATAACTTTGGATCTGGTGACAGACGCCTCAACCATCTAGTGTTTATGGATAATTTGAAAATATTCGGTAGAAAGGAAAAGGAAATGGAGAAACTGTTAGAACTTGTGGGGATATATTCAGAAGACATTGGAGTTTGAGATTAGTAAATGATCGGTGCTGGTGATGAAAAGAGGAGTAAAGGTTCATTCGAATGGAATAGTGCTGCCAAATGGAGAAATCATGAAAGAAATAGAAGATACAGGATATAAGTATTTGGGAGTGCTGAAGGGTTTAGGCATCATGAACAGAGAAATGAAGGAAAATGTCAGGAAGGAGTATCTTAGAAGAGTGAAACTAATTGCAAAGTCGAAACTGTATGGAGAAAACCTAATGAAAGCAGTAAATGCATGGGCAGTCAGTGTTTTGAGATACAGTGCAGAAATTTTAGAATAGTCTGACAAGGATTTGCATGCCATGGATATCAAAACAAGAAAAGTTTTAGCAATGTTTGGTATATTTCATATTCGAAGTAGTGTAGCTAGGCTGTATCAAAAGAGGAAAGATGGTGGGAGAGTATTGAAAAGTGTAAAAGATTGTGTTAAAACCGAGGAGATGTCGTTAAAGGAGCATGTGCTTAAGATTGTGGCCAATGAAGTGGAAGTATGTGAGACCAAGGCTGATTATGTGAAACGTATGGATAGAGAAAGGGCAGAGGAACTGGCTAGGAAGAAAATACATGGAAGGTTCTTCAGGATATAGCAGAAGTGGCTGATGAAAGATTATGGCAATGGCTTAGAGCTGGATATCTGGCTAGGAGTACTGAAGCTTTTGTTTCTGCAGCACAAGAGCAGGCATTAGGAACACGATTGTTCAAAAAAAGTGGTTCTAGAAGAGGAAGTTGCTGCAGAATGCCGGATTTGTGGTAAGACCTCAGAGTTATTGCGCACCTTGCAGCAGGGTGTAGTGGACTGGCCCAAAGAGATTACCGCAAAAGACATGATCACATGGGACTCCAGATATATTGGAAGGTGTATAAGAGGGTTGGGGTGAAGTGTGCTGGAAAATGGTTTGAGGAGGTGCCTGATGAAGTGAGAACAAGTGAGGATGGCAAGGTAGAGGTATGGTGGGACAAAAGTGTCATAACGACTAAGCAATCGGAACATAATTGTCCGGATTTGGTCGTCATTGACAAAGTCTCAAAAAACTGGCAGATTATAGACTTTTCAGTACCCTGGGACAGGAATGTGAGAGAGAAGGAGAAGTGGAGCAATTATGCTCCATTGGCCTTAGAGATAAGGCGTATACACGGGGTTAAAACAAATAATCCCGGTCATAGTTGGTACACTAGGAGTAGTATCAAGTCGTCTGGAAGGAAAATTGAAAAAACTATAAATCCCCCAATGTTTTAAGCGGCCTGCAGACTTCTGCAATTGAAGGTACCACCAACATCTTTAGGAAAACCCTTGATCTTTGAAGCTCCTGGTTTGAAGACGGGATTGAGGGAAATCCTCTCGAAATGCATCCCACCCCTGTTCAGAGAGACGTTGATAAACGAAATCAGAATTATTATTATTATTATTATTATTATTATTATTATTATTATTATTGGCTCACAAGGAGCTTTCACACAGGTCATCAAAGATCTCTCCTTGAAAACAGCCTATGGTGTTCCCTGGAAGCTGAGTGACAACAAGTCTCCCCAGATTTTCAGTACTCTCCACCTCTTTTAATAAAATTTGCAAATAAATTTGCGTTATCGCAACAGCTTCTAACCATTGATTTCTTGCTGACAGCGACCATCGGTCTCCACTGGAATTTCCAGCCTCCTTCAGCCTTCTCGACTATTTGGTATCACTCTTTTGGGGAGGCAGTGATGAGACAATGGGAAGGGATGGGTGGTGAGATAAAGAATTTTCAGATATGCAGCTTCAATGTTCTTGGTCTTATTATTATTATTATTGTTATCATCATCATCATCATCATCATCATCATCATCATCATCATCTAAATATTAATTTGCTTGTCCAAACATTCAGTGTCACAAAATGGCCATCATCAGCGCAAACACTAATTAATGAGAAACGAATTACCTCTCTTTATAGTCGATCTTTATCAGTTAAAAATCATTAGAACCATTTCTTCTACAAAAATTTAAAAAAACACACGGCTGTCTGTTTTACGGTTTCAAATTGGTTATTTTATTTTATCATTAAAAAAAAGCCATGTTGAAAAGAGACTAAGTTTTTAATAGTTTCTTTTTAAATTAAAAATATGTTCAAGTGAATTGACATCTGTTCGTTTATAATTTATATAAAACATTATTCAGAAAAAAAAAAGTGTTGTGTGTTTAATTTTCATTGAAAAAGAAAATTGAATTTTGAAAAATCAATTCTTTTTAAAAGGTTAAAAAAATAATTGCTAAAGAAATTGTTTTAAATTCTTCGTTATTTGTTTTATTTTTTTTTTGTCTATTTTATCTTCTCTTCTATTCTATCTATTCTTCTCTTCTCTATCTTCTATCTTCTTCTTCTATATAAATAAAATGAACTCATTTTTTCCTGTCTGATTTTGACCTTAATAGGATTAAAAATCAAGATATTTCATGCAAATATAATATGCACAAACGGCAGAACAATATCTGAGGTGTGTTATAGGCTTATTATTTCTCAAATTCCTCGATAATCTTAGATTTCTATACTTTTTCTGCTGAGAAGTCACGGCCAAAATCGGTTAAGATCAATGGAAGTGGTAAAATATTTTCTCTCTAATAAATTCCTCCTCCCCCCTGCCACCACTTAACACCGTTTGGGGATCGTTCACAAGGAACAGTTGAGAAGAGAACACCGGTTTGGCTTCGTAGTTCTTTCATGTGAAGTTATTTAAAATCACTAAACTAAGCTGCAGTGCTCTGTGGCGTAGTGGTTAGCGTGCTGGACAATTCACATTATATTTTCACGTTCGCGCCGACCTACCGTAGTCGTTTTGTTTTTTTTGTTTTTTTTCCTAAACAACTGGAATGGACTTTTCTTGGTGGCCGAACTGTTAACGTTGCAGATGTTTTTTTTTTTGTTTTTTTTCACACTTTATTTTCCTACTTTTACTCATGACTCCGGGTTTGATCCTTCCTACTTACTTACCATAACATTTTTTAAACCCCCCCGTCCCGGAAACAAACACTCGGGCAACGCCGGGTACCCCCGCTAGTCTATAATATGTTTTAAAAATTCTCAACTACCGTAGAATTTCCACGGTTTCTTCTAGTTATTATTATTATTATTATTATTATTATTATTATTATTATTATTATTATTATTTAATCAATACATTATAAGTTATCCTTCCCGGGGGATATTAATATTTTATGACACTTAAAATAAGTCTGTATCGCATTGCTGTGTAGTAAAAACAAATAATAAAAGTTTGATTTTATTTTACTTATTCAATTATGCATATAATAATTAGTTGTTTTTAACAGTAAAATAAAAACGAAATGTTGTGAGTCGACGTATGTGTCTCAATCCGTCTAAGGCTTGTATGAAGGACAACACTTATCATGAAACTAGAAAATATCTGCTTGTAGAAAAAAGAAAAAGAAATGACCTGTTTTCGTGCAGATTAAATTGCATCACAACTTGTAAATGTTTTTTCATTAGGGCTAAAGTTATATATATATATATATATATATATATATATATATATATATATATATATATATATATATATATATATATATATATATATATATAGCTTAATGTAAAATGAAAAGAGAAAGATCAATTCCACAAAAGGAGACTTATCCGGATGATGCCAAGCTCAACAATAATTATTGGAGCTTATACAATAGGACAACAAGAGTATGAAATGAAGACACAAAACTATATATAGGTAGATATAGAATGGATCATTTATTGAATAATGGAATACAGGCAAAAATTGGGGGATAGAAGGGACTCTTTATGCCAGGGCATTTCGAAACCTAATGCTTCTCATCAGAAGAGTAGAGAAGGTGCTAGTTAGCATGGAGAAGATGCGGCGTCTAGCGTAAGGTTCATTAGGGATGAAAAAGATTAAGAGGAATTATAGAATGTTGGGGGAAGCTTTATTGAATTCTAAATAAATAAGGAGAAGCTTATTATATATAGCATGATATATAAGAATATATATGGTCTTTAACATAGTATTGAGATTAAGGGGTATATGTATTATGGTTAAATAGGGGGTGTATTGTTGCTGCGTGGTAATTTATTTTAACGGTTTGTGGGGTGTCTATTTTCTATGGAGTGGGTAATTTTGATTAGTGCCACCTAAACGGCAAAAGGTGGCTATAAAATCGCTTATAATTTGGGTGGGGGTTATGCAAGGTTGTAAAACTGAAAGGTAATATGCGGCAATATATTTATAAGTTTCTACTGTTATGATATAGGGAGTATGATCATAAGGGGGCGGTCGGAGATTAGGGTGGCAATGACTATGAGTGCGTATAACTTGATGCAGAAGTTGAAGTATACATATTGATGTCAAAGTGGGGGAGTAAGGAAACCATTGCTACTTATGAGAATGGTAAAAATATATCAAATAATAGTAGGGTAATTATAATAGTACGAAAGATAATAGTAATGACAATTGTAGTAATAATAAAGCTGAAAATAAATTAGAAGTAAAATTTCATACTCTTGTTGTCCTATTATATATATATATATATATATATGTGTGTGTGTATGTATGTGTGTGTATGTGTGTGTGTGTTTGTGTGTGTGTGTGTGGTACTAGTGCAGTTATTGATCCGTGCTGAAATAATAACGTTATTATTTAAAAGTTCTTAACATGGGGAGGGTGTTTTGTACCTATTCTGTACTTTAACCTTACAAACATATCATAAAACTTTAATTAAACTTGGAAATACGATTTAAAAAATAGCGCGGATCAGTAAGTGCACTAGCATCATATATATATATATATATATATATATATATATATATATATATATATATATATCAGATATCGGATCAGTAAGTGCACTAGCATCATATATATATATATATATATATATATATATATATGATGCACTTATATATATATATATATATATATATAAGTGCACTAGCATCATATATATATATATATATATATATATATATATATATATATATATATATATGATGCTAGTGCACTTACTGATCCGCACTATATATATGTAATTTAGTAATTTAAATTTTATGATGTTAAATGGTTAAATTTCAAACCGCGTTTCATTCTCGTGAGAATTATTTGATAAGCCTGACGAATTCTCACGAGAATGAAACGCAAAATATTCTGCGTAGCTTAATTGCCATATATATTTACATAACTTACTATCAAGCTCTACCTATGGATTGAGCACCGTTGAATATATATATATATATATATATATATATATATATATATATATATATATATATATATATATATATATATGTCACTCGGCACTGACGATTTCCAAAAGGATGAAACACTAGTGGCTGTAGGTATTAAAAAATTATTATTGTAATAATTATGTCAGGCCCTTTAAGAAACTCGCTTCTTATTTTTGAGCAGTTTAAAGTTGAAATAGAAAGTCTGTCACTTAAATTCGCATGCGTCGATCATGATGTTATAATCATTAGATCACTCTGGACGGATGTTACGACATTTAAAAAAATAAATGTTAAAATTTCAACAATATTTCACGTTGTTGAGATTGGCCCTGAAGTTTGTTTCTTGCTAATAGAGTCAGAGATGGCTCCATGGCCAGGTTCGAATCACCCGACCGGTAGTAATCATATCACCCTGTACTGATGATTCCCAAGGGGATGAAACACTAGTCTCTCTAGGTATTAAACATTATATATATATATATATATATATATATATAGAGAGAGAGAGAGAGAGAGAGAGACAAAGGGAGAGAGAGAGATAGAGAGAGAGAGAGAATGACAGAAAAGAATAAACACTGCGATAATCAGTTTTCCTAAGATTAATATATGCTTATTTATATTTTCAGGTAAGAATAGTATTGAAATAACAAAGATTATCTCATTAAAATTCCATAAAAGCCAAGTACGTCCAAGAATGGAATACCGCTGCCATATCTGGGCAGGAGCTGCTAAAAACAGCCTATCCTGCCTTGCAGAGTACAAAATAGATTTCGTGGCTTAGTGGGGGATGCCCTTTTCTCTACCCTGCAACCTCTCTCCCACAGAAGAGACGTTGCGAGCCTATCCTTGTTTTATCGTTATTTCCATGGCAGATGCTCGTATGAACTCCAATCTCTGGTCTCCCCTCGCCAATCTTTCACGGAAAACACCCATCTAGCTGAATCCACTGTCAAAAATTTTCCCCACTCTTTATCTGTGCCTAAATCAAAACGTAGATTCAATGAACAAAGCTTCTTTCTTAGAACTGCACGCCTGTGGAACTCTGTTCCGTCTGCCTGCTTCCCACCTGACTACAACCTGGATGTCTTCAAGTCCAACTTTAACAAATTCCTAATGAACCGCTCCCTTAAGTAAACACTTCATCATTAACGTACTGTACTTGCAACAACCCTCATCCCTGAGTGGCTTTCGGGCCTTGATAAGTGGTGACCACCGTGTAAAAAAAAAAAATTCCATTTTACAAGATTGAAGCATGCCACGAACTGACCGCGTCCGCTCTTTCAGACTCCCAACTCCTGACTAACCAATAACCAATACGTGTATTTCAAAGCTTCCTCATTATGTAATTTGTTCTGTGTTTTTAGATTTTTGCTCACCAAGTTAACATACTTGTTAGTGCTTGTTATGAAAACCAACATTCCTTTTACATTTTAACATAAATAATTTCATCTGTAAATATTTATTTCGTTATTTCTTTCTGGCATTCTATTTTTACAAATATTAATAACGATCATGGAAATTGTCGACGAGCGCATCTTACAGTGTTGACCATTGTTTCCTGATTTCCTTACTTACATCAAGAAATTTAAATGTAATGTGAACCAACATCTCCCTCATCTCTTCACATCGTTCCATGTAGACATGGCCTTAAATATTAACCTTACGTCCAAGTGGCAATATGCCTTGTTCGAGAGTAAACAAGATTAATAAAAAATAATTGTTATTTCAAACTTAAGCATGGCAGACCAAATAAAATTTTATTTCATATTGAAGCGTAACAAACAAAGAAAAATTTATTTCTGTCAGACCAACTAAAAGCATCTCACAAACTTAGATGTGATATGTCCATCTGTGTGGTTTACAAAAAAAAAATTAAAGCTATGAACTTCAATATAAATAATTTGTACTGTGACATTTCCTACATGTTTCGGATTTTTGTCCCCCCCCCCGACAAATTCACCCTCGTCCGTTCGTCCGCCGTCTGTTTGTCTGTCCACACTTTTCTCAATAACTACGCCTTGGAATCTTTTGAAATGTTTGCACAAACATTAAACATGATAAGAGTAAAAAAGTAACAGAACGGATTTTCCGGGAAAACTCTGGTTGCCCCCCCCCCAGGTGTGCCTTTCACATTAAAATGGCTAAAATTAACACTTTTGTGTTTATTAAAAAAAAATTGATGCCTTGGATTTTTACAAAACTTTCTGAACAGTTGTAACTAACTGATTTCTATATGATTTTGTTTGTCTCTACTTGGCGATAACTCTTGGGTGTGCCCCAGGGACTCTTTTTAGGGCTAATAAAAACACTTAATTTTTTGGGATTATTTTACTATATTTGTCCAAAATTTTCTGTGTATGTCTATTTAGCAGTTTTGCATGGTGCTGGACTGAAATTTAAATATGTTAAGGCCTTGGCGACTTTTAGGGCTAAATGGCGGTGGGGGGGGGGGGCAAATGATGGACTTAATCATTTCTTTTTTTGCAAATTTACATATGTTAAGGCCTAAAACTACACCATTTGTTCTTTTTCACCAGGATTTTTTTTTCACTAGGGACTTTGTGGGCTAATGGGGAGGGGTGCTGAACTTAGTCATTTTTTATGCTTTGTCACTGTGCCTTCACGAGGGACCACGCATGCTTCACTTTTTGTCCCTGACAAAAGGAAGGTTGGCCTGTAAATTAACCCCTGTTTATTTTATTTTTATCCCAATTCTTCACTTGGTGATTTTATTCCCATTTCGATCAACATAAACTCCAACCTTCTTGTAACTTCTAAGCAAATCCTTTATTTAACCCCCCACCCCCACCTCAACACGGCTAGAGGTTTTGTAACCTGGGTCCCCAAATTCAACAGGAATTAAACCATTCTTGTAATGACCTGGTCTCTATTGATTTTGCGGTGGGCGTTTTAGTTCTATGCATTTCTAGGAGGTTCACCCTCCTAGGCTTTGCCTTCTCTCTTTGAGAACGGGTTAGTTTATTGCTAATAGTCTGAGGCGCCTTCATTAAGGAATGCCGATGGGACTGCCCGGCACTAATTTCTGTGTGAATCCTGGTAGACTAACTAAAATCATATCTGAAACTGAAGCCTGGCAGATCAACGAAAAAACATCGAACTGAAATTAGATGTAATATGTCTGTCTGTGAAGTTAACAATAGAATTTGCTAAAACACTAATTGTCCTACTCACTATTCTGTCCAAAAATCTCCAAACCCTTAAAATAAGCGAAATTTCTTAATTGAAGTAATACGTGTATGTAGCACACGATTTCCCAATGTGTAACCTATATATTCACGAGATACTCACCTCTTTAATGGTGACTACAATAATTAGCAATATCAAATTTCTAGCCACTTTGATAAAAAAAAAACACTTGCCTCTTGCTTTTAGTTGACCTAACGAATCGGCGCTTGTTATGTTTTGTCATTTTTTGTTTTGTTAATTTTTTGTTTTGTTATTTTTTTGTTTTGTAATTTTTTGCTTTGTTATTTTTTTTTTGTTATTTTTTTTTTTTGCTATTTTTTGTTTTGTCATTCTTTTGTTTTGCTATTTTTTATTTTGTTTTGCTATTTTTGTTTTGCTATTTTTTTTAATTATTTTTTTGTAACAAGCTGGATATGAGCATAACATAGAGATTTTAAAATATTTTTCTGTATTTTTATTTTGAAAAAAGGTTTTGTTAAAAATCATTTAACATTGTTAATATTTAAATAAGACGTGTTCGCAATATAAAGTTGGGAGTGGGATTACTTATAAAGTTGTTTTTTTATGGGGGCGCATTTTTATTTTTGTTTTTATTTATTCATTTCTTTCTTGTTTTTTTTTTGTTGTTTTTTTTTTTTTCAACATAAAAATTTCCCAACAAATTTTGGGACTTGGAAGGTGTAAACGAAAGGGAAGGGGTAAAAAAATCAGTAAAAAATTCCAAAAAACTCAAACATAAAACAAAAATTTAAAAAAAAATGGAGGTATAAGGGTTATCTTCAAAAGAAGGGATATATTAAAAAGTCAATTTTGATAAATTGGAAAACTAATAATATTTTTGTGTTTTCGTTTCTGATTATTCTTTTTTTTTTGTGTTTTTGATTTATTTTGTCCAAATTTTTCTCTTTATTTTTATGTGTTGATTTGATCGTCTCGTTTGTTTACGAAAGTTAAAATTAGGACACGTTTTGAATACTAATTTATAAAACAGAGGTCAGCCTTTCAGACACAAACCTGACAAGCAGCAAAATTCCACCACTTCACTGTTAAAAATATTTCTTTTTCTTTTGGGTAAATTCCGAGTTTGAAATGATCTAAAATTATGGTATTTTTGTCTTCATTTGGCACTATGACAGGCTTGATTCGACTGAAGACCACTTTTAAAACAATATTGTGCAGGGCGTCTGCTCATCTCATTTTTCGCTAGTTTCCTGGCGACTTCTTACTTTACAAGTACTTTAATGAAATGTACTCCGACAAACTTGTAGTATAAAAAGCAGTGAAATTCCAAGCCTTTACCTTGCTTGTCCCTGGTTATCAAATAGGCTTCTATTCTGTTATTTTTCTCTCGAACTTATAGATTTTGAAATTCTCTCGATGGATCCTGCTTCCCGAACTGTATTATGATGAAATATAATGTGAACAAGCATCTCTCTGTCCTACTTCCTATTTATTTATTACAATTATAGTATTTCTGTCACCAATTGACACGATCAAAGGCTTGGTCCGAGTGGAGACTGATTTTAAAAACAACTTTGTGCAGAATGTCTGCGCATCTCATTATCGGCCTCCGCTTGTTTCCCGGCTACTTCTTGTTTTACAAGTAAGTTAATAGACTGTATATCGACGAACTTATAGGACTCGGGCCCCTTCGACGAAAACACTCTCAACGAAAACGACAAGCTGTAAAATTCCTTTACAGTAAAGTAGAACCCCGGAATATGGTGGATCTATGGTGAGTTGTTCAGATTACGATATGAATACGACGTTTTTTAGTGTTTTCAGATTACGATAGGAATATGATGTTTTTACAGTATTTGCTCCCCCCTTATCGTGTTATTTATAAGGTTATTTGATTGTATACATGTGTATTATATATTGTATGTATTTTGATACTAATTTTTAATGCCGTACCCCGAGGTTCTATTGTACTGTATTGTTATTGTCAGTCAATGACAAACAGATCGATATAAAATGAGTTCGATGATGAGAGCATCAAAGAGGAAGTAAAAGATTGATTTATGTTAAGGATTCAGAAGAGAATTGTCACCCCCTCCCCACACACAAAAAAAAACAGCGGATGCTGACATTAATATAAAGAAAACGAGATGTTTTTTTAACTGCTGATTCGCATCGGCCTGAATTTAACCGATTATAATTCACGAGGCAGATCAAAAATTGATGTGCTGCCACCATTCACCCGAAACAATGCGTATTGCTACATGAGCGTAAAAGGCTTCTATTTGAAATCATGCTCAACAGCGAATCATTTGAAGTTAAGTAATGAGATGGTTGTTCACATTACATTTAAACTTCTGCAGGTTAGTGTAACACGAAAATGAAAAAAAAGTAATTAAAAAGTCAAGACAACACAGTGACTCAGTAATATGCAACAACCGTCTACATAGATTTTCCTAACCGTCTGTCTGCGTTCTCCCCGCGACCTCCTTTTATGCAGTCGAGCACCGTGATTTTGCACACGAGTAACGAGATTTTGACTCACTTTGGGAGTTTTTTTTATAATAAAAGTAGTGGGCGCCGCCATCTTGATTCTTTATTTCCCCCCCCTACAGACTGATTCCACAATTTCCCCTACAGTTAGTGCAATCAGGGAAACAGGAGACCGGTAAAGAATTCCAAAGTTTAGCAGCTTGATGAATAAACTATAAGAATGAAAGACGTTCCGGTATATTAGGGACTTCATCAGTAAAGGGGTGGAATTTTGTTGCTTGTCGGGTTAGTCAGAAGTATGTACGTTGAGGAGGCATTAGTGCTATGAGTTCATCAGAACACCTTTCATTAAAGTACCAGTGAATAAGGAGCTTGGGTGTGACATTTCATCTATGTGACAGGGGTTGGGCCTTGGTCGATATGTAACGTGAGTGTAATATGTAAACACGGACCTACGCGTTGCAGATGAAAGTCTCGCAAAAAACAAAGGAAAGAAAGAAAAGAAATTCTACTCAGTTTTTTTTCTAGTTGTAATAAAAGGCATTTATTCATGGTACTTTTCAAACAACGCATTGTATCTTGATTTTACATGTCGATTCGTTCGCCATGTGGTTAACAAAACCCTGCCGTGTTTTTTCTTTCTCCCGCATCGACACTCCACTCGCCACCACGAGGGTTTGCGTAAATCTCTGCTTTTCTTTCTGTGGTTTTGTCTGTAGTCCGCCTCACGACCAATTTTTTTGTTCAAAGTCCGGATTGCATCTTCTTTCAAAACTTTTTCTCGCACTCACATGTGCTCCCCCAAAACGGCCGCACGTTCGTGCCCCACGTTTATCTCACATCGGAAGATGCTTGCCGGTCTTGTCACGTGCTGCCTTTTTTCTCTCCGCATTTCTTTTCCTTCTCGTCCTCTGCTGTGACGTAACCTCCCGCCATATTTTGGCCATTTGTGTATGTGAGATTTCATACCGCCACTGATGCTGTTGTTGCTGTATATGCGTCAGCGCCTCTGTTATAGATAGTGCGAGGCTTATTAAATGAGAATTACAGTCTTATTTAGCTTCGGATTAATATTAGACGGAATGTTTCCAATTGCAAATCACGGAACTGGCATGCAGTTCTTCTCATGAAAATTAAACCACACAGTATTACTAGATAAATTATCAACCCTAAAAAAATTATGAAACAATAAATAAATGTTTGTTACTAAAGACTTTTTATCCTAACATATTATAATTGGTTTAACTTTGTTTTGTTATATATATATATACATAAACGATCACACATATATGTATATACATATATATATATATATGTATGTATATATATATATGCATATATGTATGTACACACATATATATTTATATATAAACTAACATAAAAAACACTAACCTAGTTTTAAAACAGATTAAGAAACTAAATAGAGCACACACAACGGAACAGGTCAACCAGAGGCCAAATAGGCCTTTGTCCGATAAATGCATGCTCATTGGCTGATAGAAAGGGCGCGGTGTATACTAGAAAGCTGATTGGCTAACTAAAATCTCAATAGAAGAGGAGCATATAAAAACGATAAACAACCACAGAATTCGCGCATAAGCCTGAAGAGTCCTAGAGTGGATGAAACGCGGAATTTTCAGTGTAGCTTAATCGCCATATATGTTTTATAAATCACTATATATATATATATATATATATATATATATATATATATATATATATATATATATATAAAATTAACTGGCTTTATAAATTCTCAAAAGCACTCGCCGGGTTACCACATTTGTTCGAGTTACAAATAAATCTAATAAAATTCATTCCAAGCGGTATTTTATTTACTAGCAGGGGTGGAGTGGGGGCACCCGGCGTTTCCCGGTCGTAAAATACACATAAATACTTTTAATTCATGCATATTTCGTATTTATTATTACAGAGCCAATTTTTTTTACAAACTAATATATTATACCTTACATAGAGTCCTGATTTCAAAGTTAAAAAAAAAAATAAGTTGGGTGCCATCAGCTAGAATCCAAACTAAAAGATTTAGCGCTCCAGCAACATATCCCACCGTTCGAGGTAACCCTATAAATAGATAAGAAAGTTTTAAAATTAAAACGCTTTTAGTAATGATTAGTTTTACGCATGCGCACACTAATAAGAATATGTTGGATAGTTGAAATGAACATTAAAAATTTTTTTATTTTACAAGGTGGTCACCACTTATCAAGGCCCGGAAGCCACTCAGGGATAAGGGTTATTGTAAGTAAAGTACATTAGTGTGGATATTTAAAGTGTCTACTTAAGGGGGAGGTTCATCAGGAATTTGTTTACGTTAGACTTGAAGACGTCCAAGTTGTAGTCAGGAGGAAAGCAGGCAGACGGAACAGAGTTCCACAGGCGTAAATTTCAAATTGCTGACTTTTATACGCGTTATTAAACGATTCCATCAAATATTTTAATCGTTATAAACCACCCTTGGTTTATAATTATTATTTTTTGTGAATTTCAGTGTTATGTGGCCAGTATTTTAAGGGTTTATCGGTTAAATATTTACACATAGAAAGACAGGAACATCTACTGTTTTATTCATATATAGAAGATTAGTAGAAATAATCGGCGAAATTATACCATTCCCACCTCTCGAAAAAAATAGTTTTGTTATTTTCTCTGCATCAGCAACGACACGAACAATAAGGTGCCCGTGACAATAACGGACGTCACTTAGACTGAAGTGCTTACCAAATTGACGCGCGCTTAAGACAAGAGACCGGCAAAAGCACTTTAAAAACGAAAAGACAAATGTCTTGCCACACGCCATTTCAGGAAATGAATGAACTTGACAGCGAGTCACTTTTGTCTTGTGGATAGTCTGGATATTTGTTGACGAACATTTTGCAGGATTTGACATGGCCGACGCTGTTTAGTTGGATTTAACTGACGCCAGTTTCTTCCAATCCCGGATAGGCTTCACTAGTTTCACGGCGAGGCACGTTTATTCGTCGATGGATGTTTTTCAAATATATTTTAATGATTATTTTCTTTCTAGTATATTATGACGAAACAATAATTAAATGTTGTTGCCTACAATAACAAGCCCTTGGTCGTCTCCCCTATTATAAACAGCAGCTTATTATTAAATCTTTATTATTAAATAACTAGCAGGGGAACGCAACGTTGCCCGGGATTGAATGAGGATCAACGAATGTGTCACACTGTAATATTTTTATTGGCATCGAAATCGATGAAGTAAACCATTTTTCAATAAAATTTATTGTCTCCTATTTGTAACCCATCGCGGTGTACCGGAAGTAGGCTTCACATGCCTCACTGCAGTCATTTAGTTCAGAATACATTGTAGTCTACATTGCACTGTAGAGAACTTACTGTTCATTTTATACAATTATTTATTTATATATAAGGCCTTGAATTAAAGTTTAAAACGGAAAAGTCAAGTATCATGCTTCAATTCTAAAAACCTCCTATCTTGTTCAACTCAAAAAGCTGAAGAGCTACGAAAACATCAGTGGTTTTTTACTCTCTAAGTTATTTTTTCTGCATAGTCACCAGCATTCTCAAAGCACTTTACCAGGATTTAATGACCCATGTCTTCTTTTGACGACGTCCATGACAGGCGTTGCTTTCGAAGACACACACCGACAATGTCTGCAACAGAGAGATGAAAATGTCAGGTTATGAATGCACAAATTCAGTCATCATAACAATGCAGTTTGTAATCTCCTCTGATTCATTCAGACGGAATTTAAAAAAAAAATAGGAAGCATTACGTTTATAATTCTCATCGTAAATGAAGAAAACAATTCGAAACGTGTAATTAAAAGTATGTTAGGTATGTCCTCACATATCTTCTAGGCAGTTTGTATTATTTGGATTATTCTAATTACTGCTGTTATCTTGAGGGTTGTTCGCACCAAGTTTCGGTGAATAGAACCTCTTATCTTCTTCAGGTGTATCTTGTCAAACCTGTGAAAGTGAGAGTTACATTTTTGGAGATTGAAGGGTTAACCATCAGTGCGGAAGACCCGAAAATGCAATTGCAGATTACTTTCTGCTCAGTCATGGCTGACGAAACAAGAGCATGCTACCCCGATAATGATAATAGAAACACGCTTTCGTTCGAAATTCCGTGCGGGTTTTAGAGTTCGATAAAAAGATTCCCAATTTCCACAAGACACACCTGAAGAAGAAGACGAAGAAGAAGAAAAAAAAGGTATTTTTTGAAGGCTTGCAATGCAGTACAGTCGTTAGGAGCAAATAAACAAATAAATGAATCATAAATAAGTCAATACTTTTTTTATTTATTTATAGTTATTTATTTATCTACCTGATTTTTTTTTCAACTGTGGATGGTACTTATTCCAAAGATCTTTTCGGGTAATAATCCATCATCAGTGGAAAAACAAATTCCCTCTCTCGGCTGTAATTTGTAAAGTGGTTGTTTTTGTTGTTGTTGTTGTTGTTTTTTGTTTTTTAGATTTCAAATCCAAACGCTCAAAGATTAATTAGATAAACCACGCCATACTTCTTACCCCTGAAGAAGATCGGAGGTTACACTGATGGAAAAAACTCAAGATGAGAACAGTAGTCCGAAGAATCCAAATAATACAAATTATCAATCTAAATCTCCAAACGTGTGAAACATCTTTCAGAGAGTTTGAATGTTCTTGTAGATTTATGTAATAGATCGCGGACGCGCGTATGCAGCAGCAGCAGCAGCAGCAGCAGCAGCAGCAGCGGCAACGGCAGCTGTACAACAGTCAACGTATGTAAATGAACGAGCTGTGTCCAAGGTAACATCATAGCTAGGAATAAGGAAAGAAGATGATAAAAAAGAACAACGTGTCTTAGAAGATGAGAAATAGACATGTTACACACGTGGCATGAGGGCGACTGGGAAAGACGTGTCTTAAACATGGTCTGGCAAAGACAGAGTATCACGTGTTCGACACGACAAAGTTTTGTTAATCACATTGGAGTACAAGAAGTCTTCTGAATAAGAGACAAGGAGTTATTCTGGAAGTACCTGTAAATAAATGTCTGTTATTTTAACTGAAAAAAAAGTGAGTCGAATTTTTTCCTTGTTTTTGTTTTCTTGCGACGTGTGGGTCTTGGCATGTAATGAATACGTTACATTTTAAAGCCAAAAAATAAACTAAACTTGTCAGAAATTGAAAATTATATATCCACAGTTCAGCTAACATTTTGTCATTTTCTTTTCATTTCATGCTCTTCATTTGGACGTCGGCTTTTAGGTACGTACGATTTTTCTTTCAAGTTTGTGTGCAATGCGAAGAGCCAAGAATAACGTTTAACCTTCTGAGACAGTCATGCAGGATTATCTTTTAAAAGTATATATGAAAGAGCGGGCATTACGATCTCGTATATTTTCAAATCACACTATGGGGGTTGTAGGTGCAGTAGAGTATAAGTAGAATAGAAAGTGACAGCAACCTCGTAACTCTCGCTTTCCTAATTTTATTCTTTAGTCCTCATATTCCATGACCAACATTTTTCTGGCAAAGAGGGAAGAATTGCTGTTTTCTGGTCAGAATCTATTAATATAACAGTGGAGAGAAGAAAATCGATCTAGGGTTTACTTTCGTCAGTCTCGTAACTCGATTACTTATTTTGTTCATTAGTCCTCATATTCCATCTGCAATTTTTCTGACAAAGAGAGTAAAATTGTTTTTTTTTGGGGGGGGGTCAGAATCTATTTATATATGAGTGAAGAGGGGAAATGGATCTTACGTTTATTTTCGGCAGCCTCGTAACTGTCGTTTCCCTTTTTTATCCTACTCCTTCGTATTTCATCAGCGATGTTTATGACGAAGAGGAGAAAATTGCTGTTGTCTGGGTAAAAATCTATTTCATCTAATATTAATCGTTGGCAGGTTTTTGACCTTGAAGTAGTATTTTAGCCCCGTACAACAAGTGGCTTCATACCTTGTCTGGAGAAATTTCCATAAAAGTATTTTAAGTATATTACAGTTGTGTGACAGAGCAACCGCCCCTTTTAGAAATACTAGCAATGTGACCCTACCCTGCTTGGGATAAATTAGAGAACATTACTATGTCTTCTTTACCTATGCTGATAACATCATATTTTTACCCCCCCCCCCAGGTTTTAACTTTAATAGAATCAGAAGAAAATAACATAAAGGACAACACCCGAAACTTGTGTCTTATATATATTTTAATTTCATTATGATGTATAGTACGTGGTGCCTTCAATAAGTTACAAAATTTCTTTAGTACATGCATTTACAATTGTCCTAGATTCTTGAAAATTCAGTATACTATTGCTATACATCTTATAAGATGACTGCCCAATTTTTATGATTTCAAGTTCAAATCAACAGCTCCAACAAGAATTGGAATACACTCTAATAAAGCCTGATTTTCACGGTGGGTGAATTTCAAAAATGCAATCTAGACGTGAGGACATTTTAGAAGAATGATATGAAATAAAATTCTGTTTTAAACTTGGACGAAACCCTACAGAAACGAATGAAATGCTTCAGCCTAATTTTGGACCATCTTGTATAAATCGAACATCAGTTGTTGAGTGGCATAAGAGATTCAAGGAAGGCAGGGAGCTTGTGAGGGATGGTGAGAAGTGTCGGAGGATTAAGTTAATTAGAACACTAGATTTGATTGACCAAATAAAAAATTTCATGGATAAGGACTGTCGTGTGTTTATAGAGACAATAAGTGCACAGTTTGATATCAGTGTGGGAACTGTACACACAGTTATTCGCGAGGAACTGAAGATGTGGAAGATTTGCGCGAATGCATCAGTCAATAACTCCATCCTTGTCATAGGCTATTTGACAAAAATGGGCATCAAGACAGTTCCTTACCCTCCCTATTGCCCAGACCTTGCTCCCTGTGACTTTTCGTTATTTCCCTAAGCTCAAGGGAAATTATAGAGGCTGTCGTTATGAAACAATCGAAGAGATTAAAGAGGCTGCGACGAGGGTCATTGACACGCTCATACAAGAGGACTTCCACCGGGTCTTCAAGAAGCTGTTGGAACGGTGCAACAAATGCTTTGCAAATGTAAGAAATTACTTTGAAGAGACTAGAGTTTTATGTGTATGCAAACCATATAAAAAGTGCTTATTCGACAAAAGTCTGGAAACTTACGAAGGCAAATCGTAGATATGAAACTTTAAGGTGTCCTACAACCATAGTTCTGTTCGAGTAAAACTTAGATATTCGCTACATTTCTATTGTTTTCCCCAGAAAAAAATGTATATATTAAAATTAAGAGTAAACTTGGAAACAGTTTCAGTACAGTTAAAGTATACAGGTCGATAAAAAATTAAATTAGTTAGCATCACCAGAAATTGTTTTTCATTCTAAAAATAATGTCTTCAAAATATTCATTTAATGTTAAGAAAAGCCAAAGTTTTCAGCAATTGTAAAGATACTACTTAATCCAAGGTTACGTTTACGCGAAAACTAATTATATCTTGAGAATTATGCTGGCTACTCAAGCAAGTCGTTGTCTTGCTAGATACAAACTCCTCAGCCAAAGAAGTCCTATAATTATTGGAATGACACGATGACAGTGACGCTGGCCTTTTTGAAAAATAAATCGCGAGTTAAAAATAGCAGTGAATAGTTAACTTTTCTTTGTCGTGAATTTGCTCGGCATTCACTTCGTCATTGAGAACGGGATTGGATTCGTTTAATGCAAAGCAATGCATCGCGAAGAGCCATCCATGAGCGATGTTTTGTTCTTGATGTCTGCCCGTGTTGATGCAATTTTGTCTTGGTCACATTATTAGAGTCTGCGAACAAAATAATAAATTGCGCGTTATAGGTTGAATTGTTTGTTCTATGGATAGAGCTGTGTTGCGCAAAAAAAAAAATGGAATCCGAAGTTACAAAGATATTTTTTAAATATCGTTGGAATAGAGACTATCGGATATGAGAACGTGTCGTTTGGATTGAGAATTCCGTATTCAATGACTATTCCTTCAGACTGAGGAGTCCATATTGGCTGCCGTGTCTTTTGTGTTGCGAACTCCCGACTGTGTGCTGTGCAGTTCAGTAAAAGAAAACCAAGACGATAAGCATTTTCCCCACTCTATATGTGTGCCTAAATCAAAACGCGGATTCCAAGACCAAAGCTTCTTTCTTAGAACTGCACGCCTGTGGAACTCTGTTCCGTCTGCCTGCTTCTCACCGGACTACAACTTGGATGTGTTCAAGTCCAACGTTAACAAATTCCTAATGAACCGCCCCCTTAAGTAAACACTTCATCAAATCTCCACACTAACGTAATATACTTGCAATAACCCTTATCCCTGAGTGGCTTCTGGGCCTTGATAAGTGGTGATCACTGTGTAAAAAAAAAAAAAAAAAAAGCATTCCTAGCCGAACGAGAACTCTTGGTTGACACACGTGTCGCTCAGATAGAAAACTTTGGACTGATAGGTGTTCTGCTTCGATTAAGGATGTTTATCTGAAGAACTTCGGATTGACAGAAGTGTCTGTCAGGCGTTTGGTACATTTCTGCGTTGCCGATCCTGTGTCGCCGCTTTGGCTGAGTCGATTCGGTGTATGGCCTATTCAGCGTCAAATTAGATCTTTGTCATTATTATCAAAGTTGTTTTTATTTTTTAACAATAATTCAGTAAACGAAGATATTTTTTCTTTGAATAAATTTGAAATAAAATTATAAAAAGGATAAAATTAATTTGATTTAAAAAAATAATTTAAAAATAATTATTTTATTTAAAGCACAACATAAAAACACAATCGTCAACAATGAGATTATATTTTCCTAACGAAAGAAGATTTTTAAAAAATATTTTAAAGCTTCAATCCTTCAAAAATTATGAAATTATAAAATAATTAACCAATATTCTGTTTCTCAATTAAAAAAAAAGAACTTAAAAATAACGATGTTCATTTAAAACACAACGCAAAAACAGACAACACCCAGTCGCCAACAACGAAACTACATTTTGATCTTGTTTTTCTTAATTAAGAAAAAGGACTAAAAATATTTATAAAAAGTTTTGAATCTTTATAAAATTAATCGGAAAATAGTTTTGCACGAACATAACTTTCTTAAAAACAGCAAAAGTGATATATTTTCATGTTTTTTTTTTCTTAAACCTTTTAAAAGAGTTAAATCTTTAGAAAATTGTGACTGGCATGGTCGATGCCGAATTGTTTCTCCGACCTATCGGCCATGCCGTCGAATCTAGGCTTGTCTTTAGATTAAAAACATGCCTCGATTGGAAGACTTTGCCCTCTGATGAAATCTTTTTAGATTGAAACAGTAGATTTATTGTCGCGACTTATGGTAATTTTGTTTATCTAAATTCAATAAAATTATATCTATCTATTTTTATTCAGAACTATCAACAATCTTGTTAAATTCAATGGTTTTTACTTTTGGATATTTTTAACGTGGAATACACACACACGCATATATATATATATATATATATATATATATATATATATATATATATATATATATATATATATTGTATTTGTTGTACAGAAAGTTGTTAGATGAGATAAGTCATTGGTACCGTCGTTTCCAAGCCGTATCTCATCTAACAACTTTCTGCACACAAAATACAAAATATAAATACGCTCTTATTTTCGGGTTTTCCTTTTAATTGAGTACTCTCCTGGATTTCTTAAAAAAAAAAAAACTAATCATATATATATATATATATATATATATATATATATATATATATATATATATATATATGCTAGCAAAGGTACCCGTCGTTGACTGTGTTCAAGAACAGCCTACAGAAAATGGACTCTGATTTATGAAAGTATGATAGGTTATGAAAAGGAAAGGGTTGTAATTTTGGGGATATCAAAACCAAAGCAAAATATGATGAAAGTAATAATAAAATAGATAAACCCCATAATTTATTATACCATACCTGTTCACACTGAAACACTTATCACAATATTCTGTGAATATATATTAAAAAAACTTGTTAAACTTTGTGACATATTTCCATTCTATAGAGGTCAGCTGCGAACGAACACCCCATAATTTTATTATACCATATCTCTTCAAACTGAAACATAATTATCAAAGTATACTTACGCAGATAGATATGAAAAGTCTTTATTAAAGTTAGTGCATATTTCCATTCTATGAAGGCCAGGCGCGAACGCAGACCCCACAACTTTATTATACCATCCCTATTTAAGTTAAAACATACTTATCAAGATATTCTTATGTACATCTATATCAAAAACACGTGCAAACGTTTTTTTTTAATTTTGTATTTCCATACTTTGCGGACCAGGCGCGAACGCAGACCCCACAATTTTAATGAACAACCGTTCTGCCAGATCAAACATACATATTCCTGTGTCTCAATACATTTATCATTATATCTAATGAGTTTTTTTAAAATAGTCAACCATATAGGAGCCTATTTGTGACCACACACACACACACATTCAGCTTCATATATATCCAAGTGGTGGTTAATCTAGTTAGGTGACTAATCGGTATTATTGTTAATCCCTCTCCCCTCTCATACGTTGGTATTTTTATTAGCAATGGCGGGGTTTCTCTCAAAAAAAGCTTCTGGTGACATTTGCTTGTCATTTTCTATATACTTTATTTACTTTGTTTTAGAAATCCAACAATTTTCTGCCAACAGACTAAAACAAAGTAGAAAATTTAAAGAGAAAAAAAATAAAAAAAATACAGGTCGATATAAAATGAAATGAGTTAGCATCACCAGAAATTGTTTTTCATTCTAAAAATAATGTCTTCAAAATATTCATTTAATGTTAAGAATAGCCAAAGTTTGCAGCAATTGTAAAGATACTACTTAATCCAAGGTTACGTTTACGCGAAAACTAATTATATCTTGAGAATTATGCTGGCTACTCAAGCAAGTCGTTGTCTTGCTAGATACAAACTCCTCAGCCAAAGAAGTCCTATAATTATTGGAATGACACGATGACAGTGACGCTGGCCTTTTTGAAAAATAAATCGCGAGTTAAAAATAGCAGTGAATAGTTAACTTTTCTTTGTCGTGAATTTGCTCGGCATTCACTTCGTCATTGAGAACGGGATTGGATTCGTTTAATGCAAAGCAATGCATCGCGAAGAGCCATCCATGAGCGATGTTTTGTTCTTGATGTCTGCCCGTGTTGATGCAATTTTGTCTTGGTCACATTATTAGAGTCTGCGAACAAAATAATAAATTGCGCGTTATAGGTTGAATTGTTTGTTCTATGGATAGAGTTGCGTTCTCTCAAAAAAAGCTTCGGCTGACATTTACTTGTCATTTTCTATATGCTTTGTTTACTTTGTTTTAGAAATCCAACAATTTTCTGCCTTTTAACAACAGACTAAAACAAAATAGAAAATTTAAAGAGAAAAAAATACATTCAAATATAAAACTACCCTTATCCATTGTGGAGAAGATCGGGAATCTTCGATAATTACGCAACATTTTCTTCCAGTTCTTAAATGTTCAATTACTCGTATCGATCTCTGGCACTTCTGTTTGATTTCTGATTCTTCCCTGTGCCCTATTACAATTAGTAGTCAATTCACTTGGCATCATTATTTAATCGGCTTCGCATCCGTGTCAAGACTCCTTGCAATTAATTCATATTTTGATTCCGTTTGAATGGAAATGAATTTGTAATTGGAAGACTAACAACTTGGTCCCCCCCCTGCCGTCTTTTTTTTTTTTTTTTTGGTTTGATGGAAATTTTTTACGACGTCCGATTCAACCACTAAATTGATTTTCATCGATTTCAGACAAAACCATTTCCCACCATTCTAGCATTTTTTTCGTTTCTGTCATCGATTTTTCGTCTCGCTATTTCATCAAGTAAATCCATCATATCTCTTTTCCTCATGTCATTCACGATTGTTCCCCGTTTAATCGACGATCTTTTTCCGGTCGTATCCTTTTATCTTTAATCGTCCGATAATCCGTCCTTTTTGATTCTATACAACGCACCACTTGTTGTATAGACGATGCCAACGTCCATTGCTTTTCCGATTTATCGATGGTATAAATCCTATCATTTTATTCTATACTACGATCATCGTGGGGCCTGTTTTTTTTTCTTTCCTGTTTTTCTACTCTATAACTGGCGTTTGTTCTATATACTAGACTAGCGTGTAGCCGGCGTTGCCCGTGCGCTGGGGCGAAAAAAAACTCCCGCCGCACCAAATTAATCAAAACAACATTTCTTTCAATCAAAATAACAAGGAGTGCTCGTACGACCGAAAAAAAAATGAACCCCGGTGGCCGGGCTCGAACGTGAACGACGGCAATAAGGCAAAAACAAGAACAAGAACAAATTCTTTTTCCCATATGGCTATGAATATTTATGACGTCATAACGTTGCAAAATAAGCGTATTACACATAGCTTTAGTTTAATACTCGTGCGTGGCTTGCGAAAAAACGAGACGCGAAAAACGGACCCCCTTTCCAAAAAGTGGTCCAGTTGATCCTCAGAGAATCAATTTTTCCCCCTAATTTTCACATAGTATGCATCTGAGGCATGCTCCTTTAAGATAGCATAAGTTTCGTGCCGGTCTGCTGTGGATGACAAAGGTTTTAGCAAACATACAAACACACACACACACAAATACACAAACACACGCACAAACACACAGACGTTTGAGATTTATACAATAAATGTTTCTAAATACTGTATGTTTCTCTATTCTATAAAATCTAAAACGTTTTCAATATTTTAGACGAGTGTGTGTCATGTGCGCGTCCTCTTTCTGGGAAGTGTATATCACGCACGTCTCTTAAGTGTATGATATACCACGCCTTAATCTGTCCCCTTCGACTGTATGCTACGCGCGTCTCTATATTCTTGAGCACACGCGCATCTGTTCCCTTTGATTGTATGTCCCCCGCGTCCCTCTACCACTTTAGTATATTGTAAAAGAAGCGCTCACCTATTCTCTTTATTTGGATGCTACGCGCGTGCCTCTTACATTTGAGCGTATAGTATACCATGTGTATGTTTGTTTCCTTCGATTGTATGCTATGCGCATCATTCTACCTCTTTATTATGCGATATAAGACACACTTATCCCTTTTAATTTTATTCTATACTAGCATTTAAGCCCGGCGTTGCCCGGGTGTTTGGAGGTGTATGTTGAGCAAAAAAAAAAACAAAAAAAACGCGGCCAATTTTTTTAATTCGAACCCTATTATGACCCCTTAACCTTCATTGTTTTCGACTCAAACTAAGTTATTAAGTTAAATCCATGTCCAAGAAATCTATATTTAAATTTTCAAGTGTTTAGACCCAAAATTGTCGGAGGAGTTTGGTTGAGTTCTCAAAGATCAAATCGTTGAAATTTGACCCCTTAACAGCCGAATTTCTGGCCCAAAACGGATTACCTAGATTTTCCCAAATTTCAGTACCATGTATATCAAATTTCGAGTCCGTAGACTAAAAATTGACAGAGTTATTGCGTAGGGAAATGTACACAGACAGACAGACAGACACACGGACACACAGACACGTTCACTTTTATAGATATATAGATAGATTACGTGCGTCCTTCTACCCCTTGAGTGTATAGCACGCTAGTGTGTGTTCCTTTCTATTGTATGCTGAATGTTCCGCTATCTCTTAAGTGTAGAGTATACCAACCGCGCATCTGTTCCCTTCGATTTTATGCTACATACCTGTCTTTCTAACTCTTAAGTGTATGGTATACCACACGCTCAACTGTTCACTTCGATTCTATGCTACTGTAGTTACCCACTATGTGTATAAAAGGATAATGGAAATAAATCGCTTGAACCCCTGAGCCAAAAACAAATACACAAAATCGCCGAAATTATAATATACAAGCGATATGCATTTCTTTACAGTAAATGTTACATTTTTTCCCATTTTCACCCCAAACAAAGCACAGTTCCACTTTGATGTAGGGATCTACTATCAAGGACATAAGTTTCTTTAATACTATGTAGGGAGTTGAACAGCAAGATGTCTTTTCACATTACACTTGAACTTCTGCATATCAGTACAGTTGGGAAAGCAGGAACCCGGAAGGGAGTTCCAAAGTCTAGCAGTTCTGGGAAAGAAACTAATAAAGTAGAAGGCTTTCTTACATCTAAGGATTTCTATTGTGCAGGGGTGGAATTTTGCTGCTTGTCGGGCTTAGTGAGAAACAGTTCAACACCGTAAGGGGGTATAAGAGACATTATTTGTGTGAGTCTTTTGCATGTTGTAGCATACGAGCCTTTGTAGCAAATATAGGAGCGCTGTCTTGATACGTCTGCATCCTTATGTGTCCAAATAGAAAAGAGAGCTAGGGGAAAAAGCGGAAACGGATATAAGGTGCTAACGCCGCCTTGTGGCAATGAACGATATAGCCGTATTTAAATAGCGATAATGATGTTACCTTAATATCACAGGTTTGTGCCTGTGTATTCGCTTGTGTGTGGAACGCGATTCCCACACTGAGCACGTTCTTCTAAATTTTAGTGTGGCATACAGCGGGTTAATCTCTTCCTTTTGATTATATGTTACGCACGCCCGACAACCACTGGAATCTATAATGCACCAGACTGTTCCGTCTGCCTGCTTCCCACCGGACTACAACTTGGATGTCTTCAAGTCCAATGTTAACAAATTCCTAATGAACCGCCCCCTTAAGTAAACACTTCATCTAATTTCCACACTAACGAAATGTACTTGCAATAACCCTTATCCCTGAGTGGCTTCCGGGCCTTGATAAGAGGTGATCACTGTGTAAAAAAAAAAATGATATACCACGCACGCATATTTGTTTCGATTATATGCTATGCACGTCTTCTTGTCTATGAAGTCGCTGGACTACTTTGTTTGGTAATACGTCGAGAACATCACCAACATGACCAACACCAAAGCCAGCCTGATAGTTTCCATTCGCTGAGTATTCGCCGAGCTCCCGCCGAGTTTCCGCCGACACTTGTGGAAAAGGCATGCTCCCAGTTGCGGACACAAATCGAGGCAGTGATTGAGGCGGTTACATTGAAAAGATATCAGCTCTACTACATAATCAAGTTAGTTGAATTTATTTTAAAAGTTTTTAAATAAAGAGGTAGTGTTGTTTTCTTTAGGGCAACACTTTTAGCGTTCCACTCTGTATAATATACCAAGCGCTCTTATGTTTTCTTTGATTGTATGGCTGATTCATCTCTTAAAAGCATAGTATAACAGCGCGCAGTGTTCTTTTTGATTGGTCTGCACGTTCCTTTTCCTATTGAATGCATAGTATACTGTGCCGACACTTGTCATCTTTCGAGTGTATGCTACGCTTGTCCCCTTTATCTTTTGCGTGTATAGTTTACACGCGCACATCTATTTCTTTAAATTGTATGCGCGTTTCTCTATCTCTCTTCAGTATATAGTATACTACGCGCGTATTTGTACTATTCAATAGAATTTAGCACGCGTCCCTATACCTCTTAAGTTTCTAGTATACCACGCGCGGTTTTGTTCTTTTAGATTGTAAGCTGCGCGTGTTCCGTGTATAGTATACAATGTGTACATCTGCTCTTTTCGATTGTATGCTTTTTTTTTACATGGGGGTCACCACTTATCAAGGCCCGAAGGCCACTCAGAGATAAGGGTTATTGCGTGTACAGTAATCAATGAGATAGTATTGTAGTAATCATTAGTATTGGGGGGTTTGATAGAGTGTATTACTTAAGGGGGCGGTTTGTCAGGAGTTTGTTTATGTTGGACTTGAAGACCCCCAAGTTGTAGTCAGGTGGGAAACAGGCAAACGGAAGAGAGTTCCACTGGCGTGCAGTTTTAAGAAAGAAGCTTTGCTCATGGAATCTACGTTTTGATTTAGGCACAGATAAAGAGTGGGGAAATTATTGACAGTAGTTTAAGCCAGACGGGTGTTTCTCGTGAAAGATTGGCGAGGAGGGACGAGGGATTGGAGCTCAGACGAGCACCTGCCATGGAAATAGCGATAAAACAAAGACAGGCTTGCAACGTCTCTTCTGCCTCTTGAGGGTGTAATATACCAACTGCGCATCTGTTCTTTCGAGTGAATGCTACTCGCGTATTTCTTAATCTTTAGTGGATAGTATACCACGCGCCCATTTTTCCTCTAGTATACAATGCATATCGTTTTTCTTCGGTTGTATGCTACGCACGTCTCTCTACCTCTTGAGCGTATTGTATACCAACGGCGCATCCGTACATATCTGCACCTCTCGATTGTATAGTATACCAAAAACGCGTCTGTTTCTTTCGGTTGTATATGATGCGCGTCCTTCTGTCTTTTGAGTGTATAGTGTACAATCCGCGTATCTCTCCCCGTCGATTTTATATCACCCGCTCGTTTGGTTTATGTTGTAACACTATGAGTGCATGAAACGTGCGCCGTTTTTATGTCAATGAATGAAACGTGTCTCTATTTTCCTTACAAGTGGACGCGACACTCGTGTCTATTTCCTCGCGAGTACATGCTCGTGCTTCTCTTGTTACCTGCACCTTTCTCGCACGGTGATTGTACCTATTTCCTATGCCTCCCCACGGGACAGAGTTAGACACCAGGGTCGTTTTTTTAACGTGGAGAAAAGGTACAAAAATAAAAAATTGTCTCAGTCGTGAAGGATTTCTCCTCCACCGAAAGAGAACAAGAAATGGAAGTGCAGCATCTGAAGAACAGATGGTATTTATTTGCTCCCCCACCGAGCAAATTAGGCACAAGGCCGATTTTTAATGTGAGGAGTTAAGGGGAAATGGGGACCAACTCCCCGGGGAGTAGGGGAGTTGGATAGTGACAATTGATATGAAGGGTTTCCCCTACATTGACCAAGGTATTATATGTGGGGTCGCCCCCACATATGGTCCTTGCTTGCAGCATCTGCCGGAACAGATGGTATTTATTTGCTCCCCCACTGAGCAAATTAGGCACAAGGCCAATTTTTAATGTGAGGAGTGAAGGGAGGGGGAAGGGAAAAAGGGGACCAGCTCCCGAGAGGTGGGAAATGGGAGCTGGTTAAAGGTCAGGCATGTGGGGTTGCCCCCACATCTGGTCTTTGCTAGTTATAGCTAGTCATAGCTAGTCATAGCTGCAGTATCTGCCGGAACAGATAGTATTTATTTGCTCCCCCACCGAGCAAATTAGGCACAAGGCCAATTTTTAATGTGAGGAGTGAAGGGAGGGGGAAGGGGAAAAGGGGACCAGCTCCCGAGAGGTGGGAAATGGGAGCTGGTTAAAGGTCAGACATGTGGGGCTGCCCCCACATCTGGTCTTTGCTAGTCATAGCTAGTCATAGCTTGCAGCATCTGCCGGAACAGATACTACACTTTGATCTTGACCAAAAGGCCAAGAAAGTCTACATTGCTTACCATAATTATAAATTTTCTTTAAATTCTCCTTTTCGTTATTTTTTGCATAACTGTTGTTACCTGCACGTTTCTCGCACGGTGATTGTAGTCCATGATTGTTTCCTTTTTCTTAGAATATGAGACACGTGGGTATATTTAACCTGAGACTCTTATCCACATGTTGCAGGAACTGTGTACCTTTATATAAGAAAATATAACAGAAATTAGCAAAGTTATGAAACATAATTATTAAAATAAATAAAAACAATCCGATAATTTCTGGCAGCATATAAATTAGGTAGATTTTTACGCATTTACTCTGACATTATTATTATTATTATTATTATTATTATTATTATTATTATTATTATTATTATTATTTTATCATTATTATTATTATTATCATTATTATTATTATTATTATATCATTATTATTATTATTATTTTATCATTATTATTATTATTATTTTATCATTATTATTATTATTATTATTTTATCATTATTATTTTTATTATTATCATTATTATTATTATTATTATTATTATTTTATCATTATTATTATTATTATTATTATTATTTTATCATTATTATTATTATTATTATTTTATCATTATTATTATTATTATCATTATTATTATTATTATTATTATTATTATTTTATCATTATTATTATTATCATTATTATTATTATTATTATTTTATCATTATTATTATTATTATTATTATTATTTTATCATTATTATTATTATTATTATTATTATTATTATTATTTTATCATTATTATTATTATTATTATTATCATTATTATTATTATTATTATTATTATTTTATCATTATTATTATTTTATCATTATTATTATTATTATTATTATTTTATCATTATTATTATTATTATCATTATTATTATTATTATTATTATTTTATCATTATTATTATTATTATTATTATTATTTTATCATTATTATTATTATTATTATTATTATTATTATTATTATTATTATTATTATTTACTCACTATGGGTAGTCACGCAGGCCATCATCAAGAATTTTTCTTTGTGAACATCCTGAGTCTTCTCTGGAGTCTGGGTGAAAACATGTCAACCCCGAATTTCCAGTACTCTTCAGATCTTTCGACAATATTCGCAGATTAATTCGCGTTATTGCAACAGCCGTTTACTATTGATTTCTCGTTGGCAGCGACTGTTAATCTTCATAAAAATATGAGTGGCAATAAGCCCCCGCAAGATGCCAATCCTCTTTGAACTCATCCAGCGGAACCTGACTATTGCTTTCACTCCTCGGTTTTTCCATCCTCCTCGACCGTCTTTGATATGGTGCCTGTAAGTGACAATCTCCCTTTTTTGTTTGGATGTGAGTGGGTGGTTGGCGGGTTAACTTACAATTATAGTTTTATTTATTATTATTATTATTATTATTATTATTATTATTATTATTATTATTATTATTATTGGTAGTAGTAGTAGTAGTAGTAGTAGTAGTAGTAGTAGTAGTAGTAGTAGTAGTAGAAGAATTTAATAGTTCAAGTAAGGTTAAGTCATCGGATATCCCGAGTTAATTCAGTTTCTCGGGCAACGCCGAAACACGACTCGGCTAGTTAATTATATGTCTACTCTGCTGCTTCTGCTTTTGTTTTGATTTTTATAACACATTGTAACTCACACTTTTAGTTCTCAAAAATACAATACCGACTCTGCACACTCGTTACTAACATCCCCCACTCTTTAAATTTGGCAGAATATTTCTAATTGAACAAGTCGCCCATTGGCAGAAATCTCAAAAGTCAAGTCGGTCAATAATACTTTATACCGTAGCAGATTTCATCCTCGTTCAGAAAACGTGTTTGTTTTCGCATCGATTTTCTTTTGCTTCGTTCTGTATGAATTCGTCGCTGGCAATGTCTTGGCTTCATCCTTCTTTTTATTCTAATGACATTGTGTAGCGTATGCTGCATCCACTGCTTTGTTTTGTGTTATCATTTTTTTTTTTGATGCCTTAGCTTCAGTCTTGAATTGTGGATGCACTAAATGCTGAGGGTCCAATTTAAGTTTTTATAAACTTTTGAGTGATTTATTTGCAAGGAAAAAATGAAAATCGAAACTAATATAAGTAGTGGTTACGATTTTCACTTTTTAGATACGAGAAAGTATTTCAATAACAAAAAAGAATGCATTAAGAAAAATGATTCATAGCAATAGATGAAGAGGCATATTTACAAGTAGATATTTATAATGAAACATGTAGGAATTTTATTTCGATAACAAAAAAGAATGCATTAGGAAATACATATATATATACTAGCAAAAGTACCCGTCGTTGACTGGGTTTAAAAACAACCTACAGAAAATGGACTCTGATTTATTAAAGTATGATAGGTTATGTAAAGGAAGGGCTGTAAATTTGGGTTGAATTTGGGGGTATCAAAACCAAAGCAAAATATGATGAAAGTAAAACTGAAATAGATAAACCCCATAATTTATTATGCCATACCTGTTCACACTGAAACACTTATCCAAATATTTTGTGGATCTATATTAAAAAAACTTGTTAAACTTTGTGACATATTTCCATTCTATGGAGGTCAGGCGCGAAGGATCACCTCATAATTTTATTATACCATATTTCTTCAAACTGAAGCATAATTATCAAAGTATACTTACGCAGATAGATATGAAAAGTCTTTATTAAAGTCTGTGCCTATTTCCATTCTATGGAAGCCAGGCACGAACGCAGACCCAACAATTTTATCATACCATCCCTATTTAAGTTAAAACATTCTTATCAAGATATTCTTATGCACCTCTATATCAAAAACACATGTAAACGTTTTTTTTTTATTTAAAATTTTTTATTTGCATACTTTGTGGACCAGGCGCGAACGCAGACCCCACAATTTTAATGAACCACCGTTCTGTCAGATCAAACATACCCATTCCTGTGTCTCGATACATCTATCACTATATGTAATTAGTTTTTTTTAAATAGTTAACCATATAGGTGACTATTCGTGACCACACACACACACACACACATTCAGCTTTATAGTATATATATATATATATATATATATATATATATATATATATATATATATATATATATATATATATATATATATATATATGGAATTTAATTTGTTAAACCTAAGGTGTTTTTATTAATATTTTGCGTAATATTTTTTTCTTTTAATTTTCATTAATATTTTGTGTAAATAATTTTTGCTTTTTGTTTTGACCTAAATACGAAATTCCCCCAATTTAAAATAAAACTTTATTGCATACCGTTTTTCTAAAGTGCATTTCTTAAATCTACCGTATGTAACAATCGATCCTTAGTATGATATATTCCGATTACTGCTCTAGCTGTTCATTTGCGCCTGAAATCATAAAAAATGGCCAGTCATCTCATAAGATATAACGCAATACCATACTGAATTTTCTAAGGGTCTATATCACTTTTACATGCCTGTACAAAAAAGTCTGGAAACTTATTGAACTCTATAAAATTTAAGAGTTTTTTTTTTACACTTTTATTCTTATTACTTTGATTTCTATTTTCTTTTATCAACATTTTTTCTACCATATAATTTTACTCCAAGAAAAAAAAAAGAAACACACATGTTTCTTTGATGAGTTATTTTGTTAATTAAGCGATAATATTAATAATCCTTGGGCGTTCTAATAGAAAATAGAGCGAGAGAAATAAAGTGGAAACGGATATAACGCTGCCTTGCGGCAATGAACTAGCAGGACCTGTGGAAATTCAACAGCAGATTAATTCTTATGTAATATATTGATGTTGGATGTTGGCATCCTGCAGATGTTTAGCGTAAATGGAGACGCTCTGATATTATTGTAGCTTTTTTGTTAAAACTGCAAAAGTATTTATCTAATCTAGTCCCGTCCGGCGTAGCCCGGTCGTAAAATACGCTTAAATATGATTTTTTCAATTCTTGCAGATTTCGTATATATTATTTTAGCGTTGATGTTCTATTGATTTTTATATATTATAAAGTTGCAATTTCAAAAATAAAAAAATATATATTCATATGGTTTGGAAGCATCAGCTTGAATCGAAATCGAAGTCAAAACTTATGAATATATATATATATATATATATATATATATATATATATATATATATATATATATATATATATAACTTGAGTTCTATCAGCTATAATCGAAACTGAAACCAAAACTTATGAAGAATTCTTGTTAAAATTATTTATTACCAGAAATGGATTCCATAACAATCAAACGACAGTCACTCAGATGTAAGCGTGACGCACAAAATAAATAGCAAACACGCTATCCTATTAATATATTGCAATAGAAAAATGCGAACATGAAAAATAATATGGGTAAGCTTAAACATGGAAAAGTAAAGGACTAGTTGTTAAAACTGGAAAAGAAACGGACAAGATATTCTAATAAAAAATATAATAAACTTATAACTTAAAATATTGTAGCATTAAGAATTGATTATGTAATGTTAAATTAGATTTTAAAAAAGAATTTTAATGCTGCAATATTTGAAGTTATAAATGCATTATAATTTTTGCTAGAATATCTTGTCCTTTTCTTTTCCAGTTTTAATAACAAGTCCTTTACTTTTCCATGTTTAAGCTTAACCATATAGCTTTTCATGCTCACATTTTTGTATCGTAATCCAGTATTTTTCCAGGCTTCCAATAAATTCACTTGTTCTTTGTTTAATTTCAGTTGTGTCTTTTTGTCCCCATAAACATAACATACACATATGTAATAAGAATGTACGCTACTCGTCTCTTCAATAAAATTACCCCAATTATCTCCCTTTTATCCCTTTATTCTGTCTAATTAAATTATTACTTCTCTTTTCGCGACAGCAGTGAATTGGTAACAACACTAGTCGCTGAAGCGACGTGGTTGCTAGTGAAACCAGTCATAAAAACCGTCGCTCACCTCCTTATGTTTTTTTTACGATTTTGAACACCAGTAAATTCATCATAACTTTTGTTTTACTGAACGAAAATTGAATTGTTTTTTCACAATATAACTTAACAGGTGATCTATAGACTGTAATAATTGTTAGAAATTTGGTCGAAAAGTGAGTGAGCAGTGAAGCTTTAAAGCAGTTCTAAATGACTAAACCTGCCACGTAACCATATATTCAAACACTAGTTTGTTTTAATGATTGATTTATTATAATTTAGTTACCAAAACAATGGGAGGACCTAGACACTAATGACTGATCTGGATCTGACGTCAGATTATTGAACTAACAAAGAAAAGATATATTTATTCAGGGGATACTTGGATGTCTTCAAGTTCAACATAAACAAATTCCTGATGAACTGCCCCCTTAAGTAAGACACTTTATCAAATCTCCATTACTAACGATTACTACGATATTATCCCATTGATTACTGTACACGCAATAACACTTATTCTCGTGTGGCCTCCGGGCCTTGATAAGTGGTGACTTCCATGTAAACGACAAAAAAGGGATCACACCAGACATTTGAGTAGTCTGTTAGTTAGACACGTTGAGGTGAGAGCCGTCCATAAGAGGGGGTTAGTTTTCTTAGTTGGGAAGGGTTCGGCTGATGAATTTGAGATGTAATGACGACAACGTGTCCCTTAAACCTTCGAGTCGTGGGGTCGCTGCATTATTTCATGCAGCGTGCCTTGGGCTAGAATAATTTGGGGTCCTAATCCCTCCCCAGGCTCCGGCATAATACACGGTATAATCACGGTGACATACCAGTTCGCGTTATATCGCCGAAGTTAAGGCACGTTGAACCTGGCCAATAGTAAAATGGGAGACTATTTGGTAATGCCAGGTGCTTTATGTGCTCGAAGCAGGGAAGATGTACTAACAAGAGGAAACCAGATATGCACTCAACGAAACAGAAGCTTATAATCATGCAAATAAATGTTATGTGTGAATGTCTTTATGAGTTTCTTCGAAAGACAAGTGTCTTCAATTTCAAGACAGTATCTCAATGAAATATCCAAGAAGGTATGTGTCGTTTGTCTGATTTTGAGGATAAAGGTTAATGTACCTATTTACAATGTCCCCCACGGGGCAGAGTTAGACACCAGGGTCGTTTTTTAACGTGGAGAAAAGGTACAAAAATAAAAATTGTCTCAATCGTGAAGGATTTCTCCTCCACTGAAAGAGAACGAGAAATGGAAGTGCAGCATCTGAAGAACAGATGCTACACTTTGATCTTGGCAAAAAAAGGTTAATGTAATGTAGTTATTAGAACAGTAGCAAAGTAATCGGTTATGGCAGAAATTTGGTATGATTAGATTATTTAATTCAATGAGAATTTGTTTACGTTAGACTTGAAGACGACAATATTGTAGTTAGCTGAAAAGCAAATCAGCGGAAAAGACTTGCACAGGCAGGCAGTGCGAGGAAAAAAGTGTATATATATTATTTAATTGGAATTCATTATTGAAATGAGTATTATTTATTAATTTTATTTATCGCGGACTATTATCCTCATTGCTTTCTTAGTTCTTTCATGACGTTTCGGCCCACTATTCCGCTAGCCTTTGTCAGGTCGTAACGTGGTGAGACGACAACAACTACAGAAGGCAGTAATTGCAGTGGATGCAGTCAGGAGATTCAGAGTTTCTATCCTACCGCGGTTACTACCTAACGAAGGCCAGAGGAGCAGTTGGCCGAAACGTCGTGAAACAACTAAGAAAAATATGAGGATAATAGTCCGAAATAAATAAAAAGTTAATGAAAGAAGATTTGTTTAAAGAAAGAGGTTTTAAAAGAAAAGTATTATACACACTTTTTTAAGTCTCATATTTACGCCCAGGTAACACCGAGTAACCATGCTAGTAATTACTATTCCATTTTACTATTCAGCCTTTAATATCTCATAGCTACCTTCTTCATACAACATTAAAGCATGCGACCTGTCTACAGAATTTGCATTTCTTTAGTTTGAAATCCATGCAAGTTAAGTCTCAGTTTTGAATACCTTATCTTCCACAAGACAAGCATCACTCAGCAGAAATATCGCCAACATTTTTTTTTTTTTTTTTTGCTAGAAAAATAAATCATGACGTATTCTGATTAATTCCCTTTTCACACTAAACAAGAACGAATATAAAAAGAAAACAACTAAGCAGCCTCTCCGTTGCCCGCAGATATGATGCGGAAAATGTCATCACACACAATGGTTAGCTTGGCGCTTTACGTCAACTGCTCTGTCTCGCGGCGATCATTTATTTAAATGGGAAGATATTCCGTCGATATTAACTCGGGAGCCAATAACTAGATGTTGCAATTGTCACTGAATTGCGTTGAACAAAATATCAATAAAATGTGTGATCAGTTTATGATCTATATATATATATATATATATATATATATATATATATATATATATATATATATATATATATATATATATATAAAAGTGAAAGTGTTTGGGTGTGCGTGTGTGCGTGTGTGCGTGTGTCTGTGTACATTTCTCTACGCAATAACTCTGTCAATTTTAAGTCTACAGATTCGAAATTTCATATACAGGGTACTGAGATTTGGGAAACTGATGTGATTGGTTTTTGGACAGAAAGTTGGACAGAATTTTGGACAGAAATTTGGCGATTAAGGGGTCACAACGATTTGACCTTTGAGAACTCTACCAAACTCCTCCTACAATTTTGGGTCTAAACACGTGAAATTTTAGATATAGATTTCTTGGACATGGATCTAACTTAATAACTTTATTTGAGCCATAAATAATAAATTTTAAGGGGTTATAATAGAGGTCAAAGTTAAAAAAATGACCGTTTTTTGTTTTGTTTTGCTCAGCATATACCTCAAAACACCCGGGCAATGCCGGGCACCCATGCTAGTATATAATTAATTCAGATCGGGGCTGACGGTAACTAAGTCATTAACGAGACAAAAGAAAATTCAAGAAAATCGTCGAACGCAGCATTTTTTTTTTTTTTTTACTGTTTATTCACTCCAAACAAGGCAAATAACCATTTAGTCATGATTTGGGACCAGATTTGCAGAGATTCTATTAGGGAGTTGAGCAGCTAGAATATTTGCATGCCAGTACAGTTAGGGAAACATTCTAAAGTGCATCAGTCTGAGGAAAAATGCTATTCGAGTAGAAGGTTTTACATCATTTATGGGATCTCTATAGTGTAGGGGTGGGATTTTGCTGCTTGTCAAGTCTGTCTAGGGTATTGTCGTCGATGGGGTATTAATGCTTTGGGATCGTCAGAGCACTTGCCATTGAAATACATGTAAAACACGCACAAGGATGCCACATTCCGGCGATAGGACAGAGGCTGAAGTTTAATTGGTAGTGCAGATCTTATCATGTTAGCGACTCTTTTCTGAACCCTATCTTGATTCATTAAGGCATTTTTTGAAGAGCTTGGAGTGAGCCAGAGCAACATCAGTAGAGCATTTATTTAGTAGTATGCCTTCGATGTGTCTGGATATTTTATGGCATCGCTAACAAGGAAAGGGGTGATTTTCAACTCATCAGGTGTGGCTACTGTCCGCAAAAGGGAAATTTGGTAGGGGTGGCCCGCTGGATTTGAGGTGTACTATGAGACAAAACTTTAGCTATAATGTTATTATGGATGATAACGACTACCAATTGTCAAAATTTCAGCTTTTCACAGTTGTTATTTCTAACAAATATTAGGGTTTAAAGTTTTGTCCCTTAGTTTTGGACGCTGCTGTATATATATATATATATATTTTTATTATTATTACTATTATTGTTATTATTATTATTATTACCGTTTTATCTACTTAGTTACACATGTTTCGGTTACCGAATCGTATCAACGATCCAGTAACTTCATCAGACTTTACAGAAATGATTATTATGATTAGGAAAAACGATATTAGAAGAAGGGAAAAAGGAGGGAAAATAATTTAAATTCTAATTCAACAACAGTCAAGTTTTAAGATATAAGAAACATTGAAAGATGATAAGAGGCGAGGGGAAGTTTAAAATATTCAATCAGACACGGATAGGAATAGGTGAAGGGAGAGAGAGAGAGAAAGAGTGGAAAAGGAGGGCGTAAGATGGGTAAAACTTTGAAAGTGGAGGTAGGGAAGAGAAAGAGTGGGATAAAAAATAAAAGGAGAAGGAGAGACACGAGCAGTTAAGAATGTAGCGCTAACTTGTGGACTACCGCGGTTAGTCATTGGATACATATCATATGAAGTTTGACACGTTACAGATCTATGCGGTTTGGGAGAGAGTCTTGTTTGCAATAACTAAGATGCGTCCACTCAAAGCAAGCTTAGTTACATCCAACTTAATTGCATTTATCCATTTAAATGCATTGACTATAAAAGATCTCAAAGAAATTAAGTAAATTAAAAATTGTAAGATATGAATTGAATTAATATAAAGGATATGAAACTATGAAAATATGCATATCGAAGGATATAAATAACATAATAATAATAATAATAATAATAATAATAATAATAATAATAATAATAATAATAATAATAATGGTACAAAATAATAGTAATGATAGCAAAGGGTATGGAATAAGATTTGCTAAGTAATTTTATAAATGCAGTGGGTATAGGATAGAATGATAGAATAGAAGAATTGATGGAAGGCATATTTATTTTTAGAAGGAAAAAAGATATAAAAGTCAATTACACAGATTACCACGTATTTGTCAATCAGTACACAGCTCCAACTGTTGACCAACTCCATAATTTTTAAACAGATCTCATGGACCTTACTAACAAAATATCCTTTTAGCACAGAAAAAAAACTCATTCCAGCACCACTTAGACAAACTCGTCAAAAACATTAACACCTCTAAATTATTGAAATTTTTACAAGATCCATAAACAAAAGTACCTAATATTACTTAACGAAAACATTATCACAAACTGTAGGAAATAAGATACAGATCTGGTTAAGGACATTAATTTAGACAGCAAAAATATTACTCAACATTTAGTAACAGACTCGGAAAATTTCAAAAAAAAAAGAGGCTTACATTCATATTAAGTACCATAAATCCAATTTGGAAACAAGACTTGAAACTAGACTTATAAACCCCCACTAAGCATGAAATAGGAAGAATAAGTAAAATAATACTAGAAAGAATTAATTTACAAATTAAAACCACATATGAATTAAACCAAAGCATTACCACCAATGACACCATTAAATGGTTGAATAATATCCAAAAATAAAAAGAAGGCTGCTTTCATCCAATTCGATATTGAAAGCTACTAGCCATTCATATCAAAAGAACTGTTTAATGAAGTCTTAGATTTCGCCTCTCTACTTTCTGACCTACAACCATCTGATATAAACATTATTAAAAAGATATAGGAAAACAGTCTTAATCAGCCAAGACACCCAATGGACTAGGAAGGATAATCTGGAACATTTGACTTCCCGATTGGCTCTTTAGACTCAGCGTAAGCAACTGATTGGTTTTTTAATAGTTGGTTTTTTAATAGTGTAAAATCTCACCAAAACTATAAATAATAAAAACATAGGAATATATAAAGACGATGGGCTTATCGTAGTAGAAAATTCAAATGGCCCTAAATGTGAGAAAATTAAAAAAAACTTCAATATGCAAATAAATAGAATAGGCCGAAAAGTAGATATTAAATCTAACGTAAAAACTGTCAACTTTCTCGACATAACTCTCACCCTTTAAAAAACTCATATAAGTCATACACCAAGGACAATACGTACCCACTCTATATACACCCATTATCAAACCACCCAAAGCATGTCATTAGACACATCCCTAAATCTGTTGAAAAAAGACTTAACACCAATTCTTTTAAACTTGAAATATTCAACAAACATAAACCATTCTATGAAAATGCCCTTAATGAAAATTGGAAACTCATATACCATCATTAATTATATTGAACCTAATTGTTCAAATACTATAAACAAGAAAAATAGATCAAGAAAAGTCATTTGGTTTACCCCTCCCCCTTTCAATATAATGGTCGAAATCAAACTGGGCAAAAAATTCTTTCAAGTAATAAACACCCATTTCCCACCCAATCACACACTGCAAAAATATTTAATAAAAATACAATTAAACTTAGCTACAGCTAAATAATCAAGAAACATAATTGGAAGATACTTAACGAAGACAAAAATACAAATAGCATTAACAATAATAATTGTAATTGCTCTAACAAATCAGAATGCCCTCTTAATCAACAATGTCTACTAGCAGAAATAGTAGAAATTAAATCTGCTAAATCATACACCCATTACAACCATATGCCACATGCAACTAATTATTGTAAACCTAAATCCTCTTACCCTTTCTTGCTATACCGTATCTTATCTTACACTTTCGCCCTAAGTCCTCTAAATCTAGCAAAATAACCTGTATCTCCAATATTACCAATTTAAACCCCACGTAAATTTTATCTACCACACAATTATCTAGTAATTTGTGTCTATTCTTCTTTTTAGTTAAAATTACCCACCAAACCCAATTTATCCCACACACAATTTCCCCAGTTTTGGGGGAAAACCATTGTACATGTAACTATATAGGTTTGTACCTGCATATTTGGGTACATGTAAGTATATGTATGGCTGTATAATAATACAATGTCTTATATAAATATGTATATATTTTAATATGTAGATGTCTTCATATAAATGTGGGCCAGTAAATGGTTTATAATGTGTATAAAATCAAATACCTCAACCTAGAATCGTAATTAAAGTCTTTAATCTACGTAATAGTACCCTAGACCCCTACCCAAACTCTATAATTATACCTAGGATCATTATTCCACCCAACTGTTGATCATATAATCGTTTTTAAACCACGTCCCCTTTCTAGTTGTTAAGAATATAGCCTAATATCCTCTTTAATATTTTAAAATTAATTATGTAACCAATTCACCTATTTATTTCTTCGATAACCCTAACCTAACCCTAACCCTAACATCTAATATTTTCTTTGTTCATTTTACTTTTTGCATTTTTTTTAGATCAGGACTTAATCTTAAATTTTTTTTACACAGGCATCACCACATTATCAAGGCCAAAAGGCCACTCGAGGATAAGGGTTAAAGAGTGTACAGTAGAAATTGGAAAATATAGTAATCATTAGTAATGAACAGTCGGTAAATTTGTTAACTTATATGAAACGGCTCATCAAGAACTTGTTTGCGTTATACTTGAAGACAACCATATTGTACTTAGCCGGAAAGCAGGAAAACAGAAGACAATTCCACAGGCGTGCAAGCTTTGTTCATGGAATCTACGTTTAGGTTTAGGCACATATAAAGAGTGGGGGGAATTATTGATAGTGTTTTCAGCTAGACGAGTGTTTCTTGTGAAAGTTTGGCGAGGGGGGGTGCATAGACTGAAGCTCAGTCGAACACTTTCCCTGAAAATAACGATACATCAGAGACAAACTCGCAACATCTCTTCTGTGAGATAGAGGTTGCAGGGAAGAGAAAATGACATCTCCTACGAGGCTACGAAGTCTATTTTGAACTCTATCAAGGCAGGACAAGTCCTTTCTAGCAGCTCCTGCCTATATCTTTCAGATGAATGTGTTTCTCGCATGTAATAACTGCATCAATCAAATATGAATTCAATTATACTGAATATAATACCGATGTTAGTATCACACCTACTAAAGTGTGTCAAACTTTAAATTAATATAAATTTTAGAAACATAATCTTATTACACAAATATATTGTTTATTCCAAAGACTAAAATTGTGGACATTTATAATCCACATATAAAAGTGTTCTCCTCGGTCAATACGCGAAACTGTATCTAACAAGTTCTTTCTAGCAGGTCCTGCCCAGATTTGGCAACAGTATTCCATCCTTGGACGTACCTGGCTCTTATATAGATACGATTTGATGTACGTGTTCCATTTAAGATCTGGAGTAATTGTCAAGCCCAGAAGCTTGTTAAAACTTGAGGCCTCCTGAAGACGAGAGCCATTCATTTCAATTGATGCCAGATGTGGATCAGAATGTTGATGATGTAAAGAGATAAACGTGGATTCCATGAACAAAGCTTCTTTCTTAGAACTGCACGCCTGTGGAACTCTGTTCCGTCTGCCTGCTTCCCACCGGACTACAACTTGGATGTGTTCAAGTCCAATGTTAACAAATTCCTAATGAACCGCCCCCTTAAGTAAACACTTCATCAAATCTCCACACTAACGAAATGTACTTGCAATAACCCTTATCCCTGAGTGGCTTCCGGGCCTTGATAAGTGGTGATCACTGTGTAAAAAAAAAAAAAAACTACCCGTCGCAACACTGCTTTAACCATCAGCTTGTTTACAAACAAATTAATAGTGGGCTTCGTTTAATAGCTTAAATACGCTTGGTTTTAGATGCATTAAAAGTAACCAGCCACTCCTTTCCCCATTTCTCCAATTTCTTAACAAATAGGACTTAATCTCAATTTCTTAATAAATAGGACTTACTCTTAATTTCTTAATAAATAGGAAATTGTCAAGTGTTTAGAGAAAGTGAAATCTGCAAGAATATTTGTTTTCGTTTTAAACGGCAATATTGAAAATGCAAACAAAGACGAAACTACACGGTGGTCGTTAGAAAAGCGGGAACTTTGAAGGTCAGCTTAGATCATGAATCAAATGCGTGATTGCTATTTTTTGATTGGTGCCGTATGAGTTTTGTAAAAATAAATCGTTGTTTGACGCTGCAGTGAAGTGCACGGACGACATTTTGAGTATCTATGAGGATAATATAACATTTGTTTTTGAAAAACTTTGTAAAATTATTCTTTGTAAAAATAAATCGTTGTTTGACAAAATTCCCGATTTTCTGGCGACCACCCTATATTTTCATTTTCATATTGGCTAAATAACATCTCATATTTTCTGGTTCATTTAAAATTTTTTGCACCTTTCTACATCGGGATTTAATCTATTATAATATATAAATACGAAAATACCGAGTGTTAAGATAGAGTGAAAACGGCAAGAATATTCGTTTTCATTTTAAACAGCAATATTTCAAGTGTAAACAAAGACGAAACTATTTTCAATTTCATATTTGCTAAATAACATCTCATATGTTCTGTCCATTTCATCTTTCTACATCAGGACTTAATATATTATAATATATAAATAGGAAATGCTGAGTGTTTATATATATATATATATATATATATATATATATATATATATATATATATATATATATATATATGTGTGTGTGTGTGTGTGTGTGTGTGAGTGTGTGTGTGTGTGTGTTATCTATATACATAAAAGCGAAAATGTGTGTATGTATGTATGTTAGTTTTTTGTGTATGTTCGAGGAAGGCATTTTTCCGAGAAGCTATCGGTCGACTCACTTCTTAAAACTTTTTATATCACGTCTAAATGATAATATCTACGATTTAACGACGGGGGTCGCCTGTCTATTTAATTTGCCCAACTTTGAAAAGATAAATATTCCACATATTCTGATCGCCGCATATTGGTTTCACTTTTCAGTATAAAAACAGCGAAACCGGATTCGAACCGGATGTAAACGGCACCGTCAACTATCCCGCAGTAAAACGATTTGACCTCATTAAAAACTGGGGAATAGCGTGATGTTAGACATTAACTTTTTACTCGCTCTTACATTGACTGTCGCTGTAGCGCAGGTGTTCAGGCTTAGCGTGTGGGCTTCAAGACGCCGGGTTCGAGCCGACTTGTTACGAAACCCCCTCCCTTATTCCCCCCATCTTTTAAATCGCTGTTTTTTTATCGTTTTTTTTTATATTTAAACAGGGTTTAGTTTCCTTTTTGTTCTTCTCCCCCCCCCAAACGCACACACCTACAAGCACCCGGGCAACGCCTGTTACCCCCCGCTAGTAATATATAAATAGGAAATACTGAGTGTTCAGAGAGAGAGAGAGAGAGAGAGAGAGAAAGAGAGAGAGTGAAATATGCTTGAATATTTGTTTTCGGTTCATGAAATTTGTTCGTCTGCCCAAGGAATAGCACTAAATAAATATAAATTATCGATCGACAATTTTCATGATTTTAATGCTTTATATTTGGTAAATTTCTAGATGAACACGTTCTGTTATTCTTCTCACCATCTTTATGATTTTCAAAGTAATTATTTTAGACAAATACTTGTGAATACATTTAGAAATTTTCCGCAAATAATTTTTGTTTGAGTATTTTCGAGTACAAATGTAATATAAAATGATATCTCATTTCCGGAGCATTCTAACTTTTTAAGGAAACTAATTAATCTTTTTACCAGTAACCCTAAGTCTGAGTGGCAAGAACATGAAATGATATGTAATAGCCTAAAAAAAGGTAGAACATGAATGATTTATCTTATTTATAAATTTTAAAATTACCTGACGAAAATGGGAAACACTACGTGCGAATGAAAACATCAACATTGTACAGCAATCAACGAGTATACAATAATTCCTAGTACTTGACGAAACCAAGCAAAACCGAACAAACTGGTAAAGTATTTCAGATTTTTGAGAAGTCTGTTCATAACCGAATAATAGAAACCAAGAAAATAATGAAACTGAAAAATTTGAAAGACTTTGTAAAGCAGATATAGGAAAGGATTACTGATAATACTTACTTATATAAACGAGGATGTTTAAGACATAAATATTGACTATAGATTTCCTCAATTGTATCAAATGGCCCTAAAATAATGGCACAGGTGACCTTGCGCATGTGAATGATATTCCTATGCATTCTCTTGTAGAGTTAAAGTGAGTACTCCATGAGGAAACACAAACCACAACACCAAATGAAAGACACTAATCGCAAAATTACACCAACATACCGTCACAACAGAAAACAAATCATGCACACTCACATTTAAATGCTCTATCTGTGAATCATAGAAATACTATTAGATAAGTTACACCTTCTACTGTTATGGCCACCAGACACAATAAATTTGTAAGAGGCTGAAAAGACAGTACTTCACATTTTATATAACTTTCTTGCATGGGTAATTGGTTTGGACAGTTTAATCATTGTAATTTCACATGCCTATCTTAGCAGTAGCCAAATACCGTCGTCTAGGTGGTCGAGTTTCAATCCTAGCTGGAGGTAGTTGCTAGTCAAGCCGCGCTGAAGAGCTGTGTTACAGCGAAGCAGCCTGTGGATGACTAATTCGTATTGTAATAAATACTCGTAGTGCTAAACATACATTCCTCGTTGTTGGGATCGTAAGAAATTCGAGCCAAACCAACCAAACAAACAACAACAACAATAACAAAAAGACATTAAAGTAATTACATCTAGATGACCGAGAACGCCCGCCGTCCAATGGTGACTTCTCCATCGCACTTAACGGCGCGCCGTAATGTCTGCGAATATAAGAAAACAAAAATAACACAGCGGACCATGTTATGCAAATATTAAATTAGCATAGAACCAACAAATAACATACAAGCATTTGGCGTGATCTATTAATTTCTCCTATTTTTTCATGTCAGATCGAGTTGGCTATTTCTGTATCTTTTTTTCAACTGACTTTAGATACGAATGGCTTAACGCAAGTTCAAGTTGATTTGCATGGATCATAGTCTAAAAGATAGGATTTTATGGATGGCGGTTTTATATCTCATATTTTCAAATTATGACAGGTGCTCGACGGAGCAACAAGAATTAGCTTCCATCCCCATCTGCAAAACATTCTCCCGCCGCGCACCTTACATCAAACGGAAAGTCCATAAACAGTTTGTTACCAAGAACATCCTACTTGTATATATATTTTACATAATTGTAAATATTTTATTTTCTTCGAATTCTCACACGTCCCTCCTTTTTTTTAAATTATTTTTCTCTCCCTCGCTAAAATTTACATGCACACACCATTAAGTCTTTGCTCTTATATGATATGTTATTTACTTTTGTTGCATAGTTCAACAATTAACTCCTGATGAGTTTGTTGACGAAAGGGGCCCCTCGCGTTTTGCCGGCTATTTTCTTTAAAGCAATTTATTTTGTATCGTCATACACTTTTTCCCAGCCGAGGATCGAACCTACAACCGTGGCATTGACAGTCGGCAGCTCTTACGACTTAGTGCTGCAAATATTTCTCCTTGAGTGTGTATTAAATCCACACAGGATGGAATACTGTTGCCATATCTGGGCAGGAGCTGCTAAAATCAGCCTATCCTGCCTTGACAGAGTACAAAATAGACTTCGTCGCTTAGTGGGGGATGCCCTTTTCTCTACCCTGCAACCTCTCTCCCACAGAAGAGACGTTGCGAGCCTATCCTTGTTTTATCGTTATTTCCATGGCAGGTGCTCGTCTGAACTCCAATCTCTAGTCCCCCCTCGCCAATCTTTCACGAAAAACACCCGTCTAGCCGAATACACTGTGAAAAATTTCCCCCACTCTATATCTGTGCCTAAATCAAAACGTGGATTCCATGAACAAAGCTTCTTTCTTAGAACTGCACGCCTGTGGAACTCTGTTCCGTCTGCCTGCCTCCCACCGGACTACAACTTGGATGTCTTCAAGTCCAATGTTAACAAATTCCTAATGAACCGCCCCCTTAAGTAAACACTTCATCAAATCTCCACACTAACGAAATGTACTTGCAATAACTCTTATCCCTGAGTGGCTTCCGGGCCTTGATAAGTAGTAATCACTGTGTAAAAAAAAAAAACCCTACCCGTCGCAACACTGCTTTAACCATCAGCTTGTTTACAAACAAATTAATAGTGGGCTTCGTTTAATAGCTTAAATACGCGTCGGGTGAAAATATATTTACAAAGTGCTTAACCCAAAGAGGGGAGCTTTAATTAAGATATATATATGTATGTATGTGTGTGTGTGTGTGTGTGTGTGTGTGTGTGTGTGTGTGTGTGTGTGTGTGTGTGTGTGTGTGTGTGTGTGATTGTTAAGATGGATGAAATCCGATGATATGAAAAAAAATTGGAGGTGGAAGGATCCGAAGGCTTAACGTCTCGCCCGATTTATGCGTGCTTTTTCACGAGAGGGTTGGAAGATTTGGGGCTATATATAATGATGGGGGGGAGCAGCGTGTTTTCTTTATGTAAATTAGATGCTTATATACATATCTATATTTTATGATTAGAGAAAATAATAAATTAGAGTAAACTAGATTAGTGATTTGAAAGATTGCGTCTAGGAATGAAAGTAATAAAATAAATAAATTGAACAAATGAGACGAGAAAATTAATTGGGCTAAAATATCATAGAGATTTAAAAGATTGCGTCTGGAAATATAACCGTGAAATATATATATATATATATATATATATATATATATATATATATATATATGTATATATATATATATATATATATATATATATATATATCAAGTTTAACCCGTGTTTAAATTGTTTTCTTTAATAATTATTTTCGACAGATAGGGAGCACCGTGGAAAAACCCTTTTCTTTGTTTAATTATATTTTTGGAATGGGAGATAATAGTAGACTAAATTAAACGTCGTGTAGATTTGTTATGCATGTTTTTACGGAAAGTCGCTTTGTTAAAATTAAAATGGTGGTCGTTCTCCATAATGTAACAAAATAAAGCGTTGATAGTTTGATGTTTTTTAATATCTCTTTTGTGTTCATATATTCTTTTATTTAAATTACGTTGAGTTTCTCCTAAATATATTTTTCCACAATCAAGGCAGGGTATAGAATATATTGCGGTTTACGCTAGATTACTCTAATTTATATATAATTTTCTCTAATCATAAAATGTATATATGTATATAGGCATCTAATTTACATAAAGAAAACATGCTGCTCTTTCCACCCCCATAATTATATATCGCCCCAAATCTTCCGATCTTCTCGTCAATGACCATCCCTTTTGAGAAAGCTCGCATAAATCGGGAGAAACGTTGAGCGTTCAGGTCCGTCCACGTCTAATCTAGTTTTCATATATATATATATATATATATATATATATATATATATATATATATATATATATATATATATATATGTATATATATATATATACATATATATATTATATATATATATACATATTTATATATATATATATATATATACACTAACTGTACCCTGCCACGCGTTGCTGTGGCTCAATTTGGTGTAATGGAAAAATCTAATCAAAAGAGAAAATGCATGTTTCTTATATTGTTAGTACAGCAATTCACTCCAAAAGTGTCAAAAAAAAAAAAATACAAAAATGAATACTCTTGCAGAATCTGACCAGGATCCTTAGGAGTTTCCATCAATCAAGGCTTGGGCTCGACCAGCAGTGAATGGATTAAGCCGAACGTTGCTAAAATGTTGGAATGGTTAATCGATTTTTTTTGTGTGTGTTTTTTTGTAATCAAAAATCTTACTTTTCAATTAATATTTTGGTGAGGGGGGGAGGTACTATACACAGATTCGAAAAGTTTTCCCAAAACAAATAAATGTAAGCAAAGGTAAGGTAAGTTACATTTCTACATAACTGGATAATTTGTTTGTTTTTATTTAATGTAAAATATTTAATCAGCTCGGAAAAGCACACAGTATTTATCAATGTATTTGAAAAAGACAAATGGTCGTGGACTCTGTTGAATATGTTAAGTTTGGGAAAATAAGTAAACAAAAATAAAAAAAACTATACATTACAGTGTAAGAAACCCACCGATCATATGTGACCGTGATATAAGCTGAAATATATGGTGGATTTCTGATAGTATATTGTATAGTTTATTAGTTTTAACTCATTTTCCAAAACAACATAATCAACAGTGTCCGCCACCATTTGTATTTTTCAAATACTCTGAAAAACACTAGTTTTCGAGTCGACTAAACGTTACATTAAATCAAACGGTTTTTTATTACTGAACACAGATCCGAAAAAGTTGTCGAAAAATAAATATATCACAAATGTTATCTAAGGCAAACTGGCTTATCCAGTTAGGTACAAAAGTAACTTATCTTGCCTTTGATAATATTTGTTATACATTTGTTTTTTGTTTTTTTGGCAACTTTTTCGAATCTATGTGTACAGTAATACAAACCAAAAAAAAACACAAAAAATATCCAGTTAGGTAGAAAAGTAACTTATCCTGCATTTGAGGTCCACCTACACAATTTGTTTTAAAATTACTTCTTTTAAACGTTTTCGACAATGCTGAATAAGAAAATCTTATTTACAGTTTGCAGAGGGAAGTAGTTTTCGAAATATAAAGATATGTGCAATGCACTATAATTCACTGGTGGCCATGAATAAACACCCCCAATCTCCCAATAAGTACGGCTTTCAGAATAAATAAAGCCTACCCACCCATGTTAAAAATTGTGGAGGTGGACCTAAAGTAAAAATTTCCCTTTTTTAAAAATAAATTGTTAGTTTTAAGCACAACGCTATTGTGTACAGCGGTTTTAATAAAGGAAAAGCATTCATATTTTCTTATATAAAAACAACTCCGAAAAAAAAGCGTACTTTCAAGTTTGTAAGAATAAGTTTTATCGAGAAAAAAAAAACATTTTTTTACTTATGCTTTATTTCTTAAATATAACAATTTCTGTTTTACGCTTTTAACGAACGTAGATTTCACGGTGTCTGTTTTTTTTGTTGTTTTTTTTTTTGGGGGGGGGGTATTTATTACATTAGATCTCCCTCCACGATTTGTTTTGAAATTACTACTCTTAAAGGTTTTCGACGATGCTGAATAAGAAATGTATATTTACACTTTGCAGAGGCAAGTAGTTTTCGAGATATAAAGACCTGTGCTATGCACTATAATTCTCTGGCGGCCATGAATAAACACCCCAACCTCCCAATATTAAGAACGGATTTTTGGAATGAAAACCGACAATCTCCCCATGTTAAGAACAGCTTTAGGAATAAACACCCTCAATATTACCATGTTAAGAATGGCTTTCTGAATAAACACCCCTAGCCCCCCATGTAAAAACCGGCTTTTGGAACAAATACCCCCATTCTCCCCATGTTAAGAACGGCTTGCCGAATAAACAACACCTACCCACCCATGTTAAAAAATGTGGACGTGGAGCTAAAGTAATTTTTTTTTTTAATAAATTGTTAGTTTAAAGCACAACGCTACCACGGGTTTAATAAAAGAAAAGCATTCATATTTTCTTATACAAAAGCAACTCGGGGAAAAAGCGTACTTTCTAGTTTGTTAAAATAAGGGGTTTGTATTACTGTTCACATAGATTCGAAAAAGTTGCCAAAAAACAGATATATAACAAATAAATTTTATCAAAGACAAGATAAGTTAATTTTCAACCTAACTGGATATTTTTTGTGTTTTTATTTAATGTAAAATGTTTATTTAGCTCGAAAAACATGCAGTGTTTACCGATGCGTTGGAAAATTCAAAATGGCACCGAACTCTCTGCTAAACACGGTAAGTTTGGGAAAATGAGTTAAAAATAAAAAAACTATACCACATACTGTTAAAAACCCACCGAATATATGTCAGCGTATGTCACCGTAACATATATTGCGCTAGTATCTTACAGTATTTTGTATATTTTTTATTTTTAACTCATTTTCCCAAACGTACCGTGTTCAGTAGAGATTTTGGCGCCATTTTGAATTGTCCAACACATCGGTAAACACTGTATGTTTGTCGCACTGAATAAACATGTTACATTAAATAAAAACACTAAAATTATCCAGTTGGGAAGAAAAGAAACTTATCTTGCCTATGATAATATTCATTTGTTATATATTTATTTTTTGACACGTTTTCGAATCTATGTGTACAGTAAAACAAACCAAAAATAGGTTTTATCGAAAAAAAAGAAAAAAAAACAATTTTTTACTTATGCTTTATTTCTTAAATGTAACAACAATTGTTAGTTTAAAGCACAACGCTAACGTGTACCACGGGTTTTAATAAATAAAAACATTCATAAAAGCATCTCGGAAAAAAGTGTACTTTGAAGTTTGTTAAAATAAGTTGTATCGAAAAAAAATTTTTTTTTACTTATGCTTTATTTCTTAAATGTATCAATTTGTGTTTTACGCTTGTAACGATTGTTAAAAAAGTTTTTTTTATACGCACATATAGTCAGAGCCGATATTTTTATATATTTCAAAATGGTATAATTTTATCGTAAGGATCGCCACAATGAATTTAAGTTTAAAAAATAGGGAATGTTTATTTTTATAATTATCGATTAAACAGATAATGAAATATTATAATTCAGAAGTCATCAGCTCGTGGACCGCTCATTTCTACCGGAAATAAAATGGCGAAAATAATTCCGCATTACGAAAAATATTTTTATTTTATTTAATATTAATTTCTGTATTACTATTTTAACCATTAATAAAAAGTGTGTTAAAGTCAAAATCGTATTTAATATTAATGATTTAAAAAAAAGTGTGTAATAGATAGAATCGTTATTTTTTGTCATCTTTTCCCAGACGAATAAAAGTTTTTTTTAATAAGGTAATATTTACTTTTTAATATTTAAAAACACAGTTAGATGATAAAGATTCATTGTTATAAAATTTCACAGAAACGGGATTGTAAATTTCTATTCATCGATTTTGAATACACAAGACGTTCCATTTTTATATATATAGATGTGTGTGTATATATATTTATATGTGTATACATGTATTTGTATGTGTAAATATATGTAAATATATAAATGTGTGTAACAGATGAATACAAAAAATAAAAATGACACAAATCAATTTCAAACAAATAATTTCAATACAAAAAAATAAAAGTTATGTTGCCTACTAGCCGTAACTCAAATGTGACGTCGTTGATCAGCTAGCAGGCCTTGTCTATTGGTTGTGGTGGTGGATTAGTTTGCTGTCCCCCTACATCTGTATCCATCACGTAAAGATTTCTATGAAATCAAAGACATCATATCTGACGACGGCAAAGGCATGACCGACAGTCGCCATTTTTCACCCGAATGAACTTAGGACCGGCTGAAGCCTTGTACAAAAGATATGGGTCTATGTTTGGGTTTATTAATTCTTTATTTGGTATAAATCAGATGATTTATGTTGGCATTGGTTATCCTGATATTTTTCTATTTAGAACTTTTCGAAACAGACATTGAGTACCTATCAGATAGACAGCATGAAGGGTTGTCAATATCCAAGTGTTTCTGTGGATTGAATTGGATTCAAACTTGGCTTACAATAAAAAAAAGTCTAATATAATTATGATATTGTGCTTTAAAAAAGCAATATTGATTTCGAACACGCCCCTGTCATATCAAATAACCTACTGTTGTTTTTTATGTCAGGCCCTTCAGCATGTGTGGTAATAAAACTTTTCAAATGCACTTGTAATGTTAGGCCGTGTTAAATGTTAATTTTGGTCAAAATCGCCTATTCCTTACTCATCGGATTCTATCGATTATCGATACTTATCGAAGACATTCCGACACAAAACCTATCTACGAACACTGCCAGACACATAACGTACGTTTCTTCGTGTTAAATTTTATTAAAAATCAGTTGTTTTCGAGTCTATAGGGAACGAATTCACAGACACATGGCTACATAAGTACACAAACACACATACGAAGTTCCTTTTTATATAATAGTAAATATCTGGCGAGAGACGATTTGGGAATATAGGTCGTGCTATGCAAGAACTGCCAAAAGTTAACCTTGATATCACTCGTGGCGTGGATATACGTGCGACTAGAAGTTTCGAGGCTGGCAAGGGTGAATGCTGTTTTTCGGGTTTTTTTTTTTGTTACTTTACGAAAATGAAAAAATATTTACATTTCAGACTTTTTAAGATAAGGATTAATTTTTCATGTTATTTGAAATCTTCCGACTAATCTTTTACACTTCAGTATTATTTTCACAAAGTTTCGGTCGATCTAACTTTCGACCTTCTCCAAGTACCTCTTGGCGAACTCGGGAATATTTGGGTCGAACTCGGGAATCTTTCTGTCGAACTCGGTTATATTTCTATGAACTCGGGAATCTGCACATAATTACAGACAGAACCCTTTATTTAATACACGGGGGGGTAGAATCCTCTCGTTCCCTCAGCCATGGCCGGATAAAAGTATTAAGTAGTTCGCAATTGTTTCTGAGCGTTGTCCTCACTAGGTATTGAACCTTCAACCTCTAGAATGATATAATTTACTACTGAATTTTACCAAGTGCTCTATCCACTGCGCTACGAGTCTGAAGAATCCAAATAATAGAAAAAAGATTAGACAATTTCAGCCATGCATAGCATATAAAGGTCTTCATAAATAATGTTTATAGGTTGGAGTTCAAATCTCACATCCTGCGTAAACAAGTCGTTCGGTTTCGTATAGTCTCTGAGGACAGATCGTGTTATTTAACGCAATTCAAAAAAAAAAAAAAAAAGTTCCATTTGATTTATAAATTCTAAGGAAATATTTCTTGATCTATTTCTGTCTTTCAACTCGATCATTCATAATGGTTTCATCAAAACGAATGTCTTGAAGCCAACGTCTTCGTAGATTCCTTTTGGTGAATTTCTGTTTGCAGACAGAAAAAAGCATCCAAGACATTCTATGAATTTAAGAGAAAATTCTTTGCCTAAAAGGAAAATTTCTGAATATTCGATAAAAATAGTAGAGGACGAACTCCAAATATAGAAATGTCGTTTGGGTTAAGCAAATATCTGATATGGATTCTCAGATTTGACACAAAGTAAGTATTAATACAAAACTTAGTCTTCTGAAATCAGACAAATATTTACACAAACAGCAATAATATGATATGATTTCCTGCACTTCTATATACCAGGTGCTTTCAATAAGTTTCCAGACTCTTTTCGTTTGGAACCTTTTATTGATAGTACACACATGAAACTCTAGACCCTTTCGAAGTAATCTCCTCCGGCTGCAATGCATTTGTTGTTCTATTTCAACAACTTTTGGAACGCCCTATGGAAGTCCTCTTGTGGAATCTCGTCAATAACCCTTGTCACAGCCCCTTTCATCTCTTTAATCGTCTTATAGCGACAGTCTCTAAGGTCTTGAGCTTAAGGATTCAATAAATGTCACAGGGAGCAAGGTCTGGACGATACGAGGAGAGAGGAACTGTCTTCATGCCTAGCTTATTCAAACAGTCTGTGTCAAGGATAGATTTGTTAACTGGTATATTCGCGCAAATCTTCCGCATCTTCAGTTACTCGCGAATTATTGTGTGTACAGTTCCCACACTGACATCAGACTGTGCCCTTATTGCCTTTATAGACACAACACGGTCCTTATCCATGAAACTCTTTATTTGTTGATAGTTCTTTTTATCAAAAATGTTTCAACGACTAAGCAAGCTGATCTGAGTAATGTTAACGTCTTTAAACTGTCAATTACAGCATATGTAAAATACTTTAAAATAGTTTAAACCATAAACATATTTGTTTTGCTTTTGTTACAGCAAAGAAAAATCGTAAAGTGACAATGTAAAAAAAGCAAAACGGATTTACAGTTCTGTTTTTATTTGCATATTTTAAATACGAAAAGATTGTCGATTAAAAATAGATTTCATGGCTTTGTTTTTATTTATTTACGTATGTATAAAATTTTTCAAACCGGAAGTTGTAAACTGGATGGATAGTTTCAACGCCCAAGGAAGACTAGTTAAGTTTATAATATATTTATATTTGCGTGTGTAGACACACACACGTACACACACACACACGTATATATATATATATATATATATATATATATATATATCGAATAGAATCAACAGGTGTATTTCTTCGACTCTTTTAATCTAAGAAGCATTGAGCCTTCACGTTGGTCTGCTTCTAAGAAAACTAATTATTGCAATTACAAATCAAATGTTTTGAACCATTGTGCAATCAGATTCATTGAGAAAACATGCTTTTCTTTCACGCGAACCCCATTGTTTGTACGAACAAACCCAACAACACACGAAGTCCATTGTTTTTTTTTTGTTTTGTTTTGTTTTTTGTTTTGTTTTGTTTTTTTTTTGCTGTTTTTAGAGGAGGTGCTTTTCGAAAAAAAAAACGGTAAAAAGATATAATAAATAAACGTTATCAAAGGCAAGAATATTGCTCTTCTTAATTGGATGATTTTTAGTGCTTTTATTCAATGTAAAATGTTTATACGGTTCGAAAAACAAGTAGTGCCGAGCGTTACACGAGCACGTGGTATTTCATGTATTTTAAATCTCGAAAGTGACGAAAAAATATATATACAAAATACTGTTAAAAACAAAGACAATAAGTGTTCCTGTTATATCAAGTCCAACATAAACAAATTCATGATGAACCGCCCTCCCCCCCCCAAGTAATGACACTTTATCAAATCTCCAAATCTCCAATATTCATGAATACTACAACACTATCCCATTGATTACTGTACACAAAATAACCCTTATCCCCGAGGAGCTTCTGGGCCTTTATAAGTAGAGACGTTCATGTAAAAAAAAAATTATGGGGTGGATTTTTAACAATATTTTATATCATTTTTAATCTATTGTTTTCTTATGTTGTTTATCTTTCTCATCTCTCGTTTTACCGGAAAACATTTGATAACTGTATTTTTCTAATCGTTTGACAGAGCTATAACAATTTATTTAATTTATTTTTATTTATTTATTTATTTTATTTTATTTTTATTATTTTTACCAGGAAGTTACCACTAATCAAGACCCGAAGGCCACTCAAGTATAAGGGTTAATGAACGGAATTAATGTATTAGTTGTAATAAATGTATTAATGGGGTAGATTGGGTTGAATTTGGATTATTTAAGGGGACGGTTCAACTAGAACTTGTTTACATTGGGCTTCAAGACGACTATGTTGTAGTCAGCCGGAAAACAGACCAGCGGAATAGATTTCTCCGTGTGGACAGTTCTAGGAAAGAAGTTTTTTTTTTCATGGAATTTGCGTTTAGATTTATCCACAGATGGAAAGTGGAGAAATTGTAGATAGTTGTTTTAGATAGACGAGTCATTTATAGATATGAGTTCTTGAGCGAGGTAATTGTTATTCAGAATTAGAAAACAGAAAAGATGATAAGCGAAGCTTGACAGAAGAGAGAGAGAGAGAGAGAGAGAGAGAGAGAGAGAGAGAGAGAGAGAGAAAATAATCGGCGCTTCTACACTATCAGAACGAAATTTCGGAAATCGTAATACTGGATCTCACATGAAAACAATGGTATTCTACGTATTCCTCGTATTTTTAAGATGATTATATCCAAAAATTACGAAAATCGATAAGATAGAAAATATATATAAAAATCAATAGAAAATAAAATTTGAATAAAAACCATTGTATTTGCTTATGTAAGACACGGAGAGTTCAAAAGTGAGGTAATTTTTCGTTTCGATTTATTTTATAAAAACAAGATGGCCGCAATTTTGCTAACACGATTAAAGTTATTTTTTTTTATAATAATTCAGTAATATTCAGGTAATTTCGATCGCATAATTTAGAAGCTAACATTATAATTTATTAGAATTGACAAAATATCAGTAGAAACCATTGTTTTTTATTATCTGAAGACTCCATTTATTGACTACGAAATTTCGTTTCGATAGTGTAGAAGTGCCAAATAATCCCTTCCTGTTTCTTATCAGTGACGATTTCTGAGAGGAGAACACTTGCCTATCCTTCAATAGAAAAACAAGATAAGAGAATATTCAATTCGACTGAGAAGAATATATGACTTCAATTATCATTGTCTGAGTGACGATTGTTACCAACGGCGGAGGATTTAACCTGGAATTAAAGATAATTATTCAAACCCGACACATCGACAGCAAAATGTTCTTAATTCGAAAATAATTCCATTGCGCCTCAAAATTGAACAGTTTTTCGTCTTCTCAGAAATATACAAGGTAGACTTAGAAATTTATTATATTTTTGTTTTATTAGTGATTGAAAATGTTTTGTTTGTTTTTTTGTTTTTTTGTTTTTTTAATTCAACGAATTAGAAAGAACTCAGAATAACAAAACGGTCCGTGTCAAAAATAACATTTGTTTTTTTAGGCATTCTAATAATATAAAGTTACGTATGCGTATATCTATCTATCTATCTGTCTATCTATCTATTTATCTATCTATCTATCTATCTATCTATCTATCTATCTATCTATCTATCTGTTGTGGGGGAACAACCCTCCAAATAGACTAATCCATCGTCCATATAAACTTAGAAATTTATTATATTTTTGTTTTATTAGTGATTGAAAATGTTTTGTTTGTTTTTTTGTTTTTTTGTTTTTTTAATTCAACGAATTAGAAAGAACTCAGAATAACAAAACGGTCCGTGTCAAAAATAACATTTGTTTTTTTAGGCATTCTAATAATATAAAGTTACGTATGCGTATATCTATCTATCTATCTGTCTATCTATCTATTTATCTATCTATCTATCTATCTATCTATCTATCTATCTATCTATCTGTTGTGGGGGAACAACCCTCCAAATAGACTAATCCATCGTCCATATAAACTTAGAAATTTATTATATTTTTGTTTTATTAGTGATTGAAAATGTTTTGTTTGTTTTTTTGTTTTTTTGTTTTTTTAATTCAACGAATTAGAAAGAACTCAGAATAACAAAACGGTCCGTGTCAAAAATAACATTTGTTTTTTTTAGGCATTCTAATAATATAAAGTTACGTATGCGTATATCTATCTATCTATCTATCTGTCTATCTATCTATCTATCTATCTATCTATCTATCTATCTATCTATCTGTTGTGGGAGAACAACCCTCCAAATAGACTAATCCATCGTCCATATAAACTATAACTCAAGGCGATCCGGGAAGGGATCTAATTTCAGAGCGACCCTCGCATGCTCGGTGAATTACCAACACTTTCCGTTTGTAACCTTTCCGTTGTTTTCATGTAATACATGTTTTAAACTGTTATCCGTTGTTCTGTTCTTCTTGTGGCTATTTGCGAGCCATAACACTATCTATCTATCTATCTATCTATCTATCTATCTATCTATCTATCTGTGCATGTGAGTTCGGTTTTTATGGACTCTGGAACGGCTGGATCGTTTTTTCTAAATTTCACACAGATGTACTGGTGGTCTGAGATAGGTTTTGTATCGGAATATCTTCGATAAGTTACCGATAATCGGTAATCGAAAAAAAATCCGCAACAAGAAGAAACAGGCTATTTTGACTATCAACCACTAGAAAATACTTTCTCTTTCATAATACACGGTGCCTTCAATAACTTTCGAGACGTTTTTCGTATGGGCACTTTTATTGATAGTACATACACGAAACTCTAGTCCCCTCTGAAGTAATCTCCTCTGGCTGCAATGCACTTGTTTCGCCGTTTAAATAACCTCCGGAAGTCCTATTGCGTGAGCGTGTCAATAACCTTCATTATAATCTCCTCAATTGTCTGATAACAACAGCCTCTAAGGTTTACCTTGAGGTTAAGCAATAACCAAAGTCACAGGGAACAAGGTCTGGTCTATAGTGAACAGTTCGGAAACAATTTAATGTCTCCAAACAAATACAGGGTGTCCCAATAAACTGTATACACTCTTTAAATTATCTCAACTTGCTACATGTATACGCTATGCCACGTCCCCAAGAGATGTTTAGGAATAAAGAATGGCACCTCCAGCAGGATGGAGCACTTCCCCACTATCATCATGAAGTAAGAGCATATTTTGATAGTCACCTGCGAAACAGATAGTTAGGACGAAAAGGAGGTATCGAATACTGTCCACATTCACTGGATTTTTCTCTTTTTGGGGGTGCGATGTGGGGGGGCATGTTATACATAGAATTCACACCACAAAACGAGCTACAATGAATGAGTTGAAAGCAACCATTGAAAGAAGATGTGTCAGCATACGAATTGAACTGATTAGGAACGTTTTCTATTCAATCAGTAAGCGTTGGCAGCTGTTCATGGACCACAATAACCAATAATTTGAACGCTTTAGATAATTAGCTAGTTTCTATATTTGTTCACTACTGATGTATGAAACTTTTCTTTCTTATAATAAACTTGCCTGAGTGCCCGGCGTTGACCGGGGTGTTTGGAGGTGTGTGTTGAGCAAAAAAAAAAAAAAAAAGGAGGTAGTAGGCAGGCAGGCTCGAACCCGTGCCGGGAAGGGGGAAAACGTGATGTCTTTGCTGTTGCATCCATAGCCAAACCGGAAGATACAAAGGTTTTAATAAAGGATAGTCAATCGAAAAGAGGGGATGACTTTCGAAAATAACGACGATAAAAGCGACCCCCTGTAGAAAGGTGCCCAGTTGTGGGTGAAGGAATAAATGTTTTTAGACAATTTTTCGATATTTGTAGTCTGAAAGATAAAGCTTCAAAATGATAATGATATCCTGAAAATCCGCTGCTTCTGTCGAAACTTCTTGAAAAAAATGTGTTTTCGTATTTTTTTTTGTTTTTTTTACAGCAGTTGGGTTAAGTTGTATAGAAAACTCCGGGTCATATAAGTATTTTCCGTGTTGTAAAAATATTATTATATTTTTCTTCTTACAAAGGGGTTACCACTTGTCAAGGACCAGAGTCCACTCGAGGATAAGAGATAATGAGTGTGCAGTGATTAATTAGAAAATATCTTAGTAATCGTTAGTAGTCAAAATTTGGCAAACTGGATTATTTAAGGCGACGGCTCATCAAGAATTTGTTTACATTGGACTTGAAGACGACTATATTGTAGTCAGTTGGAAAGCAGAAAAACGGAACATTGTTACACATGACTGCAGTTCTAAAAATAGCTTTGTTCATAGAATCTACGTTTAGGGTTAGGCACAGATTAAGAGTGGGGAAATTATTGATAGTAGTTTCAGCTAGACGAGTGCTTTTCGTTAAAGTCAGGCAAGGGGGAGCATAGATTGGGGCTCAGACGAACACGTGCCATGAAAATAACGATAAAGCAAAAACAGGCTTGCAGTGTCTCTTCTGTGGGAAAGAGGTTGCATGGAAAAGAAAAGGGCATTTCCCACTAGATTACGAAGTCTATTTTGAACTATGTCAAGGCACGATAAAGTCTTTGTAGCAGCTCCTGTCCAGATGTGGCAACAGCACTCCATCCTTAGAGTATTGTGTTGGAAGAAGCATGTATTGGCTTTTTTTTTACTTTGGAAAAGGTTTTTAGATTCTTACAGCAAGTGTCTTCATGCCTTGGCTGGAGCGATTCCTATGAAAGTAAGTGAAGCAGGAATGCCCCCCCTAAGTGCACGTTGAACGAGGCATAAAAAAATGATTAAGTTCAGCATTTTCCCCTACCCCATTAAGCCCCAAAAGTCCCCAGGGGACGTCAAATCCTGGTGAAAATGAACAAACGGTGCAGTTTTAGGCCTTAACATATGTAAATTTGAGTTCTGCACCATGCAAGAAAAGAAATGACTAAGTCTATTATTTGCCCCTCCTCCGTTTAATCCCAAAATGTCCACAAGGCTTTAGCATATTTAAAATTGAGTTCAACACCTTGCAAACCCGCTAATTAGACATACACAAAATTTTGGACAAATATGGTAAAATAGTCTTAAAATTGGAATGTTTTTATTAGCCCTAAAAAAGCTCCTGGAGCACACCCAGGAGTTATCGCCAAGAATAGACAAACATAATCATATAGAAATCAGTTATTTACAAAAAAGAAAGTTTTATAAAAATCTAAGGCATCATTTCTTTTTTTTAATAAGCACAAAAGTGTCAATTTTAGCCATTTTAACCTGAAAGGCATCCCTAGGGGAACAACCGGAGTTTTCCCGGAAAATCCGTTCTGTTACTTTTTACTCATATCATGTTTAATGTTTGTGCAAAATTTTTAAAAAATTCCAAGGCGTAGTTATTGAGAAAAGTGCGGACATACGAACGGACGAACGGACAAGGGTGAATTTACAGGCCCACTCTCCTTTTGTCGAGGGACCAAAAATATACTAGTTAACTTGCTTTCTTTGGTTAATTGTATTTTTGACTACAAACTAACATAATCTTCAGAAAATAAGTTATTGGATAAATGTATGTCTTAAATAAATGCATTTTAAATCATGTTTTTAACTTGTGAAAATGTGTTTTCGTGTTTTTTTTTGTTTGTTTTTTTTTTTTTTGTTACAGCAGTTGTCTTACGTTTTAAAGAAGACTCTGGGTCATCTAAGTATTTTCCGTGTCGTGAAAAATATTTTATACATCAAGAAAAGTTTATTTTATTTATTTTGCTTACTGTTTCGTTAATCTTGTTTTGGTTATCAAATTCTTAGATTACGGATGTTATTGACTCGCATGAATTAAAAAGATATTTCGAGTTGAATAGTCACGTACGAATCTCCTCCTTTACAAAGAAAATTCTTGGTAAAAGTTTAATATATATATATATATATATATATATATATATATATATATATATATATATATACATACATTTGCCTATATATATCTAGTTGCCATGTAAATTGACCAAAATATTTTCTTTTACATAAAAGATAATCTAAAAAATATTTTTAGATTTCTTTCAAACAGTCAACAACATTGAACTTGCAGTCTTTTACTTGGCACTCTGGCCGAAGGTCAGAGTTTATCAGTTCGTCTTCCTATTTTTCTGGCAGTCAAGACGCTAAACTCACACTCTCTACTTGCTGGGATGAGATACTGTTTGGCTCGAGCTTAGAGCATGCATCATCCCAGGTATTGAACCCACTTTTGGAAGGGGTTCCGACTAGTAACAGTCGCCTGGGACACTCTTATAGTGAGAAGCCGACGGGTTCATTCTCGGCTATTTTGCACCCGGTCAGAGTGCGTCTCTCACTAGACCTTGTGATACCCTCGTAAAGCGTCACAGTATTGCGGCGAAGATTACATGCATAATGACAGCCAACATTTGAATAAAAATCAATTATTAATAGAGAAATCAGTTGTATTGCTTAACAGATAGCGAAAGTATTGCATACGTGACGTAGGCGTGACGTAGGAATGACGTAGGCGTGACGTAGGCGTGACGAAAGCAATTGCGACTACGAACGGATAAAGCTGAATATAGTTTACTACCCAATCTCCCGCAACTTCGCATCGCAACTTTGGACAGGTTATGAATAGGACTATGACAACAGAAGATTATTTCCATTCTTCTGACGCTCAAGTATATATCTAACACAGTAAGACAGTCAGTCAACCGAGAACCACATCAGTTTATATAAAAACATTTACGATACTATAGGATATATATTTAAGAGTTAAAACAATGAAAAGAATACGCTGTTGTCACAGCCCTAGTTATGAAGCAGTCGGAAAATATCGAAGAAAATACTGATAGATGATTGATTCCAATATCTTGTCTCCCCTTTCCCAATGTAGAAAGCCATTCTTAACTTGAGAAAAGGAAGGATTCACGTCGATATAACGTGTTGAGAGTTATTTTCAGGATTAAAACTTTTTCGCGAATTAATGAATTTGGTGCTTTCATCGAAACTTGTTTTCTGGCAACTTATTGACCGTCGTACTCTCCGGCCTGCTCGTGTTTTCTATGTTGTAATCGATAACGTTCAGATTATTATGAACTGACAGTCAATAAGTAGAACAATCGAAACTTGTGAAAGAACACCACTAGTGAATGTCCTTGAATTTAATATTCCCGTGAAAGTTCTATCTTTGGAGGAAGCCGGTTCAATCTAACGAAGTTGAATGTCATACGACGACGACAACAACAACCACAACAAAAGGTTCGATATGCCGTAAAACATAAAAAGCAAAACATTGAAGTCTGGTTCTTTGTAAAGTATTCACCATGCTTCTGGGTCCTGGATATGACCTTAAACTATATCAGATAGTTAGGCTCCAGCTTTCGGGCTTTGGTGAGTGTGGAGCCACCCCTTATTTGTCATTGCTCCCAGGTCCATTCTGACCCATAGTGGTAGTACCTATTAAAGTCCCAACTATGGGTTAAATATAAACCGATTTGAAGAAAAAGAACAAATATATTCTATTAAAATTTATTTCTGATGATTATAATTCTGATGATGATGTTGATTCTTATGATGATGTTTATTCTGATGATGATGTTTATTCTGATGATGATGTTGATTCTGATGATGATGTTTATTCTGATGATGATGTTGATTCTGATGATGATGTTTATTCTGATGATGATGATGATGATGATGATGATTCTGATGATGATGTTTATTCTGATGATGATGATGATTCTGAGTATGTTGTTGATTCTGATGATGATGTTTATTCTGATGATGATGTTGATTCTGATGATGATGTTTATTCTGATGATGATGATGATGATGATGATGATTCTGATGATGATGTTTATTCTGATGATGATGATGATTCTGAGTATGTTGTTGATTCTGATGATGATGTTTATTCTGATGATGATGTTGATTCTGATGATGATGTTTATTCTGATGATGATGATGATGATGATGATGATTCTGATGATGATGTTTATTCTGATGATGATGATGATTCTGAGTATGTTGTTGATTCTGATGATGATGTTTATTCTGATGATGATGTTTATTCTGATGATGATGTTGATTCTGATGATGATGTTTATTCTGATGATGATGATGATGATGATGATGATTCTGATGATGATGTTTATTCTGATGATGATGATGATTCTGAGTATGTTGTTGATTCTGATGATGATGTTTATTCTGATGATGATGTTTATTCTGATGATGATGTTGATTCTGATGATGATGTTTATTCTGATGATGATGATGATGATGATGATGATTCTGATGATGATGTTTATTCTGATGATGATGATGATTCTGAGTATGTTGTTGATTCTGATGATGATGTTTATTCTGATGATGATGTTTATTCTGATGATGATGTTGATTCTGATGATGATGTTTATTCTGATGATGATGATGATGATGATGATGATTCTGATGATGATGTTTATTCTGATGATGATGATGATTCTGAGTATGTTGTTGATTCTGATGATGATGTTTATTCTGATGATGATGTTTATTCTGATGATGATGTTGATTCTGATGATGATGTTTATTCTGATGATGATGTTTATTCTGATGATGATGTTTATTCTGATGATGATGTTTATTCTGATGATGATGATGATGATGATTCTGATGATGATTTTTATTCTGATGATGATGTTTATTCTGATGATGATGATGATGATGATGATGATGTTGTTGATTCTGATGATGATGTTTATTCTGATGATGATGTTTATTCTGATGATGATGATTCTGATGATGATGTTTATTCTGATGATGATGTTTATTCTGATGATGATGATGATGATGATGATGTTGTTGATTCTGATGATGATGATGATGATGATGATGATGATGATGTTGTTGATTCTGATGATGATGTTTATTCTGATGATGATGTTTATTCTGATGATGATGTTTATTCTGATGATGATGTTTATTCTGATGATGATGATGATGATGATGATGATGTTGTTGATTCTGATGATGATGTTTATTCTGATGATGATGTTTATTCTGATGATGATGTTGATTCTGATGATGATGTTTATTCTGATGATGATGATGATGATGATGATAATGATGTTGTTGATTCTTATGATGATGATGATGATGATGTTTATTCTGATGATGATGATGATTCTTATGATGATGATGATGATGATTCTGATGATGTTGTTGATTCTGATGATGATGTTTATTCTGATGATGATGATGATGATGATTCTGATGATGTTGTTGCTTCTGATAATGAGGTTGATTCTGATGATGATGTTTATTCTGATGATGATGATGATGATGATGATTCTGATGAATTTGTTGATTCTGATGATGTTGTTGATTCTGATGATGTTTATTCTGATGATGTTGATTCTGATGATGTTGTTGATTCTGATGATGTTTATTCTGATGATGTTGATTCTGATGATGATGTTTATTCTGATGATAATGTTTATTCTGATGATGATGTTGATTCTGATGATGTTGTTGATTCTGATGATGTTGTTGATTCTGATGATGATGATGATGATGATGATGTTGATTCTGATGATGTTGTTGATTCTGATGATGATGTTGATTCTGATGATAATGTTTATTCTGATGATAATGTTTATTCTGATGATGATGTTGATTCTGATGATGTTGTTGATTCTGATGATGATGTTGATTCTGATGATAATGTTTATTCTGATGATGATGTTTATTCTGATGATGTTGTTGATTCTGATGATGTTGTTGATTCTGATGATGTTGTTGATTCTGATGATGTTGATTCTGATGATAATGTTGATTCTGATGATGATGTTGATTCTGATGATGATGTTTATTCTGATGATGATGTTTATTCTGATGATGTTGTTGATTCTGATGATGTTGTTGATTCTGATGATGTTGTTGATTCTGATGATGTTGATTCTGATGATAATGTTTATTCTGATGATAATGTTTATTCTGATGATGATGTTTATTCTGATGATGTTGTTGATTCTGATGATGTTGTTGATTCTGATGATGTTGTTGATTCTGATGATGTTTATTCTGATGATAATGTTGATTCTGATGATGATGTTTATTCTGATGATGTTGTTGATTCTGATGATGATGTTGATTCTGATGATGATGTTTATTCTGATGATGCTTATTTCAATCAAAATTTTTTTATGAGCTGATATATGTTCATCTGAATTTAAAAATTTTAAACCGCAAGAACGTTCTTGTCAACCTGCTACTTTTGTTTTGTAGCCCCTATTAACCTGATTTAATGCGAGAAAAACCTGATTTCCCCAAGTTGGAGCAAATTAAAAATAGCTTTAATTTAGAAAAAAAATCGTTCATTTAACGAACACAGAACTGATTAAGATACTGCACTTTGCTCCTAGAATTGGGCATGTCAACTTACTTAAATAAATAAACGGTAGGATGGTCAAGATCTTGGAATTGTGAATATAGACTTTTGTCATTTATTTGTTACATGCTCTGTCGTTACATCGAGCTTCATAAATTATTGGATTTGTATGAATAAAAGGGAAATGTAATTGAATAAAAATATTTCCACACACATGCACTTATATATATATATATATATATATATACATATATATATAAATATTTATATATATATATATAAAATATATTTGTAGTCATCGACATACAGTCCTGTTTCGTTGTATCACAACTCATCAGTGCCGCTAGACTAGCACCTCTCCCAAGCCGAGGATCGAACCTAGAACCGTCGTGTTGACAGTCGGCAGTTCTACTCGACCACGGAAGCGATGGCCGCAACTAATATGTCCGAATGTCTATTTAAATAAACATCCGTCCGCTACTTGCAAAGTGCTCAAACGTTTGTTTGTAAACACGCACACACACATGTATGTATATATACATATGGGTGTTCGTGGGATGCGTGGGTGTCCAATTAAAAGTTTTATGGAAGACTTGGTTTTGAATAGAGACCACACAAGTTGCTGACCATTTCAAGTCAAAAATGTTCGAAGGGTCATATTCAAATAGACCTTGGCTATACACATGCCCCTTCTGCTGCTAATCTTGCCCCCCTACACTTATCTTTCCATCATTCACACTGAGGAAGACCGAAGGATCGGTCGAAAATATGTATTTTTGAAAGAAACGTTTTTTTTTTGTTCAAAAGACTTTTTGTATTCCCACACGTCAACACATAGGAAATAAATGTAGAAAAGATATAAACATTTATATATTTGTCGTATTGATCATTTATTCATAAATATATATATATATATATATATGTGTGTGTGTGTGTGTGTGTGTGTGTGTGTATTTGTAGTCATCGTCATACAGTCCTGTTTCGTTGTATCACAATTCATCAGTGCCACTGGACTAGCACCTCTCCCAAGCCGAGGATTGAACCTAGAACCATCACGTTGACAGTCAGCAGTTCTACTGATCGGCTCACGCGAGCGCCGTCCGTAAATTACCTCGCCAAATTTCTATTTAAACAAACATTAGAGAGGGAATTAGATCTGGATTCTAAAGAGCAAAGTTTATTTTAATGTACTAATAAATTTTCATTCAGAGACAAGACACTGCAGCATGATCAAAAATATAATGACTGAACTTAATACAACTTTTCTAACGGAGCTTAATTAGGAATATCCGCCTTACGATAAAAATGGTATTTATTAGTTTTATTTTGGGTGTCTTAACCTCCTCCCCTTTTATTTGCTGATGAGGAGATTCGGTTCCAAGACAAAACCTTTGTTAATTATTATGAATTTAATCAAATGTGCATCGTTTCCGAAACGATTGTACACCCAACTTGATTTTGTTTGTTTTCCCCCTTTTGAAACTGATTTTTAATTCACAATTATTGATCCTTTTACTCAATATATACATATATATATATGTATATATATATATATTTGTATATATATATATGTATTTGTAAGTATTAAGATGCATTTCTAATATATATATATATATATATATATATATATATATATATATATAGAGAGAGAGAGAGAGAGAGAGAGAGAAAGAGAGAGAGAGAGAAAGAGAGAGCTATCTATAAGTAATAAATATTTATCCATAAAAATATTTATATACACATACATACACGCCCAAGCGCGCGCACGCACACTAACATACACACACACATACGCACACACACACACGCACACACACACACCTGGCTAAAGTCCCATAAAAGAACGTTTCGTAAAAAAAATCCAATTGATGCTACTAGCGTCGCTCTGTGACTTTTAGTTTCGGAGGAGATAGAGTTTGAAAATATGGAAGACAGACAGACAGACATAGAGCCGTTTATATATTAGATTAGATGACTGACTAATTTTTATGATTTCAGGTTCAAAACGTTTGATCAATTCATTGGCTATGAAAGGCATCATGTGTGTGTGTGTGTGTGTGTGTGTGTGTGTGTGTGTGTGTTCGCCGCGTGTGTGTTCATTAGTTTCCTTTGAGGTCTGCCACGTTTTCATTTATATTATTAGGGTAAATACAGATTTAATCATGACCGTCCTCATAATTTTGTTCAGTGTGGGAAATCAATCTACGGTTCTCAGAATTATTAAGATATTTAATATCCGATGATCTTCTGTTGTCGTCCTTTGATTATAAACTTTATAATCGTCATTCAATGTATACTTTTTAAAGATTTCAATAAGAAAGGCTCACATATTCTCAGGATATTGATTGGCTCGCAGCCAACTTTGGTTGTCACAAACAAATAAACCTTAACCTATCTATACAGCATTAACGTGTTGTACTGCCCGCGCTTTTGATGACTTTCATAGCCAATTAATTGATCAAACGCATTTGAACCTGAAATCATAAAAATTAGTCAGTCATCTAATCTAATATATAAACGCCTACATGTTTGTCTGTCTGTTTTCCATATTTTCAAAGTCTATCTCTACCGAAACTAAAAGTCACAGAGCGGTACTAGTAGTATCAATTGGATTTTTTACGAAACGTTCTTTTATGGGACTTTAGCCAGTTATAATAGATTTAAGTGGTCAAAAACGGGTCCAAATTGAAAACATCGCTATACATGAGATACATTCACATAAGTTTATTTTTATTTTTTTATTTTTAATTTTTTAATCTGTTTATGTACATGTCACGTTGGTACAATGACCACCTTTGAATACTGCAGTTTCGGTTTGGGTTCTAGCTGATAGCAGCCAAACATTTTTTTTTACTTTTGAAATCACGACTCTCTAATAATATAGACGAAATCTATACGGATTAAAATATCATATTTAAGCGTATTTTACGCCCGAGCAATGCCTGTTGCCCCCCCCTCTATTAAGACGTATAGCAATAACATGCTGAATTTTTAAGTCTTCGACAATTTTAAATGCCTGTACAAAAAAAAGTCTGGAAACTTATTGAAGGCACCTCGTATTTCCTAACCGTATAAAGCACACAATCAACATCGCAAACCGTATAAAACACGACACATAACTTCATGCGGTACCAGACAAACATCTATGAGATTTCAAAAAGGAATATTTACTTATTTTTCATTACTCACTATTCTGGCTTACTGATTTAGTAGCTGTCGGTCTCCAAATAAATTATACCCTAAGTAACAGTATCACTTACGCAATCCTATACCAATCTATTAAAGTCAAATATCTATAAAAGTGAACGTGTCTGTCTGTCTGTCTGTCTGTCTGTGTACATTTCCCTACGCAATAACTCTGTCAATTTTTAGTCTATAGACTCGAAATTTGAAATACCGGGTACTGAGATTTGGGAATATCGATGTGACGGGTGTCAGCCAGAAATTTGGCTGTTAAGGGGTCAAATTTCAACGATTTGACCTTTAAGAACTCTACCAAACTCCTCCGACAATTTTGGGTCTAGACACTTGAAATTTTAGATATAGGTTCCTTGAATATGGATCTAACTTAATAACGTGATTTGAGCCCGAAACAATAAATTTGAAGGGGTCATAATAGGGGTCAAAGTTTTAAAAAATTAACCATTTTTTTTTTGTTTTTTTGCTTTTTTTGCACAGCATACACCTCCAAACACCCGAGCAAGGGGTCAAAGTTCAACGATTTGACCTTTGAGAATTCTACCAAACTCCTCCGCCAATTGTGGGTCTAAACACTTGAAATTTTAGATATAGGTTCCTTGGACATGGATATAACTTAATAACTTGATTTGAGTCCAAAACAATAAATGTTAAGGGGACATAATAGGGGTCAAAGTTTAAAAAAATTGACCGCTTTTTCTTTTCTTTTTTTTTTCTCAACATACACCTCCAAACACCCGGGCAACGCCGGGCTGAAATGCTAGTACGTTCTAAAATGGATTAGTGTTGCCACATCTTGGGAAGTGCTTCTCAGGGCACTCTTGCCTTGACAGAGTTCAGAACAGGTTTCAAAGTCTGGGTGATGATGTTTTTTCCTCCTTCCTGCAACCCCTTTCCCACAGAAAGCACATTGCAAGCCTGTTTCTTCTCTATGCCCCCCCACATCAAATTCTTCACAAAAACCACTCGTCCAGCTACAACCACTACCAACAACTTCACCTACTCTATTTATACCTAAATTTGAACGTAGATTCAATGAACAAAGCTTATTTCCTAGAACTGTCCGTTTATGGAACTCGGTTCCTCTAGCATACATTCCAACTGACTACAGCACGGTTGCCTTCCAGTTCAAAGCAAACAAGTTTTGATGTCTCGTTCCCTTAAGTAATCAAATTCTACCCAACTTCCGCCACGATTGATCACAAAATTGTTGTCTCAGTGACCATCTTATACTCATTAACTCTCATCCTCGAATTGCCTTTTAGCCTTGAGAAGCGATGATTGCCTTGTAAAAAGGCTATTTATATATATCGCACGAAAACAATGTAATATACCTCATCACTACAGAACAACATTTGCAAGTTGGAGTACCAGTTCATATTTACTGATTTTCATTCCAGTTAGTAGTATCCTTTCTTCTTTGTCTACATTCAACTTTCAGCGGCGCATAATTTTTCAGATAGTTGTGCGCAGGTCAAGGTCATACTTCTTTGTGCTTTCTTTTCCCCGTGTTTTGCTATCATATAATGAATTTCAAATTTTCACTTTTTCTGAAGACATCCTTTCGTTTGATGATTACTTCCTGTGTTTAATTATCATTTTTTTTTCTCATTTCCATACATTCATTTCATGGCGTTTTATTCATCTATCTTTCTATCTATCACTATATATGTGTTCATATACGTGATGATAAAGTGCGCTCCTGCCGCCCATGCACAGTTCATTGCTAGCAAAAGTGCATTGAGAATGTTGCTTACCATGTAGAAAAGAAAATTCTGGAACACAAAATGTCGCTCGTTTTAATGACGCCATTCCCATTTTTGTAGCTCTTCAACTTTGTGAGTTTTAAAAAATATGATAGTTTACTTTTGGAATGATCCTTGTATATATATATATATATATATATATATATATATATATATATATATATATATATATATATATATATATATATATATCAAGTGTGATTGAAAGCCTAATCACAACGCAATATTTATAATTTAAATATATTTCGGAGTCAAACTCCATTCTCATTATTGGTTTTCAAGTGCACTTCATGCGTATTTTATTTTATTCAAATTAAATCCACGCTTCTATAATGGATCTCACAACCTTGACTATATATATATATATATATATATATATATATATATATATATATATATATATATATATATTGTCAAGGTATATATATATATATATATATATATATATATATATATATATATATATATATATATATATATTGGTCAAAAGGTAACACACCAGCTTATATGTTTATTAATGAATTTATTCATTTATCCAGAACAAATTTTACCATAAATGTTAAACGTTAATAAAAATATAAATTGGTGTGTTACTTTTTTACGTCTCTCATTATATATATATATATATATATATATATATATATATATATATATATATATATATATATATATATATATATATATATATATATATATATAGGGTGGCCCACAAGTCACGCACCAAAGAATTAAGTGATCTGAAACTGTTAAATCTGCGGGGCAAAATATATTTTATTTTCTTTGGGTATGAGATACATCTTCGTTTATGAGTGTATCAGTGCGTTCAACATGCTTTTTCAGTTTATTGGTTAAGTTTGGTTTTAATAAATATTGTTTATTACTATCAGAATTATTTAAAATCCTTTGGTGCGCGACTTATGACCCACCCTGTATATATATATATATATATATATATATATATATATATATATATATATATATATAGATATAGATATAGATATATAGATATATATAAAAGAAAATTATTACTGTGAGTCCAGAATGAGTTTACATATTGTTTCAACTAGAGGAAGATCCTCAAAGAGAGGAAATATCCAACTAGCATCGTCAGAATTCATAGATGGACATATATATATATATATATATATATATATATATATATATACATGTGTATATATGTATATATATGTGTATATATGTATGTATATATGTATATATATGTGTATATATATATACATAAATATATATAGAGAGAGATAGATAGATAGATAGATAGATAGATAGATAGATAGATAGATAGATAGATAGATTCATCCACATACAGTACTGTTACTTTGTATCATCTCATAATGTGGCTATGGGCGTGGATAAAAGAATAAGATCGATTCTTTTAGAGGAAATTATCGGGATAATGCAAAGCTTAACAAATTGTTTTGGAGCTTCGAAATGTCATGGCATAAAGAGTTTTACTTATCCTACATCCCTTAATTATGTATCATCCTTATTGAATGAATTAATAAATCTGTATACATCAGCATATCTATTTTTATATTATCATTTTTCAAATTTACTTATACTCTCACGCTCACTCTCTCTTTCTCTCTCTCTCTCTCTCTCTCTCTCTCTCTGTATATATATATATATATATATATATATATATATATATATATATATATATATATATATATAATGTTAAATGCTTCTAGAATCATCATTTCGAAAAAAACAAAACAATTTCAATAGAAAAATACGAGCATGAAGAGTAATATGGTTAAGCTTAAACATGGAGAAGTAAAGGACTAGTTGTTAAAACTGAAAAAGAAAATGGCAAGATATTCTAGTAAAAAAAAAATAAAAAATTTATAACTTAAAATATTGCAGAATTAAAAATTGATTATAATGTTATAAATTGAATTTTTAAAAAATTCTTAGCGTGAACAGTCTCCAAGATGTTTCAATTGAATAATGAGTGAGCACGACTCGTTCGGTTGAGAAGGCCTTCTCTCTGCAAACAGAATGAATGCCTCTAAGGTTTGAGCGTGATTGATCTCTAGGATAATCGAGTAATATAACGTTGCTTTATTTTAATCGCTTCTCCCCAATTTGTTTTCCTTTTTTCCCCCATACATAACGTAACGTGACGTGATTTTATTTGTATATATTTTCGATTCCCATTCGACTTTTTTCCAAAACGAATTCCTCGATAGAGAATTGAGAAAGCGAGGGCGAAACCGGTCAGCAGACTTCCCCATTTTTTTCTTCTCTGCTCTTCACCCCGTTGACTTTATTTTAAACGTCTTTAATCATGAATTGAAGTCTTCCTTCATGAATGCGATATATAAATTTTGTACCCCACAAGAAGATATATATATATATATATATATATATATATATATATATATATATATATAAGCCTGAAGAGTCCTAGAGTGGATGAAACGCGGAATATTCAGTGTAGCTTAATCGCCATATATATTTTATAAATTACTAACTAGCTCTACCTACGTATTGAGCACTTTTGAAGTAAATACTTAAAGTTTAAGTTTACGCATAAATCTATACTTTCGTATATTAATTTTATGTGAGTAAATTAAGTAGTTATATATATATATAAATATATATACTTGTTTATTGTTATATAAACATGGTTACATCCTGCTGCTACAAATAGTCACTTGTTTCAATCAAACAACAGATATCATCAGGCAGCGACTTGACTATTCAAAAGTTCAATGAATAACCTTATTCATTGAACTTTTGAATAGTCAAGTCGCTGCCTGATGATACCTGTTGTTTGATTGAAACAAGTGGCTATTTGTAGCAGCAAGATGTAACCATGTTTATATAACAATAAACAAGTGTTATCAGCTCTTTTTATTGAGCACTATCTAACAACCTCGTTGAATTGACTACTCCATTACTTTTGAATAAAAAAACCCGAGTGTATATATATATATATATATATATATATATATATATATATATATATATATATATATAATAGTTTATGTACCCATATAAAATCTTATACCGAGATATATGTTTTGATCAGTTTTCAGTATGTACTTCTACAGTGCTAAATACGTGTGTAGAGTAAGGTAGTAAGTTATGAAAACATATTTATAGGAATATTAAACAACACAAATTTTTCCTCGTTTCATCCGCATAGGGAATCGTCATGCTAAATGCATTTTCGCTTTACCATTCTCTATTTGGATGAAATGTGGAAACATTAGTGTAGTTTAATAATCATATTAATATTGTTTTTATAACTTGCTACTCCCTCTTTTTCTATTACTCTCTATCTGTCTGTCTGTCTGTCTGTCTTTTTCAGTCTCTCTCTCTCTCTCTCTTTATGTATATATATATATATATATATATATATATATATATGTCTGTGTGTCTGTGTGCTTCAGTATATATTCATAGGAATTAAATGGAGAGTGCAACAAAAAAGAAAATAGTTATACTACACTTTGATCCCTTCCCGAAGGCCTAGAAATAATCATTAAAAAAAATGTGGAATTCAATTTTAAGTGCAAACATCTGCAAGAAAATAAACGTGAATCAATAAGATGTCGATTTATGGCAAATAGTTTTCAAAACAAAATGGCGGCATCTTCCGAAACAAATAAAAATGATTTGAATTCTTTGAAATGGAATGCGTGCGGATAGAAACCTGTCGCATTTGATGATTGCATTGGTTGAGTTTTGGAGTGCTGGAATGCAAACGATGCGGTTTGGGTGGTGGTGGGGTAAATACTTGTTGGAATACAAAACGTGAAAATCGGTAGAACCCTCACAAAGGGCCAATTATAATTGCGGTAAAGAATGTGAACGGAATTTTTTGTTTTTAATTTTTAGGGGTTTTTTTTTCTGAATAAAATTCACTTTCGAAATGAAAAACGATGGAGAAAATCGTTTTATTAGCAAGAAAAAATAAAAAAGAATATAAATTTATCGATATTTTTAGTCGTTCTCACCAGTTTCTTGTCTTTATCTAATTAATATACCTCTCTTTCTGTCTGTCTGTCTACCTGTCTCTCTCTCTGTCTCTCTCTCTCACGATTCTCTCTCTCATTTCTTAAGAGCCCTTTCACTTTCCTTCTTCTCTATTTTTTCATTCCCCCTCTCTCCTATCTCTCTCCCTCTTACTTCCAATTATTCGCTCTGCATTGTGGGGTTTCTCTTCTCTCTTTCTATCCCTTTTACTCCCACCCTCTCTCTATCTTACATTTTGTTTTCAGTTTTTAGATTTATTTAATGAAATTCATTTTTGAATTGAATAACGATGGCGACAATTGTTCAATTACCAAGAAATAATAATAATAAAAAAAGAAGAATATAAATCTATATATCTAAGAATTATAAGAATTATCCATGTATTAAATATAATATATATGTGTATTTTGCGACCGGGCAACGCCGGTTGGCCTGCTGGTTTCTTATTATTTTTACTCGTTGCCCTGAGTTTCTTTTCTTTATGTAATTAATATTCACCTCTCTCTCTCTCTCTCTCTCTCTCTCTCTCTCTCTCTCTCTATCTATCTATCTATCTGTGTTAGTAGCCTTCTCGCTTTCTCTATTTTACTCGTCCTCTCTCTTATTTCCTTATATCCTCCTCTTCCTCTTACTTCCAATTTCTCTCTCTGTATCTTGGTTTTTTTCTCTTCTCTCTTTTTCACTCACTCTATTTTTATCTCGTTTTTTTCTCTTCTCTTTGTCTTTCTTTCTATCTATTTGTGTATCACACTCTCTTTTTTTACTTGAGAGTCACCGCTTATCAAGGCCCGAAAGCCACTCGAGAATAAGGGTTAATGAATGCAATGTGATGATGTAGTAACCGCTTATGGTGCAAATTGGGTAGAATTTCATTATTTGTGAGGACGGCTTAACAGGAGCTTGCTTGCATTAGATTTGAAAACTCTTACGCTGTATTCAACCGGGAAGCATACCAGCGGAACAGTGTTCCAAAGGCTAGTCACTCATCTTTCTCTTTTACTCTCCTTCTTATTTTCTATTTCATATTTTACCTAATAACATCTTTCGATTTCTATATCTTTATCTGCTATGTAGTTGGGGTACATATTGGAGACATTTTATGACGGGCGACTCAAACAGAGATAACAACGATGACGACAATACTAGTGAGGGGCATTTATAACAGAGCTGTGAGATATGCGAATTCATTATTGAAGGAATGTGTAATACAGTTCTTTAAATGAGAGGAGAGATACTTCACTTATCATGGAGGAGGCACATTACTTGGAAGGGGGTTATACAAAGTTCGTTAAAGATGATGATAGACAAAACACACTTCCCTTTTCAGTTGGAATGACGACACGAAGACAAACAGTTACAAAAAATTAGATGAATCTTTATTCCTCAGCCGGCCGATTGATGATGTCAGGAATTCAAACTTGTATAGCTACATGGTCTCTCTTCCACCCTTCACCTCTAAGGGTATCAGCTTTACTAGAGTCGCTGTGCGACTCTCGTATATGACTCTGACTGTGATTGTCTAACTTCGACCCCCATCTCAATATATCGAGAATCTCCTTTGTTTATTACGCCAGACTGTAGCTAAATTTCACGTAGATTTTACATATGTTTGTCCAAACACAAATTTGGCAAACAAAGAATTCCCAATTTAAATTATTCAATATCTTACCTATTTTTAACCATTATCTATAAACTCGCATTGTCCATTCTTTTAACTGACATATTTAATATCCATTTATTTCTAAAAGAATGGACTATCGCATTTTTCTGACATAAATAATATTTAGTTATTTCTAAAAGAATTAACAATCGACTGCATTCCTAGGATTTCAATTATCCATAATCTTTTAACACTTGCCTACAGGGTTCGATTCTAGCCTTTTCCTAATATAATTTACTTTCTTTGAATCTAGGGTTTTCTCCTTTTTTCTTTCTTTCTTCCTCTTTACATCTTTCACTCGCTACTATGATTTTTCTTTACTCTCAATATTACGTACTTCTTCTATGCTGTTTATATACAGCGTGAAACGATAAATTCTCGTCCTAGAGTAAACAATACTACAGCTATATTTTAAAACTTTTATTGAAAAAATCAACTCAGGTGACTTTATGATGTAGTAGAGCTGACAAATATTCAATGTAGCCGCCTTCAGCCTCAATCACTCCCTCCATACGGATCCAGAACTAGGAATATGCCTTTTCAACAAATGCCGACGGGAGTTCGGCGAATACTCAGCAGATAGCGGCGATCAGACTGGCTTTGGGGTTGTGAGGCGTCATGTTAGTGATGTTCTAGACGTATGACCAAAGCTAGTTGAGTGGGTTAGGGTTAGGGTTAGGGTTAGGGTTAGGGTTAGGGTTAGGGTTGGGAGAGGAGGTGCGTCGAGTGAGAGAAGGGTACAAAGTGGTAGCACGCCTTCTGAAGCCAATTCTCTTTTGACTTGCAGACCGGCGCTGAGTCCTACTGCTAAACCCAGGGTCTCCCAGCGGCCACCTGATTGCACCAAGGATCACCACACCCTTCAGTACACTCAGGTATCCTTCAGTGTTGACTTTAAAACCGACTTCGAATGTGTTAGGTGGCATGATGTGGCCCTCGCTTGAAACCACATAAAAAAAAACATAACCGTGGTCTGAAATTGTATTTTCCTCACCCTGAGCACGTCTCTGTGGTCATTTTCCAATTCATTACGGGAGAGAAATAGCTTACAGGTTAGCGGGAAAGAATCCCGTCTTTTTATTTCTTACTTAACTTATTACTTTATTAATTACTTAACTAATTACTTAATTAATTACTTAACTTATTACTTAATTAATTACTTAACTAATTACTTAATGATGTTAGTAAGGTAAATTAGTAGGCACACCAAACGGATATCTTAGTAGACATTTCCCTCTTGGCGATTATCATAGTTTTCCTTTCAGTTATTACAACATTGTTGGCAATATGTTCCGTGCACATTATATTAACAGATTAGTTAGCTATTTACTTACTATCCGGGAGACCCAATGTTGCCCGGGATTGAATGATGATCAACAAATGTTTCACACGCCCATATTTGTATTGATCGAAATCGGTGAAATCGCCCGTTTATCCATCAAATCGATTGATTTTGTGCTCTAGTTGGGGACCCATCACATTGCATCGATGCTTTACATGCATCCCCACAGTGATTAGTCCGTAATACATCGTAGTTTGCATTGCACTGTAGAGAAACTACCGTTGATTTTATAAAAATAGTGTTTATATATAATGGTTTTAATTAAATTTACAAATGCAAAATTAAGCATGATTCTTCAATTCTGCTCTAAACAGAAACATTCATTCTGAAGGATCCCCTGTCATATTAAAGAACGTGGTGTTTAATTTATATGTTTGGCTTACTGCTTGTGCGGTAATAATGGTTTTGTAATTAAGTTGAAAATGAAAAAATATCATGATGTAACGTTTTTAATTTTTTGAGATGAGGATTGGTTCTTCGTATTATTATTCACCCGACTACTGTTCTCATCTTCAGTGTGATTTTCACAACGCTTCGGTCGATATAACCTCCGACCTTCTTTAGGTGTATCTTGTATTGTCCTTTCGGACCCGTGGCGCAGTGGTTAGAGTACTGGGAAAAATCAACCGTAAAAGTGATATTCTGATGAAGGTTTAAGGTTCAATCCTCAGTGTGGGCAACCGAAATATACATTTGTGAATTACTTCGGACCTCTATCCAGTCATAGCTGAGAGAACAAGAGACGCTACCCTTGTGAAGTAAATAAAGGGTTCCGCTCGAAATTGCGTCTAAATTCCCGAGTTACACCTGAAGAAAGTCGAAGGTTATATCGACCGAAACGTTGTGAAAATCACACTTAAGATAACAACAGTATTCTAATGATTTTTGAGATGAAGATTGGTTTCATCAAACTACTCTTCATGGTGTAATTGTGCTTCAAACAGAAACATTCATCTCGAACGCGCCTGCCATATCAAGGAACCTCCTATTGATTTTATATGTCAGGCATTTCGGTTCAAATGCGCTTGTGATGTTAGGCTGTGTAAGGTGTTAACTTTGATCAAATTGCCAGTTCTTTCTTTATTGGATTATTTCAATTATCGATTACCGACACTTATCGAAGATATTTCGACACAAAACCTATCTAAGAACACTGCCGGGTACATAAATTATTTTTATGTGAAATTTCATAAAAGTCGGTCGAGCCTTTTTCGAGTCCATAGGGAACGAACTCTAACACATACAGACACAGATACTTTTTTATATAATGGTTGAGATTAAGTTAACATCCATGGCTGAAAGTGTATTTGTGCTCTAGTTGGGGACCCATCGCACACAAAGCCAGCTTTTACTAAACTCCTGAAGTTTAAATGTGATGCCTGGTGCTACCAGATCAGGCTGTCTGAAGATATTGGCTTCCTGAGACGAAAATGCACCTAACATTGTTGCTTTTTGTTTTTCTACTTCCTTTTTGCAAAACTTAATTATGTTCTGCAAAACCAAAGACAAAAACAACAACCCACCTTTACCCTCCCCCTTTTCCTTCTTCCAATTTCCCCTTTTTCTTTCTATCTCCCCACTTCCTGACTGGTTTCATAACTTAAACTGTACCAAACATTAACACTATAACCCTTTCCCTCTCCCATTGCAAAACTCATTCATGTTCTGCAGGACAGGGAACAAAAACGATAAAATCCACTATAAAACAACCAAACCAAACACTACAAACTAGTGATTGAAGATATAAAATGCTTGAAGAATAAAAATCTCCAACAAAATAACTGGATTCGGCATTAAATAATCCGAAAAGGGTTGACATGCCATAAAACAAAACAACCAAACAACCTAAATGTGATGCCGCGGCTTGAAAGCAAGGTCTTTCTCGTCATCGTTCGATTTATATTTTTTTTAATCGACCGTTTGATATGTGTCTCCTGCTTCGCCTTTACATCATTCATTTCTGGGAACGATTCTGTCCCGCAGATTAGGGTTATCATTACATGCACTAACCGTGATCCTTGTCAAAGCTCACGCTAGCTAACTTAATCGCCATTGACATACAGTAACTATTATGTTACATATGTATCTATTTAATTTCAAACTAACTTGCGATTTTTGCGCATTCATCTTCCAGATACAACAAAACATACTTATACATGCTGTTCACCGTATATTGATAATTTATATACATTGTTCACTGTATATTAATTATTTATATACATTGTTCACCGTATATTAATTATTTATATACATTGTTCACCGTATATGAATTATTTATGTACACTGTTCACCGTATATTAATTATTTATATACACTGTTCACCGTATATTAATTATTTATACACACTGTGCACCGTATATTAATTATTAATATACACTGTTCACCGTATATTAATTATTTATACACACTGTTCATCGTATATTAATTATTTATATACATTGTTTACCATATATTAATTATTTATATGCACTGTTCACCGTATATCAATTATTTATATATACTGTTCACCGTATATTAATTATTTATATACACTGTTCACCGTATATTAATTATTTATATACACTGTTCACCGTATATTAATTATTTATATACACTGTTCACCGTATATTAATTATTTATATACACTGTTCACCGTATATTAATTATTTATATACACTGTTCACCGTATATTAATTATTTATATACACTGTTCACCGTATATTAATTATTTATATACACTGTTCACCATATATCAATTATTTATATAAACTGTTCACCGTATATTAATTATTTATACACACCGTTCACCGTATATTAATTATTTATATACACTGTTCACCGTATATTAATTATTTATACGCTTATAGGACAGTTTACAAAAGCATCGGTCAGTCAAGCTCCACCTTGTCATGATCGCAATGTCGCATTCCTTTTCCTGTTGTATTGTAAAGAATTGTGCTCTGATGAACTAGTAGCATCAGTGATGAAAATATTCCGATTAACACGACAAGCAAAATCCGACCCCTTCCATGTTGATCTCGTCAGACTCTGGAAAGCCTTCCACTCTTATAGTTTCTTTTTTCGGATTGCTAGACTTTGGGATTCTATCCCTTTTACTATTTGCCTGACTTTACTAACCTGCTGAAGTTTAAGTGTCATGTGAACAGTGGTCTGGCTGCTCAACACCCCACAGTCTCCTATTAGACACAAGCCCAAATAGTAGCATTTTACGATCCAAGTGATAATATGCCTTATTAGAGTTGAAAATAAGTTTTAAAAAAGAATTCTTGCTGCCTGTGAATTGAATATTGCAATGTCAAGTGAGGCAGATGGACTGTAAAGAAGTAAGAATTTCCCAAATTAGTTACGTGGCATTTCTAAAAATAGCAACGAATCGATGAAAGGCTTTTAGACAAAGAATGAAACGAGAAAAGAATTGAAGTAACAATGATCGGAAGTAAATGCTGTATCGAATCTGGTGCACGTGAGGGGTGTGTGTGAAAAACCACCTGCAGGTATCGAAGGAATTCCAGTCATCTTAATCGATAAATCGATCAACAGTCGACAAGGAACGGAATGCAATGGCGAGGCGACATTAGAGAAATCGAGTTTCTTTGCGTCTTTTCCGTTGACTTCAAGTGCGTCTGTCTGTCTGTCTGTCTGTGTGTATGCACATCTTTATGCAGGTATGTCTGTCTGTGTGTGTATGTCTGTCTGTATGCGTGCCTGTCTGTCTATGTGTATGTCTGTCTGTGTGTATGTGTGTCTTTCTTTGCATATATCTGTCTATCTGTGTGTCTGCCTGGGCATGTGTATGTCTGTGCATGCCTGTCGTCTTTGTGTATGTCTGTCTGTGTGTATGTCTGTTCGTATGTATGTCTGTGTGGTTGTCTATGTGTATGTCCGTCTGTCTGTATATACGTCGCTCTTTGTAGTTCCTCTAACTGCACGTGTCTCTGCATCCCCCCCTCTCTCTCTCTCTCTGGTTCTTTCCCTTCTCTCTTTATCTCTTTCCCCTCTTTTTCTTGTCCCTGCTCTCTTACTGCTCTATCTCTCTTTCCACATCTATATTTCTCCTGGTATTCTGCTCTCTCTCTTTTTTCCTTTCGCTATCGCTCTTTAGGTTTTTTATTCTTTCACTAACTCTTTTTCCTCGCCTTGTCTATCCTCTTTTATCTTTGCTTCATCTATCGTTTTCATAGCAAGTGCTTGTCAGAACTCAAATCTATGATCCTCCTTGCCAAACCTTCAAAAAAATACTCGTCTAGCTGAAACCATTATCAATAATTTCCACCACTCTTTATCTGTGCCTAAACCTAAACGTAGTTACAATGAACAAAGGTTTTTTTCTAAGAACCGCACGCTTGTAGTACTCTCTTCGGCGATCTTCTTCCGGTGTTGAAAACATGCTTCTTTTCTTTGCTAAGGAAAAGAGGAGTAGAGAAAAAGAAGCATGTTTTCAACACCCGAAGAAGGTCGCAGATTGCAGCGACCAAAACGTTGTGCTAATAACAGCCAAGATGAGAATAATAGTCTGATTAATCAACATAACACAAGCATTCACATCTCATCTAAAAAAAATCAGAATTGCAACGTAGTGATACGTTGCTAATTGTGAGATGACAATTAATTAGCAAAGATTGTTTTTTTTTAGTTGGAATTCATTTTTTTTTTGTTTACATTTCCATTATTATTCTGAACAAGCACCCACCATTCCGCCGTGGAAGGAGATAAACAACTTGAGAGACTCACCTTTGATAGTCAATTTCGTTACTTTGTCCCAAAAGTTTATAAAAACTTGCGGAAAATTAAATTTGTATGCTATTTAAGTATATTTTTTGTGTTTATATTGTAATAGAGATCTTTATCATTCTATTCAAGATGGTAATTGATAAAATTGAGCTGTGAATTTTTATTAGTTCTTGATGAAAGCGAGGTCTTTCGACCAGAATAGGCGCAGAAGATATTTATGCTGCCGAAGGTGAGGGAAGAATTGCATATGTGGTGATCTCAAAGTGGTACAAGCGTTTCGATTCTGGCGACATGAGTCTTGAAGATAAGACTTGTTCAGAACGTCTGTTAAAGTTGGATAATGGAGACTTGTAAACTGGGTTAGACATTGTGTCTTCATCAAGCGCTTGAGAATTGGCTGATGAGCTTGGAGTTGGCAAATTACCAATTCATCGACCCCCGAAGTAAAGATTTTGTTCACAAAACGTCGCGACAAAATCCGCAAGACCTCATCGAAGCTCAATGAAATATTTTCTGAAGAGCTGCCCATTCGACACGTTCGATTAAGTCGACGAAGATGTGTCAAGAATTCTTTGATTCAAACCGAATGAATGGTACTATGATCAGATCCGAAAACTTGCAGATCTATGGCAGGAAGTGTTGGAAAATGGTGGTCTTCATTTTTAGGATTAATTTTTTTTATTACTTGGCGAGTAAGATTAAAAATTTTTGCAAGGACAACGTAATATTTATCTCTAATTGAAGATAAACGTCAAGTTAATGTTAATTCTGCATTTCTCACGTCTGTCATTGTTTAACCGGAACGCACATTGTGTCTTAGATATCTACTTCTTTAATGAGTTACCAAAAGTCAGCAATTAAATTGGTGTCCAGAAAACGAGGAACTGAGAGCGTCACATTGGATTGATAATTTAGTAACCCGTTTTCTGTATTACGTTTCTGAATTTTTAACGTGAGGATTGGTTATTCCTATTATTTGGATTGAAGGACCCTTGGCGCAGTGGTTAGAATACCTGGAAAAATCAATTAGAAAAATAATATTCTCTTGAAAGTTGAAGGTTCAATTCTCAGTGTGGGCGACAGAAAAAATACAATTCCATATTACTTAGAATCTCTGTCCGGTCATGGCTGACGAAACGAGAGCATGCAACCCCCGTGAAATAAATAAAAGGTTCCGTTCGAAATTCCTTCCAAATCCCCGAATTGGACAGAAATATTCCCGAATTCGACAAGGTATACCTGAAGAAGGTCGGGTGTTATGTCGACTGAAATGTTGTGAAAATGACGCTCAAGATGAGAACAGTAGTCCGGAGAATCTAAATATGATTTTCTGTAATTGAAATTACACGTGCTAATACGACGTTTCACATGTTTGCCATTGATTTTATTCTGACAAAGAAGTTGAACGCGATTTCGTGTTTTGTCTAAGTAAATAAAAAAATAATTTCACTGCAAATAATAGCCTCTACTACTGCGTCGATGCATCTCATGCCATTCGTAGTTGCCCGACACTGTATCGCTGTTTAAACACTGGCAAGATTTCAATGTTTTTTCGAGGGCATAATCTACATAAATAAAACAATAGGTATATGTGTGTTGCCAGTCTGCCTTTTATAAATATTTAACCGGCAAACTCTAAAACAACTAGTCACATAACATTAAAATTAACAGGAAATATTAATCTTTCACCAAGGATGTTTTATAATGAGTAAAATCTTTGTTTGGATGAATGAATAACACGTATATATATATATATATATATATATATATATATATATATATATATATATATATATATATATATATATATATTCACAAGTTGAAATGCAAACTTTTTATTTCAACTTGCCGACATATTTTATTTCTTTAATTTATATTAATTTCTTCAAGTTGTTTAATATTAAATTTTCCGTACTCATCTCCCTACATTGATACGAAATCAGCTGGAGCGCTAAATGACATGGTTTCAATACTAGCTGATAGCACCCAAGTCATTTTTAAAAATAATTTGAAATCAGTATTATATATTTGGTACAATATAATATTCAAAGGATAATTGGATTCGTAATAATAAATACGAAATCTGCATTAATTAAAATATATTTAAGCGTATTTTACAATCCAGCAAGGCCTGGAGTTCCGGCTAGTAATAAAATAAAATGTCTATAATGTGTGACATCTTTATGTTAAAACTACTATATATCATCTCGTCTCTCACTCTCTCTCTCTCTCTCTCTCTCTCTCTCTCTCTCTAATAATAATAATAATAATAATAATAATAATAATATAACGCTAGTAAGGGGGCATTCACTGTATATATGTGTAGTGTATATAAGGTATATGTGTTTCTGTAATCGATGCTCGTGTATCGTCTAGTGGTCAGAATTATAAACAAATTACTTTTCTTTTTATATAGTATGTCTGTACGTGTTGATCTATTACGTGTATATTTCATAGTTTTTCTATGTGTATGAGAATGTTCGCATACTTACGACAATAACGAACAGGGACAATAAACGGACAGTCTTTACCAATGACAAATAACAATCTTGCCTACATTAATTAAAATATATTTAAGCGTATTTTACAAACCCGCAAGACCGGGCGCCCCTGGCTAGTAATAGAATAAAACCAATTATATAGTGTGTGACGTCTTTATGTTTAAACTACTATATATCCCTCTCTCTCTCTCCCTCTCTCTCTCTTACACACACACGTTCTCTCTGTCTCTCTTTCTCTATCTCTCTCTAATAATGTAACGCAAGTAAGGGGACATCCAATGTGTTGTATTTTGGATCTATATAACTGTGTCTATGAATGTTTAGTGTATACAAGGTATATATCATGTTTTTGTAAGCTATGCTCGTGTATCGTCTAGTGGTTAGAGTTATAAGGACAGTTACTTTTCTTTGTATATGGGATGTATATACGTTTCGATCTGTTACATGTATATTTAATATTATTTCTATGTGTATGTGGGTGTTTCCCGATATTTGCAATAGCGAACGGAACACTAATAGACAATGTTTAAAAGTTATGAATAAACCCTTATCTGCTTGACACATACCTTATTCGTTGCTTGCTGCCTCTATTTTATCGACACGGATGACGTAAGAATATTCCACCACGCATTATCTTAAATGTTGGCCAGTCTCGCTGACCTAATCCCCGAGGATATTACATCCCACATTTTGACGTTTTTTGATGTTTAGTGGTTAAATGTATAAGGACAGTTGCTTTTATTTGTATATAGAGTTCTGTACGTGTCGATTTGTTACGTGTACATTTAATAGTCTTTCTATATGTATGTGGATATTTTCACATATTCTCAATAATAACGAACGGAACAATAACGGATAGTCTTTAACAATGACGAATAACACCCTTGTCTGCTTAATAACCGACGAGTCACCTTCTTTATTTATTATTTCCCTCTCCTCTGGTAATAGGCACATGAAATGAAGGCATCTTGGATCAAGTAAAGAATAGATACCCTTTAGCAGTTTTGTAAATATATTTTTTCTTTTAAATCTTCAAAAGTTTTGTAAATATATTTAAGAAAAAAGAAATTGCTGGCGAATATTCGAGCATGTTTTCTATTTAACGTGTTTACAAACAACCGAGACCATGTGCTTTTTTCAATGTCAAGGTCGAATCACCGGTGTTAGTTGATATGTGCGCTTGTCACCGCCAGCCGGCGCTGTCTGCTACAGGGTATCTATTCTTTACTTTATCCGGCATCTTCTTCTGAGTGGAACACACAAAACGTCGAGTTATCATATCCAGATCTTTATTTCCAAATGATCTACGTATCGGAATTTGTAGTTCTTAATCTTTTGATCTTCGCCCTATTATCTTCCTTAGTTGGTCCGTAGATGCTTCTACCGGTCAACCGGGACAACTCCTGTCCGCTAACTAACCCAGTGTCTAGCTAAATCCCAACTCGTCTCTTCGACTTCCCGTTACAGACTTACTCATAATTCTGATTTTCCTGGCTTACGTGTCTTTGACATCAGCCAGAATAGACAATCTTGTTTATCACGCAAACCACATCATGTTTATACTTTGTCTTTATTCATAACATATTTCCTTGAGCCCAAATTTCCCAGTTGAATATTTAACATAAATATTTTAACTATTCTTTTCTTTTAAAACAAGTTTCTGGATATCTTTTTAACCTAAATAATTTAACAATTAATCATAATAATCGTTCTGATCCTTGGCACTCCGCCACAACATAACACAGATACTTAGCTGTGATCATAGCCAAAAGGTCACAAAACAACTGTAACACCAATCTCCGCATTATTTTGAAATATTAAGGAGGAACCTAATGTTGATAAAGACAATAGTCCGAGGAGAGATCATGTCTATCATAAAAGTAATAGTGTCATCTCACACTTTTCAATCCCAAACAACGTCGAGACGAACAAACGGTCCCGGGAAAGTCCTAAATTCTTCCTCATTCATCTATATATATATAAAAGCGAAAATGTATGTATGTATGTGTGTATGTTTGTGTATCTGCTTAAAACTTTCGACAGACAGAACAAAAATTCACAAATTTGGTCTCATATGAAAGCCCCATCCTTCGCCCGACATATATCGATAAATTGACCAAAAACGTTAATTTTTACACCTTGAAATCAACACTTTTCTACAGGGGGTCAGCAAAACCGTCCTCTCATGACGAGATCGGTTCTACGCATGCGTCAGACTTCGTCATAACCTAATTTATTTTAAATATTTGAAGAACGGACACAATTTCATATGCGCCATGTTACGTCAGTTGGTTAGAGCGTTTAGTCATTATCTAAACGTTTTGGGTTCGAATCGTGGTGTGAGATGTCTTTTTTTTTCGATTTTTTAAATTTTACTATCGAAGCAGGGTTATTTAAGCCATTTTTCACGTAATGTTCGTTTTTCTGGGTTTTTTTTACTTCGCTTATTCTTAGGTTTTCATTAACACCCCCCGCCACACACACCCAAAAACACCCGGGTACCCACTGATTTTTTAAATTTTAATATTGAAACAGGCTTATTTAAGCCATTTTCACGTGTTTCTTTTGGGGGGAGGGTTATTTTTCAGAAGTTTTAACGTTCGTTTTTCTGTTTTCTTTTTTGTTTTTGTTTTTCAGATTTCTACATTTAACATCGTTCGTTTGCCTTACGTTAGTTTTTTTCTGTTTTCTTTTTTTCACTTCGCTTATTCTTATGTTTTGATTACCCCCCCCCATACTGCCCGGGTACCCTCCGCTTTATTTTTCAGATGAGTTTTAACGCTCGTTTTTCTGTTTTCTTTTTTTACTTCGCTTATTCTTAGGTTTTCATTAACACCCCCCACCCCCGTCCGACCGCACACACCTCCAAACACTCGGGCAACGCCGGGTACCCCCCCCCCGCTAGTGCTAATATACGAGGAAAGTATACAACGCTGGAAAAGGCAACAGACAGCAATTAAATTGGCAGAAAGAGACGATTTGAGAGAGTTGCTTTGGATTTTTAATTTAGTAACTGTTCATCTATAATTGGACATATACTGGTGCCTTCAGTAAGTTGTCAGACTTCTTTTCGTATGGACACTTTATAATAACTTTAATAGTATACACAGGAGACTCTAGTGCCCATATTGGAACGGTTCAACGCAACTGTTGTACCGTTCCAACAACTTTTGGAAGGCCTCATAGAAGTCCTTTTGTGCGGGCGTGTCAATCACTCTCGTCACAACCACCTTCATCTTCACAATGGTTTCATAACAGCAGCCTCTATGGTTTTTCATAGCATAGGGAATAACCAAAAGTCACAGGGGGCGAGGTCTGAACTATAAGAGGGCGAGAAACACACTTGATGCCTATTTTAGTCAAAGAGTCTGTGACAATGATGATCTTCTCGTAGCATCCTTAGGACCAACTTCGTGCAAATCTTCCAAATCTTCAGTTCCTCGCGAATAATTGCGTGTTCGAGTCACACACTGACATCAAACTGTGCACATATTATTTCAATAGACACACGAAGATCTTTATCCATGAAATTCGTTATTTGGCCCATCAACTCTGGTATTATGACTTCCTTACTCCTTCCACACCTCTCATCATCCCTCAGACTCCTTGCTTCTTTAAATCTCTTATGCCACTCAAAACCTGATGCTTGATTGATGCAAGATGGTCCAAAAGCAGTATGAAGCATTCTATCCGTTTCTGTTGCATTCTTCTATCTTCAAAACAGAAATGTATTGAATATCATTCTTCTAATCATAGTCCTCATGTCCAGATTGTATTTTTGTAATTCACTAGCTGTGGCAATTGGGCTTTAGTAGGATGTATTCCAATTCTTGCTGTAGCTGTTCACTCTGGAATCATAAAAATTAGTCAGTTATCTTTAAAGCTGTATAGCAATGAGATACTGAACTTTTACAAGTCTTCGACAAATATAAATGGCTGTGAAAAAATACCTGGAAACTTATTGACGGTAACTCGTACGTGAAACAAGCGTTAATAGTGCGTTTCACATTGCGATCTATTTGCGTTTCTGAGTTTTTGGAGATGAGGATTGATAATTCGGATTTGGATTGTTCGGACTACTGTCCTTATCTTGAAGGTGATTCTCACAACGTTTAATTAATGTAACATGCAACGTTCTTCAGGTGTATCTTGTCGAACGCATGAAACTTTCTATCGAACTCTGGTATCTGCACGCAATTTTTAATGTACCTATTTACTATGCCTCCCCACGGGACAGAGTTAGACACCAGGGTCGTTTTTTAACGTGGAGAAAAGGTACAAAAATAAAAATTGTCTCAGTCGTGAAGGATTTCTCCTCCACCGAAAGAGAACAAGAAAATGAAGTGCAGCATCTGAAGAACAGATGGTATTTATTTGCTCCCCCACCGAGCAAATTAGGCACAAGGCCGATTTTTAAAGTGAGGAGTGAAGGGGAAATGGGGACCAACTCCCCGGGGTGTAGGGGAGCTGGATAGTGACAATTGGTATGAAGGGTTGCCCCTACATTGACCAAGGTCTTATATGTGGAGTCGCTCCCACATATGGTCTTTGCTTGCAGTATCTGAAGAACAGATGGTATTTATTTGCTCCCCCACCGAGCAAATTAGGCACAAGGCCAATTTTTAATGTGAGGAGTGAAGGGAGGGGGAAGGGAAAAAGGGGACCAGCTCCCGAGAGGTGGGAAATGGGAGCTGGTTAAAGATCAGGCATGTGGGGTTGCCCCCACATCTGGTCTATTGCTAGTCATAGCTAGTCATAGCTGGCAGTATCTGCCGGAACAGATGGTATTTATTTGCTCCCCCTAGCATACTACACTTTGATCTTGGCCAAAAGGCCAAGAAATTGATATGCAATTTTTAATGTAACCCTTTTATTTAGTTCACGGGGGCAGCATGCTTTCGTTCCGTCCGCCATGACTAGGTGGATATCCTAAGGAATTCGCAAATGCATTTTTGGCATTGTCTGTAGCTTTTATTGTCAAATGAAATAAATAGAATAATTGTATTGCAAAAGATATCGCCCACCACTGCGTCTGTGTGTCCCATGACTTCACTTTTATCAAACACAACAGCTTCATTAATAAATTCTAATTAAAAATCATGTTACACTTCTTTTTTTTTTTTTTTTTTGGGTTTTGCTTATCTATTCAAAACTAATATTATAAGACTATATAAAGGCTCGTGGCTTTTTTTTTTCTTAATAAAGTTTAGCATTAATTAGTTACTTAAAATAATGTATTGGTTCTGCCTTCAGATATATAATTAATACAAAGGTGTACTGCTTGGTAAATTGGATAAGGGTTTAACTCTGAACTTTAAATGCCTTAAGCTTAGTGACTTATGTTTTAGACATTTTTTAGAAGGGGAAAATCAATTAAGAACGTTTGCTAAAAATAAGAATGAACAAAAGGATACTGGAAATTTTATTTTTCATTGTTTGGATTTGTCTTTAATTTATGTCTTATCTCTCCCTCTCTCCCCCCCTCTCTCTCTCTCTCTCTCTCTCTATCTGTCTCCCTCTTGTCTAGTCGCACTGATGAGCTGTGAAACAGCGAAACAGTACTTTATGTTGATGACAATAATGCTCCTTATCTTAGGTTGAGCATTTGGGAAGTGATATACAAATTGCCATTGGCGTATGAACCCAGGCTCTTTGTGTAAACAAATTGAGCTTAGGTATTTGGGCAATGTCAAAAACATAGCAGCAACCGTATAGCGTAACGGGTAGAAGCTCCGACTGTCGTGTTGGTGATCAGGTTTGAGGTAGCTGCTTGTTTAGTCGCACTGATGCGCTGTGAAACAGCGAAACACCAATGTATGTGGATGACTATATATATATATATATATATATATAGTCATCCACATACGCTATTTGTTGCTATCAACTCATTCTATGAAGTCTTGGTTTTTGTTAAAACAATATATATATATATATATATATATATATATATATATATATATATATGTGTGTGTGTGTGTGTGTGTGTGTGTGTGTGTGTGTTTTAAAAGTCCACGCATGCTTCAAGGATTTCTGATTTAAAGGTTATGAGGGTTTTTGAAGCATGGAAACGATGTTTTTTTTTCTTGTATTTAATATTTTATTTTTTATATTTCAAGAGGTCCCCTGCTCTCGGTCAGAAAAAAGTATCGAAATGAAAATGAAAGACATTGAAAAAAACTGAAAATTTGTATTTTTCACAGCGTTTATTTCTTGCAACAATGTTTGAAAGAGTTCACGTCAATTATTTTTGCCATTTGTGGAAGAAAGATATATATATATATATATATATATATATATATATATATATATATATATATATATATATATATATGGAGAGAGAGTGTTACTTGAAATATAAATATTGTCGCGTGGACTTTGCAATGTTCATACGCATATTTTTTGTTTATTTGTGGCTCTATACACGTATTGAGCACTTTTGAAAAATTGGGTTTCTATTAATGAATTATGTGCAGTATATATATATATATATATATATATATATATATATATATATATAGTAGAAATGGTAATTAATAAAAACTGAAGAAACTGCTCAATGCTATTGTAGAGCAAATATGCATTTTATTTTTTATTACCGTATCTTTCTGTTAAGTTACATTATTGTTTCAGCTACCCGGCCTTTTTTTTTTGCTGTCTGTAGCTTCCTCAGACTTTTACAGGAAAAACTTTTACAGATAAACCTAGAATTTTATATATATATATATATATATATATATATATATATATATATATATATATATATATATATATATACATAAAATTCTAGATTAATATTTTCGAATGTGAAGCAACCAATAAACTTTAAAGACGTTCATGCAAAATTGCTCAATAAATACCGAAAGGCAGCAAGATATAATTTCTATTTATTTTTTATAAGCATTTATAAACCGTTACACATTCATGAATATGTTTCGGTCAGCCATTTACAAGTAACTTGGGACCTATTTAGGCGATATTGCTTATACAAAAGTGAAGTTCGGAACCTTCGTACTTCACTTTGTATAAGCAATATTGCCTGCGAATGTCTCTAGTTACTCATAGCTGTGTAGCGACATATAAACACGCTCGTGTAAAATAAGTAAAAAGTATATATATATATATATATATATATATATATATATATATATATATATATATACTAGTGTTGGGACGATTAACCGAGGTCAAAACGATTCTTTTAATTGTCATTGTTTTTATTTGATTTTGTTTAAAGCTAAATTTTCCATTGCTGTTAATAATGATAAAATAATAAATATATTTTTTTTTTGAATTATCAGTAAATCTAAAATTGATATATCACTCTCCACATGTGCATTTTGACACTTAAGAAACTATCTGAATATTTAACGTGTGTTTTAACGAAAATCGGGGAAAATAACAACTGTATAGTTAAATAGTTACAGATTTATAAAGAATCGGAATCGGAATTGGGATTAAGTACGGAATCGGGAAAAAATTGGAATCGTCCCATCATTAATATATATATATATATATATATATATTATATTATATACAGTAAAACTCCTTTAATTTGAACTTCCTCTAAAGTTAGACTTCCTCTCATTTGGACTTCTTTTAAACCTGGACTTTCTCTAAACTTGAACTGTCTCGTCATTGAAATTGTATTAGCATATTTTATGCGGAGTTGCAGTAAAACTGTTTATATGGTTTAGTGAGATATTGCGCAGAAATGTTAATATTGGTACTATGTAATTAATGTAGATTAGCTATTGATAATTAATTTACACTAACTGTATTTTTTTTTCGGATTGCTATATTTAAAATAGTGTAAAACAATCCATCACAATGGGTCTAGAAAAAATTCTTGAAACCAAACGGTGACCGACCAACCACGCTGTTCTTAAATCACTTAATGCAAATGATGTTGAAATGTGGGTGCAACAGGATGAGGAAACTATTGATCAATATCCTGAAGGCAGTAATGGCGATGAAAATAGCGACAGCTCCCATTCTCTTGACCCTAATGTAAATAACAAAGAACACTCTGATGAAGAAATATTATGGGATGATGCAGAAAAGTCTATGGAGACGGTTATAAAATTTATAGAAAAAGACCATACTTTAGTGATTACTATGTTTTGCAAGCAATGTCGCTCCGACGAGATATGACCATAAAGAAGCTACAGAACCAAGAAACTGTAGATTTTCGTGATCGCTTACGGAATACAATGGCAGCGCCCAAGAGCTCAATCGATGAAAATAGAAACTGCAACGAGACTCATTCAATGAATAAAAAAAACTGTATTTTACATAAATGTATGATTTCTGTAGATGATAACTTAGGTAATAAATACCTAACAAGTAAGAGTAGATTTAACTTATTTTCAATGTTTTTGTTCCTGGTAATAACATTTAACAATCCTTACTTGCAATATATCGCAAACTCAACTTAATATATATTTGAAGTATCATATAGCAATGAATTTCATTTACTATTTCTTAATTCTTAGAAAATTAAAGTTAACTGCAGCACATTTTTTATCACGAAACTTGAACAGCATCCTCTAATTTGAACGAAGCGGATGTTCAAATTACAGGAGTTATACTGCATATAGCACTTTTGAAGAACACCGAACGTAGTGCGATAATTAATTGCTGAGGGTTCTAGGGTTTTTTTTCTATAGTTTAAACATAAACCATTAAAAAGAAACTTTCGAAAAGAAGACCAAAATACACCTCTAAAGTATATTTCTCCTAAGCATTAATAAGATAAAAGGGATAAATAAGGAGTGGGACAGAAAAAAAACCTATCGATATATATATATATATATATATATATATATATATATATATATATATATGTGTGTGTGTGTGTGTGTGTGTGTGTGTGTGTGTGTGTAAAAATTACAATTGAATTTACCAAAATGATCCAAGACGGTAAAATTAAAGTAAATTATAAATATTAAAGAATTAATATTTATAAAATTATCTCAGCCAGATATAAAAGCTCGATAATACCAAATAGGAAAATAGAGCTTATATATATATATATATATATATATATATATATATATATATATATATATGTGTGTGTGTGTGTGTGTGTGTGTGTGTGTGTGTGTGAAATGAGATATATATATGAAATTATATATATACATATATCATTATATATACATATATATATCATTATATATATCTCATTTTATATATATATATATATATATATATATATATATATATATATATACAGTATCGAATATTGTAACGATTCATTTTATTTTATATACTTAATATGGCACAGAAGTGATTTATCATTCGACTTTTTTATAATCTTCAGTTGTCGAAGGTTAATACTGTTAAAGCCCGCTTTAAGCCCGTGCTTAGTTTGAATAATGAAGCTCGCTTAAGACCATCATTCACAATTTTTTTCATCATGAGATGAATACGGAGCTCTGTGCAGTATGATTATTAGATTTTGTCTATCGATGCAGAATGTGGATAAACTTGTTTTTTCGCGTGTGCACAGTGTTAACATTATGGTGCGTGGAAAGCAGGAAAATGGTAGATAACTACAGGGAGATTGAGGAATTGTCTTGATGCCATTCTTGGTCAAAAAGTGTGTGATTTTCTCTGAGCACCGTTAGGAGAAACTTCCCGCAAATGTTCCGCATCTTCAGTTATCGCTAAAAAATTGTGTGTACAGTTGCCACACTGACATCAAACTGCGTGCACGCATTTTCTTTATAGATACACGATAGTCCTTATCCATGAAATTCTTTATTTGGCCAATCAACTCTGGAATTCTTACTTCCTTACTCCTCCCAAACCTCTCATCATTTCTCACAAATGCTCTACTTTTCTTGAATCTCTTATACCATTCAAAAACTGATGCTCGATTCATACAAACTTGCGCAGAAACAGTCTGAAGCACTTCATATGTTCTGTGACATTTTTTCCAAGATTAAAAATGGAATTTCTTCCATATCGTTCTTCTAAAATGTTCTTACACATAGAGTACATTTTTGACATTTATCAGCTATGATAATCAGGCTTTAGTAGGGTGTATTCCAATTCCTGCGTTAGCTGATTATTTGAACCTGAAACCATGAAATTGTTTAGCTATCCTATAAGATGTTTTGCAATAACATACTGAATTCTCAAAAGACTACGACAATTTTAAATGCCTGAACAAAAAAGGCAGGAAATGTCTACGTGTATTTCAGATTTCAACATATTTTTTCCTCTTTCGTGTGTCCTTTGATATGTTCAATTACTTTCCGATTTATCCGCGTAATTCTTATAAATGCTTCCCATTTTGAATCCACTGTCAAAAACTTTCCCTATTCTTTATCTTTGCCTGAATCAAAACGTAGATTCCATGAGCAGAGCTTCTTTCTTAGAACTTCACACCTGTGGAACTCTGTTCCGTCTGCCTGCTTCCCTCCTGACTACAACTTGGATGTCTTCAAGTCCAACGTAAACAAAGTCTTGATGAACCGCCCTCTTAAGTAGACACTCTAAATATCCACAATAACGTACTGTACTTACAATAACCCTTATCCCTGAGCGGCTTCCGGGCCTTGATAAATGGTGACCACCTTGCAAAAAAAAAAACTGTATTTCACTGTAATTTTCGAGCGTAACCATGAAATCATTTTAGTGCAACGCTCAATGCCTATTTTCGTCTATCTCATCTCTTTGTTTGAATGAGAAAATCATTGCGTCAAGGTAAAACGTAGCTTCCAGCAAGATTTGGCAAGTAAATACGTCTAAAAGCAAACAAATTCAAGGGTAAAGTCTTGTATTTTTCAACTCGAAAAGTTTAAGAACTACTAAGACGAGAATAGTATTATTAAAACGAGCGATTATTTATGCTCCAGAAATTATTTTTCTACATAGTCACAACCATTCACAAACACTTTTGTTAGTAATTCAATGACGCGTCTCTGCTTTTGACGCATGTCAATGACAGGATGGTTTCTTAGAGTCTTACACAGTCAACATCTGCAACAGAGAGATGAAACATTCAGGTCATAAATGCATTTGGTCAGTCATCATAACAACGCAAGTTGTAATGTCCACTGGTCCATTCGGGCGGAATTAAATATAGTACGCATTACGTTTGGAACGCTTTTCGTATATCTTACTGGAATTACTGTGTTAATGTCTCCTCATCTTGTAACTTTTTATTGTCTAGAAGTGATACAGGATGTCGACTCCTGAAGAAGTAATCGTCCTCAGAATATAGTTTATCTTGCTCCTCACCGAAAGCGATATCTACATATATATATATATATATATATATATATATATATATATATATATATATATATAACTATCTATCTATCTATCTATCTATGTATATATATATGTATATATATATATATATATATATATAACTACTTCATTTACTCACATAAAATTAATATACGAAAGTATAGATTTATGCGTAAACTTTAAGTATTTACTTTAAAAGTGCTCAATACGTAGGTAGAGCTAGTTAGTAATTTATAAAATATATATGGCGATTAAGCTACACTGAATATTCCGCATTTCGTCCACTCCAGGATTCTTCAGGCTTATGCGCGAATTCTGTGGTTGTTTATCGTTTTTATATGCTCCTCTTCTATTGAGATTTTAGTTAGCCAATCAGCTTTCTAGTATCTACCGCGCCCTTCCTATCAGCCAATGAGCATGCATTTATCGGACAAAGGCCTATTTGGCCTCTGGTTGACCTGTTCCTTTGTGTGTGTTCTATTTAGTTTCTTGGTCTGTTTTAAAACTAGGTTAGTGTTTTTTTTGTTTTTTTAAGTTAGTTTATATATAAATATATATATATATATGTGTACATACATATATGCACATATATATATACATATATACATACATATATGTGTGATCGTTTATGTGTATTCTTGTTTATCTAATTTATTTATTTGTTTATTTTCTATTGTTTTTCTTAGTCTTAAAACTATTTTGTATCGCTATCCTAGAGTAAATTTTATCTTGTGAACACAGTTGTTTGCTATTTCTTTTCTACAGTTTTAGAGATGTTGGGGTTCTTTAAATATATATATATATATATATATATATATATATGAATGGAAATGTATAAAAAAGAATACGAAATGTATAAAAGCTTATAACTTTTCTTTATTCGTTTTCAATTGGTGACGTGCAGGAATACAAACTAATATTATGAAAAAAAAATTAAAAAACATTTTTTACAGGTGCATATTTTCGACCGATCCTCCAGTCTTCATCGGTGTAGTGAAAGTATGAGCATGCACGGGGAAAAGGGGAATGGAAAAGGAAGGAAGGAAGAGGAGGAGGAGGAGGAAGAGGAGGAGAAGAAGGTATAGCCAATGAGAAGGTGCCACGTCAGTTTTAAATATATACACATATAAGTACGCACATACACACATGCACAGAGTACATATACACACATAAACGAAAAATTAAAAATTAAACATTAAATAAAAATGATAAACGCGCCTTTAACTGTCCAATCTTTTGAATTCTAACGATATTATTTATATATATATTCTGCAATTTGTCGTGAATAATGTTTTGGAAAGAGCACAAATATTCAAAGCTGAAAAAGACATTATTTTTCATAAAGAAAGAGTTTGAAATTTGCATTGTTTTTATAATTCTCCAATGTCTTAGATAGTGTTAAAATTACAGGAAAATATAAAACATAAAGTATCTATTTGAATTCAAAACCCTTGAGTGACTTTATGGACTGCTTGTCATTTGATCTTTCCTTTCCAATTCCTCCCTTAGAAGAAATTGGTTAAACCCGTCTAGAGCGAATACTGTGACAGTCATTCGAGTCTTTATGTCACTCGTCTTTGTCGGCCAACGTTTGCACACGTTCCTAAACCAATTCCGAAACAGCAGTGAAGGTCGGCAAACGAATTTTATGATAAGATGACTCCCTCATTCATTCAAAAAGATTTTTACTATTCAATGCTTCCATGCATTACCATGCGAAATCATTCGTCAGCGAGGCGGCGGCAAATGTGATTGAAAAAGATTTCGAAGTGGATTATTAAGCTGTCTTAAAAATTTTCGACAGGACAGATTTGAAAGGCAGTTTATCGCGTGTTGTGCACGGCAAGGCGTTCTCCGATCTTTTCACATGCAAAAATATCCAAACTTGTTGGATGGATTCAGACATTTCATTAACGCTAAATGGATCCGGGTCCACTAATGTTCTTGGGAAACTCGGAAAGAATTCTCTTTCTGGCCATTATGACACGAAACCGTTGTTAATGCACGGAATAGGAACGGCTCAATAAAAAGGAATGGAATCGGTTAAAGAACAGGGCACCATACATTTATCCCTTGTAATGTTTCAACCTGATTACAAAATTGACGATAAGTCGATCGAGTTTATTTTATTCCAGTGAAATTGTTTATTAATTTAAAAATTAAAACTATATATATATATATATATATATATATATATATATATATATCTATATATATATATATATATATTAGTCCTCGTGCGAAAGAGCAGGACACAAAATGTTTTAAATAATAATAGAATAACAATAACAAAGACTTTCGCTGGCGAGGACTACTATTGTTATACAGTTCTTTTGAAAGTTTTATCTCTATTTTTCTCGTTATGTACTGAATATTCTTCTATCTTCTATTCTTCTTCTCTTCTCTCTCTATATAAATAAAATGAACTCATTTTTTCCCGTCTGATTTTGACATTAATAGGATTAAAAATCAAGATATTTCATGCAAATATAATATGCACAAACGGCAGAACAATATCTGAGGTGTGTTATAGGCTTATTATTTCTCAAATTCCTCGATAATCTTAGATTTCTATACTTTTTCTGCTGAGAAGTCACGGCCAAAATCGGTTAAGATCAATGGAAGTGGTAAAATATTTTCTCTCTAATAAATTCCTCCTCCCCCTGCCACCACTTAACACCGTTTGGAGATCGTTCACAAGGAACAGTTAAGAAGAGAACACCGGTTTGGCTTCGTAGTTCTTTCATGTGAAGTTATTTAAAATCACTAAACTAAGCTGCAGTGCTCTGTGGCGTAGTGGTTAGCGTGCTAGACAATTCACATTATATTTTCACGTTCGCGCCGACCTACCGTAGTCGTTTTTTTTTCTTTTTTCCTAAACAACTGGAATGGACTTTTCTTGGTGGCCGAACTGTTAACGTTGCAGATGTTTTTTTTTCACACTTTATTTTCCTACTTTTACTCATGACTCCGGGTTTGATCCTTCCTACTTACCAACCATAACATTTTTTAAACCCCCCCGTCCCGGAAACAAACACTCGGGCAACGCCGGGTACCCCCGCTAGTATGAAATATGTTCCTTATTAAATATTAAAGATTTTCGATTCTGAAAGAAGTTTTAAAAAATTTCATCTAAAAAAGTTATTTTTAAGTCTTTGTTAAAAAAATATCAGATTTTCTCATTATTCAGACCTGTATTAAAAACAGGGGGTTGCAAAAACGAGTTGTGGTGTGAGGAGAAATACAAACTGAAATAGAGAGAAGGGAGTTTTAAAATATAATCTTAAAAAGATAAAATACAAGTTAGAAAAGCATTTCATCCAAGGCATGAAAATTGTTAAACAAGATGTTTTTACTATAGGCTTTAAAAATAAAGGTACAAGATTCAATTTGAAATTTTTTTTTCTTCAAAGTGCACTTTTATAAATTTTACAAAGTAATGTATACAAGTTTAATTTAAATTGAATCAAAAAATTACCTTGGATTTATTTTATGTAATGTACATTTTGTTGCAATTTAAAAACAGTATCTTTCATCTAGCAATTAATGATATAGATATAAAATGTTCAATTTTTTTTTAAGCGCAACAGAATGTACATAACATAAAATAAATCCAAGGTTATTTTAATTCTAAAAATATTTCGGGAAAAATGAATAAAATAATATTTTCTCACGCAAATTTTCAATAATAATTTATACAGTTATATATTGATATATTTTTTATGCAATAAACGTTTTGGTTTTCAAATATTTTTGTGTTTTGCAAAAAGCCTTGTTTGTTTTTATTTGCGGTGTTATTTGACAAAGAAAAAATTGGAGTTATCGTTTCCTAACAATGGCGCTGTTCGTGTAATGCAGAAGTGACACAAAATAGTTACAAAACAGTGAAGGTTTGTTTTATTTGCATGATTTTTGGGGGTAATCATAGAAGGGATAACGTGAAGGTTGCCACCATCTCTAGAGAAACCGATGACGTGTTCGAGAGAAATTTAATACAGCTTCCCCCAGTCGGTATCCACCAAGGAACAATTCATATTAACAGCGTTCCCTCCCTCCTACCTCTTGCTTACAGAAGAGACAATGCGACTCTATATCTGCTCGGTTCTTATTTTTATGGCAGCTGTTCAACTGAGCTTCAATCTATACACTCTGTAAAGCACTCACAACAAATACTCGTCTAGCTACAACCATTGTCAACAACGTCCCTTACTCTCTATCTATGCCTAAATATAAACTTAAATTTCATGGACAACGTTTCTTTCCTAGAACTGTCTGCGTCAAAAATACCGTGAAGCTGCTTCCCGACTGATTATAACAGGGTCGTCTTACAGTGTAATGTAAATAAGTTCTTCTCAGATAATTGAACCTTATCCAAGTTTGTTTTTTTTTTACACTGTGATCACCACTTATCAAGGGCCGGAAGCCACTCAGGGATAAGGGTTATTGCAAGTACATTACGTTAGTGTGGAGATTTGATGAAGTGTTTACTTAAGGGGGCGGTTCATTAGGAATTTGTTAACGTTGGACTTGAAGACATCCAAGTTGTAGTCCGGTGGGAAGCAGGCAGACGGAACAGAGTTCCACAGGCGTGCAGTTCTAAGAAATAAGCTTTGTTCATGGAAGTTCCACCATTACTGATCATCAAAGTGTTGTCTCATCGTCTACTCGGCATCCATTTATCCTTATGTTAGCGTGGCATCTAGACCTTGATCAGCAGTGACTACCCAGTAAAAAAATATTTTTGAAGTGTGGCTTAATATTGATGTAATTAAAAAATAATTACACATACGTAGACAAAGGTATATAAATTTACTTTTTGTGTGTATTGATATTCATATTAAAAACCATTTTTCTATTTATTTAAAAAGAAAATACAACTTTGTTATATATGGGTTGTGGAATTGCATTCATCTGCAAAAGATCTAGCTAATTTGCACATTCTTTTAAACATTCATTTTAATTAATACCCTATTAGTTGTTTCGGTTTTCTTCTGGGATGATCATCTTTAGATAACTATTACGTGTAATTATATTCATGCAGATATTCTACATGATTTATACTTGCGTAATATTTGCGTAAAAAGTTTATAGTAAACACAAACCTCTTTCTATGTATATTTATGTATGCGTATATACATTTGCTTAAAACATTTTGCCTACCAAACTCCTCTGTCTTTATATTTCGGTTTCAGCCGGGAAAAATCGGTGAAAAAGTGTGAAACTTAAAAAAATCGAATTTGCCAGGTGAAGGTTGAACGACAGCATTACGATTATGCATGCGTAACGTAATAGCTATTGGTTCATGTTTTCATTTTTGACTTGCAACAAACATGTCTTTATAGCTCACGGGTTAACGGCAAAGGTAAATCGTTGGTTTGACGTTTTGGTTTCGATTCTCGGTGATAGTGCAAAGGTTATTTTTTTTTTAACTTTTTAAATCATTACTATATATTGGATCCAATATAATATAATAATAAATATGAAATTCGTATTAATCAAAATGAAATATTTAAGCGTATTTCACGACCAGGCAATTTCGGGCGGCCTGCTAGTATATATATATAGTAAGTTAAAAATATATATGGCGATTAAGCTACACTGACTATTCCGCGTTTCATCCACTCTAGGACTCTTCAGGCTTATGCGCGAATTTTGTGGTTGTTTGTCGTTTGTATATACGCATCTTCTATTGAGATTTTAGTTAGCCAATCAGCTTTCTAGTATCCACCGCGCCCTTCCTATCAGCCAATGAGCATGCACTTATCGGACAAAGGCCTATTTGGCCTCTGGTTGACCTGTCCCTTTGTGCGTGCTCTATTTAGCCTGGATATTTAGTTTCTTGATCTGTTTTAAATCTAGGTTAGTGTTTTTTATGTCAGTTTATATATAAATATATATATATATGTACACACATATATGCACATATATATATACACACACACACACACACACATATATATATATATATATATATATATATACCTACATATATGTGTGATCCTTTATGTATATTCATGTTTATTTAATTAATTTATTTGTTTATTTTCTATTGTTTTTGTTAGTTTTAAAACTATTTTGTATCGCTATCCTAGAGTAAATTTCAAAGAAAACCAACCTGCCTCCTCCCTTGAGGCTCGCATTTACTAATATCTGCGGGCTTAGAACTAACTTAGATGATGTTGAGTCATTTCTCCTTGTAAACACCCCGGATATCTTAGCATTAAGTGAAACTAACCTTCACTCCTCCATTCCCTTTAACCACTTTAACATGCCTGGTTATCTCCCACTCTACCGTAAGGATTCGGACAGACATATGCATGGGCTTGGAGTCTATATTCGTAACACCCTCCACCTGACTAGAGAAATAAAACTAGAATCAGACAACCAGGCCTTTATGTGCTTCAGACTAAATATGCAACACAATATTAGCTACTTGTATTTACTCTACCGCTGTCTCTACCCTAATAAAGTCTCAGACAGCATAGATATAGCACTCTCCCTCGATATTAGCGCACAAATACATGTATTTGGTGACTTCAATGTCCACCGCAGTAACTGGCTAGGATTCTCTAATCACAGAGACGTAGCTGGTAGCACAACACAGCTTCTCTATATCCCATTCCCTATCTCAGTTGGTTACATTTCGACACGTTTCCCAGACCAGCAAGATCAACATGCCTCACTTCTAGATCTCTTTCTGACAACGGTTCCCGATGACTGTAAAACAAATGCCCACAGCCCACTCGGGAATGTTGATCACGCTGTGATAATGGTAGAAATCAGCCTAAATTCTGGCCCTAAAACTGAAGGCCCACTACTCAAAACAACGAGGTATTACAAAAAGGCTGTTGGGAAGCAATCAGGGAACTCATCAGAGATGCCTCATGGCAAAATATCTTTACTCTTCCAACGGAACAGTGTGCCCATGAGACCACTGAATGGTTCAAAACTGCAATTGAAGCACATGTTCCCGCACGGAAATTCTATAGTAAGCCCCACTCTCCCCAATGGTTTACTTCTGCTTGTGCAGCTGCCATTTGTCAAAGGCAGCATGCGTTCCGCAGATTCAACCGACATAAGTCCAGCTCAAATAAACAGAAGTTTATAGAAGTAGAAATAATTGTAAGAGAGTGATAGAGACAGCTAAGACAGATTACTCTGAAACCACCAGAAAACGCATCGAAGCACAGAAATTAGGAACCCGGGATTTTTGGAAAATCTACAACAGTGTAGTAAATAATGGACAGTCAACTATTCCCCCACTATCAAAAAATCATAAGGTTGCTTGCACGGCAACTGACAAGGCTGATCTGCTTGCCAGTCGGTTTGCCTCAAACTCCACACTGAACTCGGTACACCACTCCCTCCCTGATTTTCCTCTGCGAACAGACGCCACACTAGACGATTTGAAAATCACCCCTTCTCAGGTGCATGTTATAAAAAACCTAGACACCTCAAAAGCATGTGGACCAGATCTCATCCCGGCTGTTCTATTAAAAAATGCTCTGTCGAGGTTGCTCCAGTTCTCTCCAAACTTTACAATAAATGCCTTAATGAATCTTGCGTTCCCGACTGCTGGAAAACCGCCTCTGTGGTACCAGTCTTCAAGAATTCTGGTGAAAGAACTGACCCACTAAATTATTGTCCCATTAGCCTCCTCCCGCTTTTCACCAAAATATTTGAGTCATTAGTTAATCAAGCCCTAGTCCAGCACCTAACAGCTGCTAAACTCCTGACTGACAAACAATATGGATTCAGGCAAGCCCGTTCAACACCAGATATCTTAACTGCAGTTTCTGAACGTATATACCGTTAATTGGACAAAACAGGGGAGGGTAGAGCGGTAGCCCTTGATATATCTAAGGCTTTTGATAGGGTATGGCACGATGGTCTTCTAAGGAACATTAGATCATATGGAATCACTGGAAGAATTCATAATGTAATTAAATCCTTCTTAAGTAAGAGAAAAATCAAAGTTGTCCTCGACGGTCGTACATCTAAACAATATGACATAAATGCGGGAGTACCTCAGGGGTCTATCCTTGGACCTCTATTATTGCTGATATTCATAAATGACCTCCCTGATAAAATTGTTTCGGAGATGGGTATATTTGCTGATGACACCACCCTCTATAACAGATATGAGGGGAAAATAAATGAACACATATCCAAAGAAATGGCAGAAACACTAAAGGATGACCTCCAATCTGTAGTGGAATGGGGACAAAAATGGATGGTCACATTCAATGCTGCTAAGACTAAGCTTGTTTCCTTCAATAACTACAAGAAACCTTCTCTACCACCAATAGCAATGGCCAAGAACACATTGCCTGAAAGTACTTCTTTTAAACTCCTCGGCCTAACGTTTACAGGGAATATGAACTGGAATAGATACATTGAGAGCATTGCTAAGGCTGCTGCAAGGAAGGTTGGCTCCCTCTACCGTGCTAGAAAACTACTTACGCCTGACAGTATCCTATACCTCTATAAGGCAACCATTCGCCCATGTATGGAGTACTGTTGTCACATCTGGGCTGGTGCATCTGCTGCTTGTCTCTCGCTCCTGGACAGGGTTAAAAAGAGAGTCGCCAACCTGATAGGTCCTGAACTGTCATCTAGGCTTCAGCCTCTGTCCCATCGACGAGATGTTGCATCCCTCTGCCTATTCTACAAATACTTTAATGGTGAATGCTTTGACGAACTGCAAACACTTGTACCTCCCCGACGTAACTACCCCCGACAAACCCGACAAGCTACTAAGTCTCATCCCTTTACAGTAGAGATCCCTAGGTGCAAGAAAGCCTTTTACTCCAATAGTTTCTTCCCCAGAACTGCGGGTCTTTGGAAATCCCTTCCGGGATTCTGCTTTCCAAACTGCACTGATATGCAGAAGTTCAAGTGTAAAAAAATCTAAATCCAATGTTCACTTAGTACTTTTCTTAAAATTAAAAAATAACAAGATACACATTAAGAAGGTCAGAAGATTCATCGATCGAAATGTTGTCAAAATAACACTTAGGATGAGAATAATCCAAACAATACGAGTAATCAATCCTCATCTCAGAAATTAAGAAACAATGATTATCGAGAAAGGTAGTTTGCTTGAAGCATTGCTGGTAAATATATATGAAAGCGTGTAAGAAGGCTATATCAATGCAGGAAACCTGTTGCTGTATTGGCATGTTCTTATTTACTTGCCTCCCCACTAGAGAAGAGTTAGACACAAGGTCGAGTGTTAATGTGGGGAAAATCCAGTTCCCGAAAAGAGGCACATTGAATAGTAACAAAAATAAAATTATTTCAATCTAAAATTATTTCTCCTTCACTAGCCGAGGACAGAAATGGTGGAGTGTAGTATCAGAACAGATTCTACACCTTGTTCATAGCCAAAAGTTGGTGTGTTTGTTCATACGTCACGCATATACAACAGTCGGGTCTCTACATTGCTATAGCCTTCTTCATGTCTAAGAAAGAAAACTTATTTTTATTCAATAAATCTCAGTTTTTATTCTTGCGACATTTTTATGTGAGTTATTAAATTGAAGATCAAATTGAAGATCAAATTTCAAGTTCAAATTAAAGGTTCAAGCTAATACTTAGTCTTTTCTATCTTTTTCATATAATTACTGATGTGTCCTTCACGTGAAGCAGGTATGTACAACAGTTTCTTAATCTAATATTATTTTATAAATCTTTGTATGTCTTTTTTATTGCGATTATATTATTTTCTATTGAAATGTATTTCATGTCACTAAATATTGGCAGTATGTCTCAGAAAAAAAGAGTACCATTTATGTAGTGCCTTCAATAAGTTTCCTGACTTTTCCTCGTATGCGAACTTTTATTGATAGTACATACATAAAACTCTAGTCCCCTTCAAAGTAATCTCCCCCGGCTGCACTGCACTTATTGTACTTTTCAAATAACTTCTGGAAGGCCCCATGGGAGTCCTCTTGTGTGAGTGTGTCAATGACCCTCGTTACAGTCTTCTTTTATCTTCTCAATTTTCTCATGACGAAAACCTCTATGATTTTCCTTGAGCTTAGGTAATAAGGAAAAATCACAGGCAGCGAAGTCTGGAATATGGGGGGGGTGAAGAGCTTACAAATGCTTACAAATAGTGAAAAGGAGTGCATAGGTCAAGCACCGTTGATAATCCCCAGAATATGGTGGCTTTGTGGCTGAGGTAAAATCAATGCCATTCCTCCCCCTCCCCTATTTCTCGATTGACTGTCTCAAAAAGTCCACTGTAAATAATATCATATACATATGTAAATAATATAATATATATATGTAAATAATATAATATATATATGTAAAAAATATAATATACATATGTAAATAATATAATATATATATGTAAATAATATAATATATATATGTAAAAAATATAATATACATATGTAAAAAATATAATATATATATGTAAATAATATAATATACATATGTAAATAATATAATATATATATGTAAATAATATGATATACATATGTAAATAATATAATATACATATGTAAATAATATTATATACATATGTAAATAATATAATATACATATGTAAATAATATAATATACATATGTAAATAATATAATATACATATGTAAAAAATATAATATACATATGTAAATAATATAATATACATATGTAAATAATATAATATGCATATGTAAATAATATAATATACATATGTAAAAAATATTATATACATATGTAAATAATATAATATACATATGTAAATAATATAATATACATATGTAAATAATATAATATACATATGTAAATAATATAATATACATATGTAAATAATATAATATACATATGTAAATAATATAATATACATATGTAAATAATATAATATACATATGTAAATAATATAATATACATATGTAAAAATATAATATACATATGTAAATAATATAATATATATATGTAAATAATATAATATACATATGTAAATAATATAATATACATATGTAAATAATATAATATACATATGTAAATAATATGATATACATATGTAAATAATATAATATACATATGTAAATAATATAATATACATATGTAAATAATATGATATACATATGTAAATAATATAATATACATATGTAAATAATATAATATATATATGTAAATAATATAATATTCATATGTAAATAATATAATATACATATGTTAATAATATGATATACATATGTAAATAATATGATATACATATGTAAATAATATAATATACATATGTAAATAATATAATATACATATGTAAATAATATAATATACATATGTAAATAATATAATATATATATGTAAATAATATAATATACATATGTAAATAATATAATATACATATGTAAATAATATAATATACATATGTAAATAATATGATATACATATGTAAATAATATAATATACATATGTAAATAATATAATATACATATGTAAAAAATATAATATACATATGTAAATAATATAATATACATATGTAAATAATATAATATACATATGTAAATAATATGATATACATATGTAAATAATATGATATACATATGTAAATAATATGATATACATATGTAAAAAATATAATATACATATGTAAATAATATAATATACATATGTAAATAATATAATATATATATGTAAAAAATATGATATACATATGTAAATAATATTATATACATATGTAAATAATATAATATACATATGTAAAAAATATTATATACATATTTAAATAATATGATATACATATGTAAATAATATAATATACATATGTAAATAATATAATATACATATGTAAAAAATATAAAAATTTTACTTAAAATCTTTTAATTTTTTTTCCGAAATACATTTGACATTTAAAGCTTTACATGGATTAGTTTTAATAATGGAATTTCCAAATTGTATGCAACTTGAAAATATTGATTGATATATAAAAACTGGTTTTTATGATAAATCATGTAACAAGCCAAACTAAAACTAAGGCAATAGAAGAGTTCAATAGGGCAACAAAATATTATAAATCTGTTATTCTATTATTCAGACGATAACATTTCATCGATTCTGTGATTATTTTTCTTAACCAATTCTGGGATGAGTACTTGAAAGGACACAACTAAGGTCATTTTTTTACCTCTAATCTATTGCACTGCGTCGTTTGAAGCTTCATCTTTTTTAAAGCATTTTCGTAGTGTTCAAAAAAAATGTTTGTTCTTGTTTTTGTGATGAGGATGAACATTTTGCAACTGTTGCTCCATCTTTGCTGATTTCATAGAATCATTTGTCAAAACTTTACTACAAATAACCCGACTGGGGCATTTCTTCTCAATTCATGGTGGTGGATGTGAATGCACATTCAATATTGGAATGATTGTATTTTCTTTTTTTATATTCATGATTGGCTTGAAATTCTGTACATAAAAACAGGAAAAAGTTAAAACTATAAATAAACTTGAAAATTAACCCCCTGAGAACCCAAAATCCGCCCTTGGGGGCCAATCCCACTGCAACTGAGAGTCTATGGTCTATGCCATTTTTTACATAACTTGTTCTTTTTTGGTTAAGATGTATGGTCCTGGATTTTGTGCAATTGTAGGAGGCCAACCCTACCATATTTTTATTTATTTATTTATTTATTTATTTTTTGAAAACGGAATGGTTTACTAATCAGGCGCTCCTACCAGAAATGCCGACGCGAATGCTCACGTAGTTTTGGTGTTGTCTTACAAAATCCTACTTTCCTGGCTTTTTGTCGCACTTTCCCGCCGCGAGAGCGAGATAAATATCTGTTATGCTGTATATCATTTTTCTTTAATCAGTCTATGAATGAGAAATTTTTCTAAACTGAAACAATTCTAATATTTGTTTCACTCAAGGGTGTTTCTTTTGTGGAGAAACTTGGTTTTTGCTACATAAAAAATCAACTGTGTCTAATTCTCCTCTCGAGGGGAGGCAAGTAAAGGGGAGCAAATTACTTATTCCCCCTTTCTTTCTTTTTTCTCACCTTTTCTCCCTCTTTCTCTTTCTTTCGTTCTAACTTTCTTCTATCCTCTCCCTTTCTCTCTCTTCTCTTTCTCTCGCTTTTTCTCACCTTTTCTCATTGTCCCTACTTTTCTTTCTGTCATTATTTCTCTCCAGTTTCCTCTCTGTCTCTCCCTCATTCTCTCTTTCTTCTGTTTGTCTCTCTCTCTTTCCCTTTTCACTCGTTCTCTCTATATATCTCTCCTCTTTCTCTCGAGATCTTTCTCTTTATTTCACTCTTTCAATACCTCATTCCCTCTCTCTCAGTCTGTCACTTCCCCTTTCTCTCTCTCTCTCTCTATCTCTCTCTTTCTCTTTCTCTCTCTGAAAGTGTCATTCACTCTCTCAATTTCTATCTAGCTTTTAAAATTTCTCTCTATCAATCTTTTTTCTCATACTTTTAATCTCACCTTTTCTCCCTCTCTCTTCTCCTCTCACCTTCACCATCTCTTATCCCCTTGTGCACCAACACTTGCAGTAACGATCCAACATCACCCCATCGTATATTTATGACACTGTCTACAATTATGCTGGCGAATTCGTGACCAGCATCGTTTCTTACATGATGGACATTAATTCAACATTAATTCTCGCATAGTGCGAATTAATGTGGTCAGATTTGTATCAACCGCCTCTGCGTGTGGTCAAATAGGACACTTTGTCGCAGCTTTTGTCCAGCCAGGCTAACAGGTGGGTAGCGGCAGCCCACCTGCTGTTCGGCTCGCACCTCGCCCTATGGCACCTGCCTCTTCAGGTTAGTCAAAACCGATGATGATTTTGTTCTGTAAAACTTTCATACCAATCTTTCAGCGTTTCTGAATTTTGTAGATGAGGATTGGTTATTCGTATTATTTGGATTGATCGGACTCCTGTTCTCATCTTGAGTATCATTTTCATAACGTTTCGGTCGATGTAACCTCCGATCTTCTTCAGGTATATCTAGTCGAACTCGGGAATGTTTCTGTCGAACTCGGGAATTTGGACGGAATTTCAAGCGGAACCCTTTATTTACTTCACGGGGGTAGCGTGCTCTTGTTTCGTCAACCCTGACTGGATAGAGATCCTAAGTATTCGCAATTGTATTTTCCGGTCGTCCACACTGAGGATTGAACCTTCAACCTTCACGAGATTATCACTTTGACAATTGTAAAGGAGAATATCACTTTGACAATTGACAAAGGGTTCGGTTCAAAATTCTTTCCAAATTCCCGAGTTCGACAAGATACATCTGAAGAAGTCAGAGGTTACATCGACTGAAACGTTGTGAAAATCAGATTCAAGATTAGAACAGTAGTCCGATGAATGTAAACGATCTTTTTGAATTTAAATTTCCCGTTACTGAAGTCTCAGTTTTCAGCAAACTAATTCAATTTGCTATTAAGCTGAGAAGAACGCACTTGCAGAATTTTTAATTTTGCCTCCAAATGATGTCTTTTCAAATAAGTTTTCGTTATAATACCGTTACTTTATATTTCATTAAATAGAGGATCTCTCGCTCTATCTAATCGTTTAAATGACAGTTGTTTTAAAACAATTATGTCTTCTTTTTAGAACGTTGAATCAAAGATGGAAAAAATTAAATTCGCACAATTTTCTTATTTGAATTCAAGCTGGGGCGAAACGCTGCTGAAACAGCTCGCGATATCAACAAAGTGTTTGACCTAGGAACCATTACTGAGCGCATGGCACAATCGTGGTTTAAGAAATTTCATAGAGTGTTGATGATAATTAGTGTAGTGGTCGGTTTTCGGGTGCCGACAGCGATAAATTAAGAGCCTTAGTTGAAGCCAATCTACGCACAACTGTTCGAGAACTTGCTTCTGAATTAGATGTAATGTATACAATAATTTCCAACCACTTGAGAGAGATAAATAAATGGATGCTCGACAAATTGAACGACAACCAAAAGAAACGCCGTCATGAAGTGTCATCTCTTCTTTCATGCAATGAGAACGACTCGTTTCTCGACCGGGTTGTGATTTGCGATGAAAGGCGAGTTCTTTACGACAACCGGTGACGCTTAGCTCAGTGGTTAGACGCTGATGAAGCTCTACAATGCTATGGTAATATAAAGAAGTCAAAGTGATTCTTGTTGGAAATGGAATGTGTCAGATGGCTTAATATGATTGACGAGGAAATTTCTTTTCCAAATTTGCAAACGGAACAGAAAAAGTGTGAATGTGTAGCTTAAACTTCCAATGTCAAAGGCATAAAACCTAATGCTAAAAACAAATCCAACTAAAAATATTCCAAAGTTAAGACTAATAGGACAAAAACAACAACAACAACAGTAATTATAATAATAATAATAATAACAACAACAACAACAACAACAACAACACGGACAGCATTCAATGAGATCTTTGATGACCTGTGTGAAAGCTCCTTGTAAGCTAATAACTTAACAGGCAAGAAGAATGAGAAACTACGCAACTATTAGAAACTGAGAGTGGAGATTGCTCGATTGTGGAATAAGAAAACTTCCATCGTGCCAATGATGATAGGTGCGCTTGTCTCAATTCCTGATGATCTTATGAAACAGCTGAACCCCTGTGGAATCATATGTAACATCACCGTACCCCAGAAGTCAGTTCTGCTTGGCTCCGCAAACATCCTACGCTAGGTGCTTTATATCTAATTGACTTTTCACTATCCTCACTCGCTTTGGTGTGAAATTAATGAAACAACCACAACAACAATAAACATAATAATAATAATAATGATAATAATAATAATAATAATAATAATAATAATAATAATAATAATAATAATAATGATAATAATAATACGCATACAAATTGTCTATTTAAAGTTTGTCGCCTCTGAAAAACACCCCGTATAATCCATTTAAAATTTGTATCCACAGGTAAAAATCCGGAGAATATTTATTGTTAATATATTATTGCTCAATAACAAATAAAGCTATTTATTTCAAATAAAAGTTTTATTGGTACAAATACACATCCGGAACATGTTTCAACCATAGTTTTGATTCAGTTTACTCAGACCCCAAAATAAGCCCCCATTCTCTGTGTGTAAATATATTAAAGATTTTTTGAGCACTGAACCGCTTTTGTTTGTATTTTATTACGATACTATATTATAATAAAACTAGCAGACCGCCTGGCGTTGCCCGTTCGTAAGGTACGCGCAAATATGATGTTTTAATTCATGTAGATTTTATATGTAGTATTATAGAATTATTTTCTATTGATTATTATATTGTACCCAATATATATTATTGATTTCAAAAGTTTTCAAAAATATGACTTGAGTGATATCAGCTAAAATCGAAACCAAAACATTTAACTCTCCAGCAGTATTCACTATCATCTGGCCTTAAGACACATACACAACAAAAATTCACTAATTAACATCATCTTAGATAATATGACTCCAGGACAACACCGGATAGCCTGGGCGTGGTTGAAAAATGGCAATGAAGGAGTGTTTGATAAAACGACTTGGACCCTTGCAAAAACTGTTTTACGACTATATCTTTTGCTTTGTTTTTTATCCTACGTCAGTCTTACGTCACATAACTAGGTAAGTCGTATTGGTATTGTTTTTAATTAACTTTTGTTTAGATTAAACTAAAATTCCAATATTTATTATTTTATTGTTCTAAATACCTATCTCATTTCAATTATTTTTCTTTTAGTGATATATTTTGTATTTCATAACACGTAAGAAACTCAGCTATATGGTATCGTCCCGGAGTCATATTATCTAACAATCTGGCCTTGATAAGCTGTAATCATTTAGTAAAAGACAAAAAGGGGCCTGCTTCATACAGGCATCTCGTTTGTAGAACACATTGCGATCGGAATGCTTCTCTGCAGGTGACACCTTGATTGTCTTCAAAACCAATGTCAGCAAATCCTATCTAAATTAGCTCCACAAGTGTTCAGACTCGAACCTGTTGATTATTCTATTTAACTGTTATCCTCGAGTGGCATCAGGCCTTGATAATTTGTATTCATTTATTAAAACCACAAAAAAACGATTCTGCTTCAGATGGAGATTGTATACTTAAACTGTGTGTAATAATTTTAAACGAAATTTAAAGCATTATACTAAATAATCGTCGGTACTTGGCCATTTATTGTGTTTTGCGTCAGAAGGAGGTGGCGGGTTTGTTGCTATCCAGTATGCGGTGAGAGTAAAGTATGGAATATCAAATGACGTGCTTTCGAGGCTTGGCAAGTTTTCCATATGAGATTCTTGGTGAGGATTATGTGTCGTGAGGACTTTTATCACGCACCCACTTCCATCACGTGCTCACTGGCGCAGCTAATAACGCATCGTTCGCTAGTCAGGTTAAATTGGCATAAAAAGTTTTTTTTTTATTCTTGTAGTTAATGGCAATCATGGTTTATGAGTAGTAGAGTAAATGTTATTTCCTGTAATTTGATACGGAAATGAGAGGCCGTGATTGGCGTAGTGGTCACAGTTGTGGATGGTAAAATAGAAGATGCCGAGTTCGAATCCGATATAAATAGGACTCCATTCACCTGTATAAGAACCAAGTATGTCCAAGGATGAAGTACTGTTAACACCTCGTCAGGAGCTGCTAGAAACACTTTATCTTGCCTTGACAGATTTCAAAATAGATTCGTAATCTAGTGGTAGATGGCTTTTCTCTTCCCTACAACCTCTTTCTCACAGAAGAGACGTTGCGCTTCTGTCTCTGCTTTATCGTTATTTTTATAGTAAGTAGTCGTCTGGCCTTCAATCTTTGCCCCCCTTACCTGACTTTCACAAAAACACTCAGCTAGTTTAAACCACTATTAATAATTCCTTCCACTATTTATATGCGCCTAAACTTAAACGTCGATTCTATGAATAAAGCTTAGAACTGCACTTTTCCCTGCTTTCCAATTGACTACAATATGGGCGTCTTCAAGTCCAATCTAAACAAGTTCTTGATGAGCCATCCTTTTAAGTAATCCAATTTACCAAATTTCCACTAGTAACGATTACTAGGATATTGCCCCATTGACTGCCGTACACTCATTAACCTTTATCCTTGAGTAGACTTAAGGCTTTGAAAATTCGTGATTCCTTTTTGAAAAAAATATTGTGAAGTTTCTCTTTTAATAATTTTCTATTTTGCACTCCTAGAATTTGGAATTTTTTCCCGGTTTCCTACTTCCCATGGCTGTATAACAGGCAGAAGTCCAAATGCAATATGAGCAGACATCTCGTTGGTGAACTCTCTACATTGTGTTCCTGTACATATGACACCAAACTGTAATGTTAAATAATAGCTGTGAAGGAGCAATTAATTGTCTGTTATCTATTTATCTGTGTGTCTGTCTGTCTATCTATCAATATATATATATATATATATATATATATATATATATATATATATATATATATATCTTTCTGCCTGTATAATTACCTATCTACCAAGCGATGAATGGACAACGGAGATTTGAATCATGTTTTAGCACGTGTCAAAATTTGTGATCAGGTCAGTTTCCACCAGAAAATATGCGAACGGGTACCGGACATGACGTGTCATGGTTCACATGTTTTGGCTTGCGTAAGCATCATCTGAGTTGGATTTGAGACGCCGAACAAGATAGATGGGCTAAAACGGATCTCACCATGAAGGAGTAGGTGGTTTCGGAATGGAGGCATAGAAGACCCCCTTCAAGCCAAAAATCGTCGGCATGTTTGGGAGTGAATAAAGAATATATATATATATATATATATATATATATATATATATATATATATATATATATATATATATAAAACAAAGAATATATATAAAACACGCATTCGTCTTGAGGTCCTGTCTTGAAACGTTTTTGTTATAGCAGGTTCGAGCTCTCCCAAGGACGGTTGGCAAACCACACAGAAGCGACCAGCAGCAGAAACAGGTATGTCGTCCGGCTACTATATTATTATATGTTCTGACATGCACACACCAACACCACTAGTCGAGTCACAGGCCGTTAAGATATATATTAGGATAAGAGAAAAGCATACATACATACATACATGCATACATACATACATACATACATACATACATACATACATATTAATCAAAAATATATAAGTATGACTTAGATAACAAGAAGTCTAAACAACAGTAACCCCTTCATCACATTGTACCTTGTTTGGTGTGAAAAAATATTAAAAAATAAAACATGTTATTCAAAAATTATTAAAATCATTTTTCCGAAACTTTCGATGTAATATATTTTTTTCAAAGATTGTTTTTATTATTTTTTTTCTCTTCTTTTCTTTGGTGGTACTAACTATTAGAGGTCATTTCCTTTGTGAAAAGAGAAAAATGATGTCTCCAGTGTTTAATCATATATTTGCAAGCGTTTTGTAAGGTTGATTTGAAAATAGAAAACCCCAAAATATTATGAAATACTTTATTAGCTGATTAATATTTTACTTTAAAAAAAAAACAAATTTTCTGTGGAAAAAAAAGTGTATTACATCAACAGTATCAAAGTGTAGTATCTGTTCTTCAGATGCTGCACTTCTATTTCTTGTTCTCTTTCGGTGAAGGAGAAATCCTTCACGACTGAGACAATTTTTATTTTTGTACCTTTTCTCCACGTTAAAAAACGACCCTGGTGTCTAACTCTGTCCCGTGGGGAGGCATAGTAAATAGGTACATCAACAGTATCAAAAAAAAACAAACTATTGCAAATAAAATTATTGTAATAATTTTATAATATTTTTCGGTAACAGCTTTTCGTTTTAAAAATCTTTCAAATTATAACACTCTGTTAACTGTCCGACCGCACTTTCTCGCACTTTTTCTATCAAAAACATTGTTGTCATGGAAACTAGCTTGTATTTAATAAAATCCACACTCTTATCCACAGTCTAACGATATTGACTACAAATTAACTTCAGTCTTTGCTTAAATTGTAGACGTAGTTTAATTATTATTTTATTATTTTATTATTGATAATACACATATGTACCTAGTCGACGTAATCTTCTCCAGATTAAATGCACTTGTTGCACCGTTCCAACAACTTCTGGAAATCCTCTTGTGTAAGTCAATGATCCTCGTCACAGCATTTTTCACCTCTTCAATTGTCTCTGGACGACAGCCTTTAACGTTTTCCTTGCGCTTAGAGGATAACCAAAAGTCACAGGGAGCAAGGTTTGGACTATAGGGAGGGTGAGGAACTGTCTTGATCCGCATCTTTGTCAAACAGTCTTTTACAAGGATGGGGATCACTTGGAACAAACTTAGCGCAAATCTTCCGCATCTCTCGTTCTTTGCGAATAATTAGGCGTACAGTTCCCACACTGACATCAAACTATGCACCTATTATCTCTATAGACGCACAACGGTCCTTATCCATGAAATTCTTTATTTGGTTAAATAACTCTGCTATTCTGACTTCATTACTCCTCTCACACCTCTCATTATCCCTCACAAATTTCCTGCGTTCTTTGAATCTTTTATGCCACTTAAAAACAGATGCTTTATTCATGCAAGATGGTACATAAGCAGTCTGAAGCATTCCATACGTTTCTGTGGTATTTTCACCAAGTTTAAAACAGAATTTTATTGCGTATCGTTCTTCTAAAAATGTCCTTACGTCCAGATTGCATATTTGTACTTCGCCATCTTTAGTACTGTGTATGCCAATTCCTGTTGTAGCTGTTCATTTGAACCTGAAATCATAAAAAACATGCCAGTCATAAGATGTATATCAATAACATACTCAGTTTTTAAGAGTCTACGATATTTTTAAACCTTAAAAACTTGTAGCAGACTCTCAGAAATCGGCAGAAAAGTTAAGAGAATAACACCCAATACCTGATAATAATTTATTACACCAACCAATATATATTATTATATTAAAGCTGATTTAATTAACGTTTGTATTTTTAATGACATTTCTCCTTTTGTAATTACAAAAATGTATGCTAAAATATTCCTCGGATTTGGTATTGAGTTTTATTTACAAGGGATTCTATTTTAATTGTTTCGCCTAAGCGCAATTTGCAATAACCAGGAAAGTAATTCATCTCGGACTAAATTGCTGTCTATAACTCTCATACTTTTTCACTGTATGTTATAGATGCACGCTTTTTATTTTTAATCTTTTTTTTAATGCAAATCGCTCCAGGCAAGATATGGATGGATATATTCCAGCCAAGAAACTACCAATTCTTTACCTTTTGTCAAGAAAAGCACTTATCGAATGTGAGAACTAAAGGACAAAATATTTGAAAGCGAGAGTTGTAAAAAAAATATTTGGCCATTCATATGCGAACAAATGCTCCACTGGAAAATCTGTAAAAACCTAAATATCCCACGTAGTAGCAAATCTTGGGAACATGTTTACCAGAAGCAATAGTTGGAAATAAGTCATGCACCATCCACTATGACTACGAATTTACTACAGTGGATTCCATTAACAAAGCTTCTTTCTTAGAACTGCACGCCTGTGGAACTCTGTTCCGTCTGCCTGCTTCCCACCTGACTACAACTTGGATGTGTTCAATTCCAACGTTAACAAATTCCTAATGAACCGCCCCCTTAAGTAAACACTTCATCAAATCTCCACACTAACGTAATGTAATTGCAATAACCCTTATCCCTGAGTGGCTTCCGGACCTTGATAAGTGGTGACCACTGTGTAAAAAAAAGAAAACAAAAAAAGCTACATACCTAGAAAATGGGGCTATTAAGCCTGACATAGTAACCTGGGACAAGAAGGAGAATGTGGCAACCCTAGTTGAAGTAAGTATCCCTAATGATGCTGGCCTCAACAGAGCAAAGGGAGAGAAAATAGCCAAATACCAAGGACTTGTGTACGACATGAAAAGAAACTGAACTCTTAAGAAGATATCGATCATTCAAGTTATTATAGGAGCAACTGAGCTAAGGAAAAATAATTTTAAAATCTATTTGGTGAAATACTCGGTGAACCAAGTGCAAAAGATATTTTAAACAATAGCACTTAAAGGGACGGTCAGAATCTTAAAAAAAGATCTCTCAGTTGGAGTAACTAAACTAATGGGAGAATGTTTGGCATCCTCAGGAAAAACAATTTGATAAGAAAATTAATACAAAAAAGAGAGAAACCATATTACTGTGAAGTATGTGGCTCTTCTTTTACACAGAAACAACACACGTTGCAAAATATGCAAACACAGTTTTAAAAGAAAACCTAATTTTGTGGCTCTTGTACTTTTTAGTCGACTTCTTATATTATTCTCAGATTCGCCTCTCTCCCTCTCCCTCCCTCCCTCTCTCTCTCTCTCTCTCCCACACTCTCTCTTGTATCTTTATTAGCAGCTAAGAGTACTAAAGACAGGAAAATAATAAAAAGATGTCAATTCTATTCAAGAAAAGGGAATATCCCCACCGGCAGTAATACAATGTAATCCACAGCTGGAGTGGGAAAGAGAGTTAACGCATGATAGCGAACAGAAAGAAACTTTTCTTTTTTTACAGAGGAGTCACCTCTTATCAAAGAGTAGAGGCCACTCGAGGATAAGGGTTAAGTAGTGAATGGAACAATATCATCGTAATCGTTAGTAGCGTAAATTTGGTAAATTGGATTACTTAAGTGGACTGCTCAGTAATATCTTGTTCACGTTGGACTTGAAAAGGACCATATTGTAGTCAGCTTGTAAACAGGGAAACGGAAAGGTGTTCATGAAGTCCACGTTTCGGTTTAGGCACAGATTTATACATCTTGCGTGTGTGATATGAAAGAATTAATTTTCTATGTATTATTATATATTACGGAGAATGATTTGCCCGGTAAACTAATTAGCAAAGATAACTAACTAAATAATAATAATAATGCCATTCATCCAATGCCGTCTGTGTTTGTTTACAATATCACGTCAGCTGATATATAACTGGTATATAATATTATAGAATTAATCTTCTATGAATTATTGTATATTACGAAGAATAATTTGCCCGGTAGGCTAATTCGCAATAAATAAATAAATAAATAATAATGATAATGTTGTTCATCAAATTCTGTCTGTGTTTGTTTATTATGTCACGTCAGCTGATATTGACGATGAATGCCGTGAAAACTCACTTCTGATTTATGTTTTGTTTTAAAATATGCAAACAAAGAAATGATTTGCGGCGATTTTAAATAGTCCTCTTCTTTTGTCGTAAACTGAATTCCTGGATAAGAAAAAAATGAAAACAAATTGTTAAGGTATACCCGGACTTGAACACGGGATAATCTTATGTGTAGTCGAATACTCTAACAATGAGCTATGTTTCCAAAT
>NC_136507.1:40799242-40866742 GCF_053919585.1 Euprymna scolopes
TCAGCTGACGTGATATTGTAAATAAACACAGACGGAATTCGATGAACGACATTATCATTTTTGTACTTATTTATTTATTTATTTATTTATTTATTGCGAATTAGTCCACCGGGCAAATTATTATTTTTGTACAACACTTTAAATTGTCGTAGACTCTTCAAAACTCAGTATGTTATTGCGATACATCTTATGAGATGACTGACTATTTTTTATGATGTATAGTTCAAATAAACAACTAGAGCAGGAATTAGAATACACCCTACTAAAGTCTGAGTGTCACAGCTGGAGAATTTACAAAATGTCAATCTGGAACGCAAGGACAATTTAGAAGAATGAAATTCTGTTTTAAAAAGGACCGTCGTGTGCCTTTAGAAACAATAAGCGCAAAGTTTTATGTCAGTATGGGAACTGTACACAAAATTATTCGCGAGGAATTGAAGATGTGGAAGATTTGCACGAAGTTTGTCCAATGGGTGCTCAGAGAAGATAAAAAAAAGATCTTGTTCTGACCAAGATGGGCATCAAAACAGTTTCTCATGCTCAATACAGTCCAGACCTTGCTCCCTGTGACTTTTAGTTATTCCTTAAGCTTAAGGAAAACCTTAGAGAATGTCGTTATGAGATAACTGAGGAAATGAAAGTGGCTGTCACGAGAGTAATTAACACACTTACGCAAGAGGAGTGCATGGGGCCTTCCACAAGTTGCAACTGTACAACAAGTGCATAGCAGCCGGAGGAGATTACTTCAAATGGGACTAGAGTTTCATGTGGGTACTATCAATAAAAGTGCCCATATGAAAAAATCTGGAAACTTATTGAAGTCACCTTGTACCTTGAATATTTACAGAGTTTTGTAAATTTAAAAAATTTGGAGGAAAACAATTTTTAAAAAAATCTTTTTTTATACAAGTGATAAGATTATACAAATTATTTTGAGTTATAAAAAGGGCCATCGAACATAAAACGAATTTCCCTAGTGTCAGTATGCTTGTAGAAAAAATATACATATGTGAGTATTTGGCAGCGTAGCATTGTGAATGTATGTGTGTTGGTTTACCTTCTTATTGTTAATGATTTTACAGATGGGCACTAGAGGAATAAGCTTGTATATAAGTAAGTGTGCCCTTACCTTTTGCGACGTTCCCCCCTCCCCCGCGGGGTGGGGTTAAAGAGCGTTCGTTTTGGTGCTTTTTACATGCGACTAATTGGAGAATCTAGATACTATTTGTTTTAGAGGAGTTTGTGAGCGCGTCAGCTTACCATTCTCACATGTAGGTGTTTTTTTTTGGGGGGGGGACCGAGAGGTAGCTTTACATGCCTCCCCACAGTGACCTACTCAATAATACATTGTAGTTTACATTGCACTGTAGAGAACTTACTGTTGATTTTATAAAATATTTTTTATATACAATGGCTTGCATTAAATGCAAACGTCAAGTATCATACTTGAATTATGTTTTAAACAGATATTCATTTCGAACGAATCCCTGTCATATAAAAGAACTTACTGATGATTTTATATGTAAGGCCATTCAGCTTGTGTGCTAATAAAACTTCTCAGATGTACTTGTGATGTTAGGCTGTGTAAGGTGTTAACTTTGGTCAAAATCGCCTGTTCCCCCTTTCGTCGGTTTATTTCGATTATCGATACTTATCGAAGACATTCCGATAGAAAACCGCCACTCACATAAATTACGTTCGTGTGAAATTTCATAAAAATATGCCCAGCCGTTTTTTAGTCTATAGGGAATTAACTCACACACATACACGCACAATCAGAGAAGCATGCACACAGTTTCGATTTTATATAATAGTAGGGATAGAGATGTTAAAGGTGACCATAAAGAAATGAAAGAAAGAATAAATCGCTTTGCTCTTCACGTGCAAATTAAAAAAATAATCTCATCTAAACATATAAATATTTCAATACAAATGCAATATGATTATTGAGATTGTGACATAAAAAAACATAAATTTTCATAATCAAGCCAACGTTTCAAAAATGAAAACAATCCAATGTTTTATATCCTAACTAGCATGGCGACTCGGCGTTGCCAAGGGCAAAACTGTAATCTATTTCTATAAAATACTTATCTAGCTCTCTCTAGCCGTGCTTTTATCTCTCTCTTGTCATGTGCGTTTTTCTTCTCTACCGGACCCATTCGTCTCTAGCTATATACACACGCATGCACACATATGTACGCACACACACACGCGTACACACAAACGCACACACACACACACGCATACGCACACACGTACATGTGCACACGCTCACACACACGCACGAACACACGCGCGCACACACCCTTCATGGAATTGATTAACATTCTTTGTTTATATCTAACGCGTCAACCCATAAGAAATTAAATGCAAATACATAAACATATATATACATGCAATTATATATACGTACATCCCACCGGGTAACGGTTTCTCCGGGTAACGGTTACCCCGGGTAACAGTTGTCTTTTCAGTTTACGATGTGGAATACGATTTTTTAGACCCCTGGTTACGGTATTTGCCCCACCTGGCGTTGTTATTTATAATATTATTTGATTATATACATATGTAGTATATACTATACTGCATTTTGTTACTAATTTTTAATATCACCGTACAAAATTTTGCTTAGGCCCTGCCATACGCTGATTTCCCCATCACAACACCTACTCCGGAACGGATTATCTTGGGGTTCTACTATATATATATATATATATATATATATATATATATATATATATATATATATATATATATATATTACACATTCTAACCCAGCATAATGTAACGTTACACACTCTAACTCTAATCCCCTAGCATATTGTAATGTTACACACCCTAATACTAACCCTCAGCATAATTTAACGTTACACACGTTTACACACGTGTTAAGTTGTTAATATGTAGGGACAGTTGCAGGGACGTTGCAATTTCTGTCGCACAGAACATAGGGAAAGAATAGCTCGATTCACTTTTTTCCTTTGTGAAATAACCGGCATTTATTTATAGATGCGCAGTGATCCGGTTTTTGTATTTGAAAGGACGCACACCACAACAGATTATTGATGAAACGAAGAAAACGTATGGTAATGATACCTGCAGCATAATTTAATGTTAAACACGTTTACACACGTGTTGGTTTGTAAAAATGTAGGGACTGAACACGTTGTATTTTCTGTTGTAAGAAAGATTGGAAAGGAATAACTCGACTAACTGTTTCATTAATGATTTTTGGTTGGTTGTTTTTGTTTTACGGCATATCAACCGTTTTCAAGTTATTTAATGCCAAATCCAGTGATTTTGTAGAATGTTTTTTAATAGAATATATTTGGGGTTTTGTTGTTGTTTTGTTTTTGTTTCAATGTAGGTTTCTATTTAACCCATAGTTGGGACCCTAACAGGTACTACCACTCCGGTTCAGAGTGGACCTGGGAGCAATGACAATTAAAGGGTGGCTCTAAACTCCCCAAATCCCGCAAGCTGCGGCCTCACCATCGGATATAGTTTAAGGTCATATCCAGGATATTGAAGGACTTTTACCTTCTGCAGGCAGTCAGTGTATTCTAATGCGCCACCGATAATTAATGAAGCAACCGACATTTATTTACAGTTTTTTTTCCTGTTGCCCGCGGACACTGTGCATAGCATGTCTATCTCTGTCCTTCTATGACGTGATTTCGAATCTCTTTCGAATACCGCTCCCTTTGCTGACGTCATCCCCGGCCTGTGAACATGTTTTTCTTTTTATGTTATAGTCTAAGTCGTAATGAACGTAAGAAAAGAATAATTCGACTCACTTTTTTCTTTAGTGACGTTTATTCAAAGATTTTATTCTGTTCCTCTCGGACACCGTGTGTAACACGTCTATTTTTGTACTTTTCTGATGTCATTTCAAATACCTTTCGAATAACGCGCTTTTGGGCCGCTTTAGAATACACTTTCCTTCTCTGATATCATTCTAGGTTCGTACACATGTCCTTTTTATATTCTTTTCTTCTTTCTTCTTTTCCTTGACGTCATTTCGAACACGGCTTGGTCATTTGCATACATCTACTATGTGAGCGTCCGCGCTCTGTTACAATAAGATCTTGTAACATGCTGACATCGTCAATTAAATCATGGCCGGAAATGCATGAGAACAGCTTTGAAATCTAGTCGCCTGCTTCTGTTATTATCTGCCAGTTACGTTATTGTTGCCATTTTGGAAGATCAACGAGTGACTATTCGATAAACATCCCAATAGATCAAGATAAGTACAGAGTCTCTAGAAACTATCATTTATGACCATTTGTATATGAATAAAGTGTCAACCAGATGGATTACCAAGCTGTTGACACTGTTCAAGAGGCTAGAAAGCCTTGAGTGTCGATGATGAATTTGCAAATGTGCCAAGAGAGTTAAGTCAATATTTTTCAAAATACTGATCACACAAGATGAAACCTGGTTCAATCCCTATGATCTAGACGCCAAAGAAAGCACAGTTAATGCACTGAAAATACTTAGACCCATCTCACCCAAAGAAGGTAAGTGTTCATCCCTACGTTGGCAATGTCATAACCACACCTTTCTGGAACTAGGACGGAGTAATGATGACAGATTTTCGGGCAAAGTGTACCATAATCACAGAAGTGTATTATGATTAACTTTTGATGAAATAAAGTGCAACGATCAAATTCAAAGAAACTGAGCAAGATAAGCAAAGAGTCTCCTTCTACAACTCTCCGGTCCATAACGTTTATGTCGCAGGATCAGAAGTACAGGCGTGTGGCTATGGACTCCTCTTTCATCACCGTACTCTCCTAACCTTGCGCATTCTTATTGTACTGACTCAAATTTAAATATGTTAAGGCCTTGGGGCAAATGTTAGACTAAGTCATTTCTTTTTTTTACATGTTGCAAAATTCAGATTTACATTTCTTAAGGCTTAACACTGCACCGTTTGTTCACCAGGATTTGCACAAGGAACCCCCTTCGGGACTTTTGGGGCTAAATAGGATGGGGGGGGGCAAATGCTGAACTTAGTCATTTTTTATGCGTCGTTCACTGTGCACTCACTGGGGAAGGGGGGCATGCATCCTTCACTTGTACTTAATTTTTCTTGTGGTCTCTTAATCTTACTGGATTCTAAGACAAGAATTAATCTAGTCTAGTAGAGTATCCAGCTCCATGCTACCACTTAGGTGTACTATATTTTTGTAAAAGACAGTATAGGGTGGCCATACGGATGATACCTTGTTTAGGTCGCGAATACGAAATGTGATTTTCAATATTTAGTCAGTTTTCCTTCCAGGGAGAGGTATCCTCCTGCTAGTTTATCATGAGAATAGTATTTACTTATTTTGAGATTAAGTAAAACTGTTTATTGTTGCTTCGTCCTACATTTTGTGTAAATCTTCAAATAATAGGAATTTTCTTCTAATCCGTTTACTAAAAAGTTGAATACAACAATTGAGATTTGATAAGGGCGATTAAAATTGTTTCAATTTTAATCGCCCTTATCCCCTCTCTCTGTCCCTCCTTCTCTCTCTCTCTGTCTCTCTCTCTCTATCTCTCTCTTTATACGTGTATATATATATATATATAAATAAAATAAAATAAAAATTACAATAAGTTTACCAAGCTTTTACCTCCTATTCCCCTTACCTCACCCTTTTTTTAACTAGGTAAGATCTGTGACTTACTTGTAGTTTCATTAAATACTTTTATATGCAAAATCCGATCCCGCATTTTGCTAATTCCTGCTCTCTGATGAGAAGGAGAGTATTCCTTCGAAACTCCGCAGATTAAGGACTATCCACTTATCTTGTGCTTCCTTTTTTAAAATTAAATATGTTTTAAACTCTTTTTCAAGATGTCTTTTAACATGTTTAATTAATCATTTGTTCATATATATATATATATAAATATATATATATATATATATATAGTCATCCACATACAGTACTGTTTCGCAGCTCATCAGTGCGGCTAGACAGGCAACTACCTCAAGCCAGGATTGAAACCCGACCGTTTATACGGCAGTCAAGGCTTCTAACCATTACGCTATTGGCGGCTGCTTGAACGAGTAGTGAGTTTAACGATGTTTTGATATCGTCCGAAATACCTCCGCTCGATTTGTTTACACAAAGAGCGTCGCTTATATGCTAATGGTAATTCGTGTTTCACTTCTCAATATGCTCAACTCAAGGTGAGGAGCACTATATATATATATATATATATATATATATATATATATATATATATATAGAGAGAGAGAGAGAGAGAGAGAGAGAGAGAGAGAGAGGAGGTATATATATATATATTGTGTAGTTAGGCAGCGGGTTTTTATTTAGACAGCAATTGTCGAACAGCATGGAGTGTTTTTGTTTAATCGTCTTTTTTTTTTTTGCAATTTCTCCATTTTTTTGTATGCTCATTCTAATTACTATAAGAAAGTTCCATAGTCGTTTTCGTCCATCTGTTTTTTTTTGCAAGTGATTTCGACTGATTTACTTCAGTCGCCTTTGGGCAGTTTTTGAGTACTGATTCGTTTAAGACGTGGATGCTTATATAGGTTTCAGTCTAACTTACATTTAAATTAGTTCACTATTTGAAGTAATTTAAATCTAATTTGATCTGAAGCATATATAAGCATCCACATCTTAAACTTAACAGTAATCAAAAACTGCCCAAAGGCGACTGAAGAAAATCAGTTGAAAGTACTTGCAAAAAAACAGATAGACGAACACGAATCTCTCTCTCTCTCTCTCTCTCTCTCTCTATATATATATATATATATATATATATATATATACATATATATATATATATAAGTTACTTTGTGTGTGAGTTCCTTCCACATAAGTTCCAAAACAGCTGGGTTTATCTTTTGAAAATTTCACACAACGCCAATATACATGTCTGGTAGTGTTCTTAGATATGGTTTGTAGAGAGATTCATCCGATAAGTATCGAAAATCGAAAAAATCCGATCTTAAAAATCCTATCTTACGTTACAGCGGCAAAGTAAGCTCATAAAATTTCAGCAAATCATTTCTTCTTAAAAATAAACTTATTGTAATCGGGAGATATAGCGTAGTAGTAAAGCAGTCGACTACAGATCGAATGAGAATATAGTCAGGTTCGTCACCAGATATCGTTTAATTATTCCTTTTCTTTTCTCTCTTTTCCATTATTGATTCACACTTAGTTTTTGTTACTCAGGATATCGCAAGCCACACCTAATCACTGTAACACACACACACACGCATAAACACACACACACACACACACACACAGACGCACACTTCTATATATATATTATATGTTTCTCTCTCTCTCACACACACACTCTCTCTCTCTATATATATATATATAATATATATAATATAATATATAGATAGATAGATAGATAGATATATGATTACTTTATTTAATTACATACATTAATATACGTAGATATAATTCATGCGTAAATTTTTCGGTATTTACTTCAACAATGCTCAATACATAAGTAGAGCTAGGTAGTAAGTTATGAAAATATATAGGGCAATCAAGCTACACAGAATATCCCGCATTTCATCCTCGTGAGAATCCGTCAAGCTCACGAGAATGAAACGCAGAATATTCTGTGTATCTTAATTGCCATGTATAACATACTATATATATAGGAATATATAATTTGTTTTTATCCTTTTTCATATATATATATACACACATATATATATATGTGTGTGTGTGTGTGTGTGTGTGTGTGTGTGTGTGTGCGTGTGTGTATGTACATATATATGCAGATATATTATGTTATCAAAGAGTAAATGTTTAAGAAAATATATCTTATCGAGCTAAGAAAAGCTCAACGCTATTAAGAGGAGCTAACAATAATATTAAATGAAAGATGAGGAATAAAAGTTATAACTTTATATCATCAGAACAATAAGAACAAATTAAGGACAAAAATAAGAAAAAACTATGACATTTCGAAGCTAAAAGCTTCTCATCAGAAGAGGAGAAGGGTAAGAATTATATAAAAATGCAAATATATAAAAGTGGCAGTAAAACATTTAGAATTATATAAAAATGCAAATATATAAAATTGGCAGTATAACATTTAGAAATGAAACGAGAATATAAATTAAATATGGTGAAAAGTGGTCAAAAGTAAATGCTGTTTCTTTCTCACAACATGGCAAAGTGTTGCATATTTGACAGCACCTGTTTCGTAGCGCAGAAACAATCATATAACTATCATGTCAATTTTTTTTAGTAATATCCACTCTCACTCATAAGAAGAATAAGAACTGCTTCATTTTAAAAAGGAAAGTAATTGTGTTTTATGATTTATAATACAACTATACATACCTATATATATATATATATATATATATATATATATATATATATATATATATAATGATTGCGACGTCTGTCAGATGAGGCGCGTTCCTGTGATTAACAAGACCTGCCGTGGACAACAGAGTTCAGCCACACACCTCACGAATCCAAAGATGGGGCGGCAAGGTTTGACGCTCCCTACATGCTCTCTTGAGCTATGCTCAGTCTATCCTGGCTGCTTCCAAGTGTTCTGCGCACCTGTATATCAGTACCCTCAACTGCTTGCAGTCATACGGGACTCTTAACTGTCAACTGGAACATGAAATCTCATCAGACTCTCCTTGTTACGAAAACGTTTTTGGGCTTGTGCTGGGGTCTTTTACCAAGAATGATCTTACCATAAAACAACTGTTTTGGGAGTCGATAATATATATATATATATACATATATATATATATATATATATATATATATATATATATATATATATATATACTTCATTTACTCACACAAATTTAATATACGAAAGTATAGATTTATAAGTAAACTTATTACTTAAGTATTTACTTCAAAATTGCTCAATACGTAGGTAGAGCTAGTTAGTAATTTATAAAATATATATGGCGATTAAGCTACACTGAATATTCTGCGTTTCATCCACTGTAGGATTCGTCGAATCCTACAGTGGATGAAACGCAGAATATTCAGTGTAGCTTAATCGCCATATATATTTTATAAATTACTATATATATATATATATAAATCCGCGAAACAGTGTTTCCTGGTAAACAACTGATGATACGTTAAAAAATAAATGATTACTGGTACTATAGTGAATTCGAGAGAGCAAGTTGATGCAGTGATTGCAGATGATTGAATGACTTACTGACTAAATAATTTTCTAACGAATGATAAAATAATTTTTTTGTATAATTTTAAAGGTTAAAAACTTTCAAGACTACACACACACACACACACACACACACATATATATATATATATATATATATATATATATATATATATATATAAGAACAGAGATGCAACGTAAAAATTTACAAGAAGTTTTTAACAAAAAATCTTTTTGTACATTTTTACTTTACATCGCTGTTCTTATTATTTATCTACTGTCGTCAGTTTTTTTATTTAGTTGTGATTAAACTATAAATAACTATATTTATATTTGATTTTGGAATTTGCGTTTTCCTTGATTAGTAAATTCCTCCTCAGATCTTTTCTGTATATATATATATATATATATATATATATATATATATATATATATATATATATATATATATTAGCAGTAAACTGAGTATAGATATTTATAATTAAATCCATACAGAAACTGAGGCCTATTCATGTAGGAATTATTTTTAACAGTTAATTCTTTTAAGTAAAAAAAAAAATCATACTCGGCCTGAGATCGAAATCACGACCTAAAGACAGTGAGTTAAATACGATAGCCATTAAGCAAGCTTGACAAGGTCTTTAATATATATATATACAAACTTACTTATTCCTAACATAAGTAATCTGTAATGTGAACCATTCACGCATGCGTCAACTGATAAAAATCCAACCACCCTCACGTATCAATTTTTCAATTTTGACAAATTAGCAGCCAATTTTTCCGGATAAGTGTATATATATATATATATGATGATTGCAACGTCTTGTCAGACGAGTGCCACTCCCTCAGACATTTAAAATCCATGAGCCCAAATGCCTGAGGGAGTATCTATACAAAGATGATGTTAAAGAGTCTTAGCTTTGTACGACAGCTAAGTCTCTCTCTCTCGGTTCAAAATGTTGAGATCCAGCAACAAGCAAGAGCAAGATAGCCAGCAACAAATTAAACTGCAGACCAGTTTAATGCGGGTACTGGTCTCCCGCTTTATGGTTTTTTAAATCAGAGATTTGCTTCTCCTAGAAAGGTTGCCTTCACCACGGCTTACGGGAGCCCTCTCCATCCCCCAATACAGATATACACACACACAAATATACACGGTGCTAGTTGGCCGTATATGTTAGGTCATGTCATATGCTACTGGTACCATGTAACCCAGTACTACCTGCCTCATGGTCGGGTCACCGGCGACTAAACTGGTTCCCCCACCAGACTTGTTTTGTGAGGAGGGCGGCTAGTCTCCCTGGAGGATTAAAAACAAGACCTTCCAAAGGGCGAATATATATATATAGTCATCCACATACAGTACTATTCCGCTGTTTCACAGCTCATCAGTGCTAGGATCGAAACCTGATCGCCCAAATGACAGTCAAGGCGTCTCACCATTATGCTATACGGCTGATGCTGAATGGGTAATGAATTAAAGATGGTTTGACATCGTCACATTCCTCCGCTCAATTTGTTTACACAAAGAGCACCGCTTAATACGCTAATGGCAGTTTGTATATCACTTCCCAATATGATCAACCTAATATATATATATATATATATATATATATATATATATAAATTACTAACTAGCTCTACCTACGTATTGAGCACTTTTGAAGTAAATACTTAAAGTTTACGCATAAATCCATACTTTCGTATATTAAATTTATGTGAGTAAATGAAGTAGTTATATATATATATATATATATATATATATATATATATATATATATATATATATATATATATATATATGAGGATAAAATACAGGATTTAGCATGAAATGAAATTATATGGAAACAGTATGTATCAAAAATATGGTTTCATTTTGATCGATTGTTATTTAAAGAAATCAATAAATTGCTCGACCGAATGAATTGGAAGGTTAAAATATAGATTATGTAACTATTTTTTACATATTTCAAAGGCGTACCATGGTTTCATTGACAGCCTTATTTTTGTGTGAGTTGTAAAGACTGTTCCTAAACAACAACAGGTCAATCTATGTTAATGAAAACAAAAAACTTCTTGAAAATATGTAACCTATAGTTTTAAAACAAATAAATAAATAAACAATATATATATACATGTGTGTATTAAATCTATATATGTATAGATATTAATATACATACGTATATAAATAATCATTCTTTAAATAGTATGCATATCCATATATTAAAATATGCATATATTACTATACATATATGTATATAATTATTCGCACACACGCACATATGTGCACGTAAATATGTATATATGTGCGTTTGTATAGTAGTAGTAGTGGTTGTAATAGTAGTAGATCAGGTTTATAATGTATTCGCAAGATCAAAATTTAGATAATATGCACTAGCGTCATAAAATAGTGCTCAATAATTAATATAGTTATTTATATTAATATTTATTTATAAAGACATAACAGTGTTTCGATCTGACTTCTTTAAAGGAACAGTCTGTCCTTTTATTTAGATGATGTTTTATATTATTTATTATTAATAACTAGAGATCGAAACATCGCTATGCCAGTGTAGCGAACTTTATATATGTTTGTTCTATATACACATGTGTGTGTGTGTGTGTGTGTGTGTGTGTGTGTGTGTGGATGACTATATATATATATATATATATATATATATACTTCATCTACTCACATAAAATTGATATACGAAAGTATAAATTTATGCGTAAACTTTAAGTATTTTCTTCAACAGTGCTCAATACATAGGTAGAGCTAGTTAGTAAGTTGTAAAATATACATAGGGATTAAGCTACACTGAATATTTCGCGTTTCATCCACTCTAGGATTCTTCAGGCTTATGCGAGAATTTTGTGGTAGTCTCGCATTTTTATATACGCACTTTCTATTGAGTTTTTAATTAGGCAATCAGCTTTCTAGTATCCACCACGACCTTCCTAATCAGCCAATGAGCAGGCACTTACAGGACAAAGGCTTCTTTCTTAGAACTGCACGCCAGTGGAACTCTCTACCGCTTACCTGTTTCCCTCCTGACTACAACTTGGACGTCTTCAAGTCCAACATAAACAAACTCCTGACAAACCGGCCTCTTAAGTAAGACACTCTATCAAAACCTCCAATACTAATGATTACTACAATACTATCTCATTGATTACTGTACACGCAATAACCCTTATCCCTGAGTGGCCTTCGGCCCTTGATAAGTGGTGACCCCCATGTAAAAAAAGGCCCATTTGACCTCCCGTTGACCCGTTCTTTTGTGTGTGCTATTTAATGTAGATATCTAATGTCTTGACTTGTTTTTAATCTAGGTTAAGATTTTTTTTATATGTTAGTTTATATAGTCGTCCACATACAGTACTGTTTCGCTGGTTCACAGCTCGTCAGTGCGGCTAGACAAGCAACTACCTGACGCCAGGACCGAAACCCGAGCGCCCAAACGACAGTCGGAGCTTCTAACCGTTGGACTAAACGGCTGCTGCTATGCGAGCAGTGAATTAACAATGTTTTGACATTGTCTAAATACCTAAGCTCAATGTGTTTATACAAACAACATCGCTTCATACGCTAATGGTAATTTGTATATCACTTCTCAAATGCTCGACCTAAGACACATACGGTACTGTTTAGCTGTTTCACATCTGCTGAAAGCAATAATTAAATAATTAAACGTACGCTGAAATATGTATGTATGTATATGTGTGTGCGCGTGTGTGTGTGTGCGTATGTATATAGTAAATGTTGAAAATTTTTATGGCGCATAATTTTTCCTGTTTCATCCTCGTGAGTATTCGCTTGGAATAAATGTTACTTCGTGTGTGTATATATTCTCGTGGCACTGGGTTTGCAAGTCAGCCAGTCAGATTCATTTGCTATTCAGGCACACATTCATCGTATCCAATATATATATATATATATATATATATATATAGTTACTTAATTTAATCACATAAATTAATATAGGAAAGTATAACTTTATGCGTAAACTTTACTTCAACAGTGCTCAATACGTAGGTAGCGTTAGGTAGTAAGTTATAAAATATATATGGCAATTAAGCTACACAGAATATTACGCGTTTAATCCATGCATAAGCCTGATTAATCCTAGCATGGATGAAACGCAGAATATTCTGTGTAGCTTAATTGCTATATATATATTATAACTTACTATATATATATATATATATATATATATATATATATATATGTATGTGTGTGTGTGTATGTGTGTGTGTAATTTTAAAATATAATTATTCACTGACACGTGTTTCGTCATTCGTCGTCTACGACTCATCAGAGTGGCTGAATCTAGCGAGATTCGAAATCTCGCTAGATTCAGCCACTCTGATAAGTCGTAGACCACGAAACACGTGTCAGTGTATAATTATATCTTAGAAATAATAGCGACGGAAAAGAAGAAATGCTGTTTTTTTGTTTTTTGATAATATATATACCGCTCCCCATGTGGGGGTAACAAATTGGTTAAATGAAAATCATTCCCAACTCGCATTTAGGTAAAAATGCACTTTCGTAAATAATTGAATTCATTCAAAACATATCGCTAAAACTAAAACAAACAACATATATATATATATATATATATATATATATATATATATATATATATATATATATATATATATATATATATATATATAAAGTACTTGACCCACCCTGCATGTTTCAACGGATTTAATTATAAACGTCCGTCATAGATCCGGTTTTAGAGAGTCACGGCAGAAGAAACACCGTGCAGGCCACCACCAACGAGCATTGGTTTCGCGCCGTTAAAGTTCCTTGGCTAACTTGACGACGACTCGCGCTATTCTCACGGCTACAGCTTACTGCTACCCAACACCGGACGACTACTCGCACTGCCATCACAAACTATAACAACAATCCGAATGGTGGTTGTACTACAACTACTACTCTTACCACTACAATTATTACGCGAAGCACTATTTAACAACTACTACATAGCAGTTATGGTTGGTTTTACATAGGTTGTTTTCCCTGGTTCTTGTTAGCATCATTTCAGACCCTGGGATCAACCTTACACAATCTACAACGTGTTTTCTTCAATTATTACACACACACATATATACTTGTATATTTTTTATCCGCTGTCTTACGACTTAAGGAATAATATATAACTATATTGTTTTATTATTTTTTAATATATTTATTCGTTATCTTTTTAATTTTCTTCGTCCTCTCTTTTGTTTTCGTTTTTAGTGTGGACATACTTATGTCGAGTGCCGTTTGAACATATGTGAATTAAGTGGGAAACTGGAAAAGAGGGAGAGAGAGGGAGTGAGTCGAGAAAGGGGAGGGATATATTTTATAGTTGGATTATTTGTAGGCGTATGTGTTAGCCTGACGAATACCTTCACACAATGAAACACAAACGTTTCTGTGTAGCTTGCTTGCAATAAGGATATAGGATACATTTTACGATATATATAACATGAAACACATTTTTTCAAGGTGTTCTCTGTATTTAGTTACATAGATGTAAAAAGATATATATATTCTTTTCTTTATATATATATATATATATATATATATATATATTCTGTATTTATATATTTTTTCTATTTTAGATAAACTCACACTAAATTTTCTTGTTCTCTGTCCCTCACACATATATGCGTGTATAGATGCATATGTATGTATATGTATATACATGTCTATATATGCATGTGTGTACAGTTTCATGTATGTGTAAACGAGCAATCTCTTTCTCAGATCTATCAATTATTCAGAGTATAGTCAATGATTGTCTTAGCTAAACGCCGACGATAGCTCCACACCTTTCGATGTTTACGTCCAAACAGACATCTATACACATATGTATATATGCATAAATACGTAAATAAATCAATGCTTGGGTTTGCCTTACAAAACGCAGACGCACAGAGAGCCGATAAAGCGTACTTTCATACCAACGTACGGAGCATCCCATTTTCCGTGTGACGCCGGACCTTACCACTGAATATGATGGAAGCTTTGTACGTTCGTCTCCGCTCCAAGTCGTGCGGCACTCGATGTCCACAACAAAACAACCATTTCCACTACAATTGCCACCTTCCTCCGGACCATCTCCCTGAGGAAAACGAAAGCCTAGAAGATGAACCTACGTCCCCGCCGCCCGGGTCCGAAGGGTACCATTCGAACCACTCTGACGAAAACCAATGCGACCCCGACTCCCCGCACTCCCCACAACATTGTCATCAACATTATCATTATCATCAGCATCATTGCTGTCAGCATCATCATTGCCAACACTCGGAAAAACGGACTTCTCTAACTGAAAGAAGGACTCTAGTATCCAGGAATGATTACTACAGGAAACGAGCGCTCAGGTAGATATTTTTCTTTATAGTTTTGTCTATAGTATTTTGTATGTGTGTGTGTGTGTGTACGCATGTGTGTGCGTGTTTGTTTGTAAGTGTGTGTATGTGTGCGTGTGTTTGTTTATACGTGTGTGTATGTGTGCGTGTGTTTGTTTGTTTGTACGTGTGTATATGTATGCGTGTGTTTGTTTGTACGCGTGTGTATGTGTGTGTTTGTTTGTACGTGTGTGTATGTGTGCGTGTGTTTGTTTGTACGGGTATGTATGTGTGCGTGTGTTTGTTTGTACGTGTGTGTATGTGTGCGTGTGTTTGTTTGTATGTGTGTGTATGTGTGCGTGTGTTTGTTTGTATGTGTGTGTATGTGCGTGTGCGCGTGTGTGAGTGTTTGTACGCGTGTGTGTGTACGTTTGTTTGTATGTGTGTGTATGTGTGTGTGTGCGTGCGCGTGTGTGTGCGTGCGTGTGTGTGTATATGTGTGTGTGCGTATGTGTGTTTGATTGTACTTGTGTGTGTATGTGTGTGCATGCGCGTGTGTGTGTGTTTGTACGTGTGTGTATGTGTGTGCGCGTGTGTGTGTGTGTCTGTGCGTGCGCGTGTGCGTGTCTGTGCGCGTGCGTGTGCGCGTGCGTGTGCGCTGTGTGTTTGTTTGTACGTGTATATGCATGTGTGTGTGCGTTTGTTTGTTTATACGTGTGTGAGTATGTGTGTGTGTTTGTTTGTACGTGTGTGTGTGTGTTTGTACACGTGTGTGTTTTTGTTTGTACGTGAGTGTGCATATGTGTGTGTGTTTGTTTGTACGTGAGTGTGCATATGTGTGTGTGTTTGTTTGTACGTGCGCATGCGCGTGTGTGTGTAAAGAAACAACGTTGTCTACCTCAGGAAACCTGTTAGTGAAACTCAACATAAGTGGGGACCCTAAAATATCTATTCCAGTCTTATTAGTTATAATTTCTATCCTATTGCTCTAAGTGCTGTCATAAAATATAGTGTGTGTAAGAAAAAGAGAGAGAGATGGTGGAGGAGCAACACTGCCTACCTAAGAAACCCAAAAAAGTGGCATCCTACCTTAGTGAAGATCCCAAAGGCGATGATTCTAGCCCTCGGGTAGATAGATAGGTTTGTTTATTTATTTGTCTATAATATTTTTTGTGTGTGTGTGCTTAAAATTTTTTCATAAAAGTATCGTTTTTGCGAGAAACATAAGGACTGGAGACAGCGCTATTTTACTCAGAAGATCCAATATGGGGAAAACCAACCACTGAAGACCCCGAATGACATGATTCCGGTATCCCTAGTTAATTTTTTTTTCCTATTGTACTAGGTGTCATTAAAATATTATTGCATGCGTGAAAGAGGGCCAGGGAAAAGAGAATGAGAGGGGCAACACGGTTTACTGTATACACGCACACAAGGAGGCCCAAGAAAAGTGGTGACCCCGAAAGGGTTAATCCAGCCCCTCTGTTTATAATTTCTCCTTCCGCTTAAAATGTTTTTATGAAAAAAATTCCCGTGTACGAAAAAGTGAAAGAGGGGTGAGAACACTGTTTACCTCAGAAACTCTAATATGGAGAACTCCCCTGAAAATCCCGAGGGAGGTGATTCCGGCATCTTTAATTAGAATTTCTGTTCTATTGCTTTAACTTAACATACTGTACGAGAGATAGAGAGAGAGAGTGAGAGAGAGAGAGAGAGTGTGTGTGTGATAGAGAGGGATAGAGAGAGGGAGAGAGAGTGCGAGAGAGAGTGTGAGACAGAGAGGGAGAGAGAGAAAGAGAGAGAGAGAGAGAGAGAGAGAGAGGGAGAAAGAGAATGGAGCAAAACTGCCTATTTTAAAAAGACTTGCAGGGGAACCCAACCATTATGGGTAGCCCAAAAGGGTTGATATATATTTGCTCCCCCCATGAAAGCAAATTAGACGCAAGGTCGTTTATTAATGTGAGGGAAAACCAGCTCCCCCGAAAAGGAGGCACTCTAGCAGTGTCCAAATAAATAGTAATTGTCTCGATATGAAGGGTTTCTCCCACATTGACCGAGGCCCAATTGACTTCAAAAATAATTGTCCCGGTATGAAAGGTCTCCCCCATATGAGCAAAACCTAATTACTTTAAATTAAACACCAGAACAGATACTGCACTTTTTGATTTGATCCCGACCCGAAGGCTAGGGAGGCGGTGGGGTGGGTAGCCCAAAAAGATTAATTCCAGCCTCTTTAATTAGAGCTTCTGTCCTGTTGCTCTAAATGTTGTCATAAAGAAATTATTTGTGTGTGGAAAAGAGAGAGAAAGAAACAGAGACAGAGAGAGAGAGCGAGAGAGAGAGAGCGAGAGAGAGGGAGAGAGAGAGCGAACGAGCGAGAGAGAGAGAGAGCGAGAGAGAGCGAGAGAGAGGGAGAGAGAGAGCGAGCGAGAGAGAGGGAGAGAGAGAGAGCGAGAGAGAGAGAGAGAGAGAGAGAGAGAGGAGTTTGATTTAAATTTTTTATTTGCCAAACAAGTTTAACAAAACGAAATTAGGCACAAGGCCAATAAAAAAAAGTGGTGCAGGGGCTATATGGTCATCCTTGTCATTGTATCTTTGATTTGTCTACGCTAATCCTTACTAGAGTTCTCATTCATCATAATGCCACAAACAATCAGTGGCCGTCCTACTTAAGATTTCCAAATTAAATCGTTTTCTTTTGTTTTTATTTTTTTTTAATAAAATATATATCCGTAATGTATGTAAAAATAGAATTTTATAAAAAATCGTTCCAATGAAATTTTATTTCGACCATAGAAGTTTGATTCTCATGTCTTTTATAATATTGTTTGTCTTCTCTCTGTCCTTAAAATGTTGGCATTAAAATTCAATAGAGTCGCTTATACGTTAACAATGCGTTTCTTAAGAAATAAACGTTATTACGCAAGCGCTTTCAAGTGTCCCGGATGTAACTATCAATCAAATCTCGAATCTTCTCAAAGTCGCTATTAAATTCGAAAACTTGTATATCTATCTCTACTATCACCTGAAAGGAACTTTGTATGTCTGTGTATCAGTGTGTCTGTCAATTCATTCCCTATGGACTCGAAAACAGCTGAGTCAATTTTTATAAAATTTCACACGTACTTATGTGCCTGGCTGTGTTTTTAGATAGATTTGGAATTTATTCGATAAGTATTGATAATCGAAATAATCTGATGAAAGAAAGAAACGCGCGATTTTGACAAAGTTGACACCTTACACAACCTAACATCACAAGTGCATTCAAAAAGTTTTATTACTACACAAGCTGAAAAGTTCGACATATAAAATCAACAGTAGGTTCTTTAATATGACAGGGACGTGTTTAATTAATATTTCTGAATAAAGCACAATTTCACAATGATACTTGATTTTTTTCATTTTTATCTTAAATTAAAGCTATTATCTCCGCATAACCAGTTACGCCAGACATTTAAAATCAACAGTAAATTCTTTGATATGAGAGGGGCGCGTTTGAAATGAATGCTTTTGCTTAGAGCACTATTCAAGCTTGATACTTGACTTTTCCATTTTAAGCATTAACGCAAGCTATTATATATATATATATATATATATATATATATATATATATATATATATATATAAATAATTTATAAGATCAACAGCAGGTTCTCTACAGTGCAATGTAGACTACGATGTTTCGTGAACTTCGTTACTGCGATGATGCATGTGAAGCTTCCTCCACGTGCATCGCGATGGTTCTTAGCTATGACAGAAGCGCGTTCGAAGTGAATATTTTGGTTTAGAGCACAATTGAATCATGATACTTGATTTTTGCATTTAAAACTTTAATTTAAGTCCTTATATATAAAACAAAAAAGTGAAGCTGCAATGTGTCCCCAACTAAAGCAGGCAATAAATCGATTTGATAGAAAAATGGGGCATTTCAGCGATTTTGATGACAATAAAAATAGGGGAGTGTAAAATATTCGTTAATCATCATTCAATCTCGGGCAACGACGGGCCACCCTGCTAGTTTCTTATGAAATAGATAATATATCGGGAAAAACGCTGAAAAAAATGCTATAACAAAATATAATTCTCTGATTTTAGCAAATTTCTTTAAACACATTTTATTTGTTTGTGTATCTAAAACTAAGTAGAACGGCTATAAGCAAAGTTTCTAAGAACTATTCGTCTATGAAATACAATGCTACAGTGTTGCTTCCCAGCTGACTACAACACCGTCGTTTTCAAGTCCAATTGTAACAAATTCTTGTTGAGCCATGGTCTTAAATAATCAAATTTTGCTACGTTTCAAACCATCGTGACCAATGTTAGCAATGTTCTGATATACGCATTAACTTTTATCCTCGAGTTACTTTTAGCCTTAATAAGCAGTGACTCGTTAGTATACAGAAAAAGAAGCATTACTACCAGGTTATGGCATTTATTTGCCTCGCCTACGAGAGCAAAATGTGGCACATGGTCTTTTTAATGTGCGGTTATAACCAGCTCCCCCAAAAGGGGCACTTTGGCAGTTGCAAAAATAAAAATTGCCTCAGAATGGAAGGGCTTCCCCTAAATTGATTAAGGACAAATTAACATCAGAACAGATACTACACCTGGATCTTAGCCGGAAGGCGAGTTGCAAAGACACCGCGTGAGGGGAGATGGGTTGGATAGTTTCCCTTTAACACGCGCCACTAATGTACAAGGGGCGTTCCAAAAGTAACACCTCCTATTTTTTATTCCGCCCGAATAAATCAGAAGCTTTTGTGAATTGCATTGTTAAACTTATTAATACATGCCCTGTTGCAGATATTGATGGTATGAGGCTCTAGGAAAACAACTTCTGTCATAGAAGTGCGTCAGAAGCAGAGACAAGTCATTGAGTCCTGGCAAACAAAGAGAATGGGCTGACAATGTAGAAAAAAATTCCGCCTCCCCCAAAAAAAAATTCCGCCTCCCCCCCAAAAAAAATTCCGCCCCCCCCAAAAAAATTCCGCCTCCCCCCAAAAAAAATTCCGCCTCCCCCCCAAAAAAAATTCCGCCCCCCCCCCAAATTCCGCCTCCCCCCCAAAAAAAAATTCCGCCTTCCCCCCCTCCAAAAAAATTCCGCCTCCCCCCCAAAAAAAATTCCGCCCCCCCAAAAAAAATTCCGCCTCCCCCCCCCAAAAAAAATTCCGCCTTCCCCCCCAAAAAAAAATTCCGCCTCCCCCCCCTCCAAAAAAAATTCCGCCTCCCCCCCAAAAAAAATTTCCGCCCCCCCCTAAAAAAATCCCCCCCCCCAAAAAAAAATCGCTCGTTTTTATGGTTCTACAGCCGTCTTCGTAGCTCTTTAGCTTTTTGAGTTCAAGATAAATAAATTTTTACTTTTGAAATGAACCTCGTATTAAAAATACACAATAATCCCAATCCTAGATATTTCTAACCCTAAGCTCATGAGGAGTAGACAATGGAGGAAACGATGAACTTATGCCAACAGGGCAGATACTTCTCTAACCAATACAAAGGAGAAGGTAATGCCTGAAACGATGGCATCATAAACGAACGAACATATAATACACTGCTGCTCCCAAAATGGAGGAGGTAATACTTGGGATTATAGGATTTTATCTACTCCCTCTCTATGGAATTAAAGACAAGGTCAAATATAGTTTGGAAAACTGGCAGATTAGGTTAAAAAAAACTTGAGTAACTTCGTCGGCATTTTGAGCTTGGTCTTTGGGACAAGATTAAAGTGTAGTATCTGTTCTTCAGTTGATTCACTTCAATTTCTTGTTCTCTGTCAGTAAAGGAGAAATCCTTCACGACTGAGACAATTTTTATTTTTGTTCCTATTCTTCACGTTAAAAAACGGCCCTGGTGTCTAACTCTGTCCCGTGGGGAGGCATTGTAAATAGGAACTTCGTCGGCATTCTCTCAGACGATTATCAATAATCTAAGAGGGGAGATAAAGCCTGGGAAGATTGACCTCCTAGAACATAACAGAGTCATATTTCAGTCAAGGGCATATCCACAACTGGTACAAGCAGCTACTAAGGCCGTGGCAGGTTTATCGAGACAACGGGCAAATGGGAAAATAACACGTGGTGGGTATAAACGGATTAAAAAAAAATCCGAGCAATGTACATTCTTTTATTATTTATTATTATTTTTTTTTTAGTTCATTTGTTCTTTAGATATTAGGGGCAACCTCTGTGGGGCTAACACATTATTTCTTCATATATATATTAATATGCGAGGATTCTTTTCTTCTTTTTTTTTTTTTTTTTTTTTTTTTTTGTCACTTGTGCGTAACCACGTATTAAGATTCGGGGTTGATTCGAAGATAAGGCTGGAACACATCGTTAGTTAGACGTTGATCGCCACGACGAGAAACCCGAAAACATAGGGTGAGATAGACAGAAGATTATGTATGAGGAATTGACTATACAAGAGGGTGGTGCAAGAAGTATTTGTTTTCTTTAGACTTGAAGACGATTATGTTGTAGTCGGATAGAATGTAGCCTCGTGGTATCTTGTACCACAAATGGAATGTTTTAGAAAAGATGTGTTAGAGAGAGAGAGAGAGAGAGAGAGAGAGAGAGAGAGAGAGAGAGAGAGGGTGAGTGAGTGAGTGAGTGAGTGAGAGAGAGAGAAAGAGAGAGAGAGAGTAAAAAAACTTGCTGTGGTTGTAGCTAGACGAGTTCTCGCAGTGAATGTTTTACATGAGGAGGTGCTATGGATTGGAGTTCAGTTCTTTTAAGGATTGACGTGTTCTCTTTTGATGCTCTTAGCAATACTTTGTTTTAAAGCTGTATTTTCTAAAAAAAAAAAAAAATTTATTATTTCGATTCTTTGGATTGCTGTTCTCACCTTGGGTGTTATTTTCACAACATTGCGGACGACATTGCCTCCAAACTTTTTTTTGTGTATCTTGACGAACTCGGGAATCTTTCTGTCGAACTTGGGAACCTTTCCGTCGAACACAGAACTTTTCCTGTCGAGCTCGGGAATCTTTGTGTTGGACTCGGGAATCTTTCTGTCGGATTCGCGAATCTTTCTGTTGATCTCGGGAATCTTGCTGTTGAACTCGAGAATCTTGCTGCTGAACTCGGGAATCTTGCTGTTGAACTCGGGAATCTTTGTGTTGAACTCGAGAATCTTGCTGTTGAACTCGAGAATCTTGCTGTTGAAATCAAGAATCTTGCTGTTGAACTCGAGAATCTTGCTGTCGAGCTCGGGGATATTTGTGTTGGATTCGGGAATTTTTCTGTCGAACTCGGGAATCTTGCTGTTGAACTCGGGAATCTTTCTGTCGAGCTCAGGGATCCGCAGAGAATTTCGGACGGAACTCTTTTTTTAATTTGTTTGAGGTAGGATGCTTCAGTTCGTTAGCCATGACTACATAAAAGTCCTCAGTAATTCTCAGTTGTATTTTTGAGTGTCGCCCGAACTAATTATTAAACTTCCCCCCTTTAGAAAAGTGTAACTTCATAACGAAACCAAGTACGTCATCCACTACGCCACAGGTCAAAAATGAGAATAATAACCCGAAAAAATCCAAATAATACGAATAAACAAATCCTCATCTCAAAAATGCAGAAAACTATTTTTAAAGGCATAATTTGACTAAACCAGTTGTCCCTAACACAATGGGTATAAAGTGTGCTTGTTTTTTTGAAGGAGCACGTTGTTTTCAATGTGAATGTCGTCACGGACCAATAATGCCGCTACCGTGTGCGTTGCCTTGCTAAAGCGATGCACAGGTGTATAAATTAAAAAAAAAAAAGAGTGAATGAATATTTTAGTGCGTTACTTTAATACGATTGTGTAATATTTATCTGATGGAAACAATAGAAGTGTTCTCGAATCTCAAAGCGTACCCTTAATAAGATTATAAGGGCGTAATTCCCTACGAACATGGAACATATCATATTTTGATATAATTTATATCATATGTGCAATTATCCGGGGAAGACAATGGAAGTGACCTCTACTGTCTATGTTCCCCTCTCTGTGACGAATATCTGTTTGGCTACATACATATGTGATCCATTCGGACCATATGCGTAAAGCAAGGAGTCAAACAGATTAATCTGCCCCTATTAAGAGGGGGGGACGAGAGGAGGGGCGCTGTAAAGGAAAGAAAGTAATATAATGTTTTGAACACAGTGAAAAAGGGTATCGTTGTGGTCGTTATTCAATCCCGAGCAACATCGAGTCTCCTTGCTAGATAAAAACTGAGCAGCAGAAAACCTGTATCTTCCTCGTCTTCTAGTTGGCAGTTCGTCATCCGACGAGATTAAAAAGGTTCTATCTGCGGCGTTCTTTTATATTGAGTTACGATTCTTAGGCGAATTCTACATTTATGCAACATCGATCAGTTTATATATCCACTCAAAGTTCATCTAGCGTATATCTAGCAGGGTTCAAGTACATATCGAAGGGTACGCTTAGAGATTCGAGAACACCCATCTGGCATCAATTGTGATGGATGGCTCTCGTCTGGGTGAGGCCCCGTGTTTTGACAAGCTTCTGGGTTTGACCTTTACTCCTGATCTGAAATGGAACACGTACATCAAGTCTGTTGCCAAGGTCGCTGGAAAGATGGTGGGATCCTTCTACCGCTCCAGAAGATATCTCACTACTGATGCAATTCTCTATCTATATAAAAGCTAAGTACTTCCAAGTATGGAATACTGTTGCCATATCTGGGCAGGAGCTGCTAAAAACAGCCGATCCTGCCTTGACAGAGTACAAAATAGACTTCGTGGCTTAATGGGGGCTGCCCTTTTCTCTACCCTGCAACCTCTCTCCCACAGAAGAGACGTTGCGAGCCTACCCTTGTTTTATCGTTATTTCCATGGCAGGTGCTCATCTCTGGCCACCCCTCGCCAATCTTTCACGAAAAACACCCGTCTAGCTGAATCCACTGTGAAAAATTTCCCCCACTCTATATCTGTGCCCAAATCAAAACGCGGATTCCATGAACAAAGCTTCTTTCTTAGAACTGCACGCCTGTGGAACTCTGTTCCGTCTGCCTGCTTCCCACCTTACTACAACTTGGATGTCTTCAAGTCCAATGTTAACAAATTCCTAATGAACCGCCCCCTTAAGTAAACACTTCATCAAATCTCCACACTAACGTAATGTACTTGTAATAACCCTTATCTCTTAGTGGCTTCCGGGCCTTGATAAGTGGTGATCACTGTGTAAAAAAAAAAAAAAAAAAAAAAAAAACTAGCGACTTCTCACATCGAGTATGAACCTCGTAGATTCTGTGGCACCATTTTTAGTTTGGATGTTCATATAATCTCTCTTATAAGTTAACTAGCGGGGCATGTGAGAATGTCCCAGGGAACTCATGATCTTTACAAATTTACCGAAATTCCATTACTAACGATTACTATATTGTCTAATTTCTACTATACACGCTTTAACCCTTATCCTTGAGTGGCCTCTTGTCCTTGATAAGTGGTGATTCCTATGTAAAAAAAAAAACTCATTCATATGTAATATATTGAGGTTAGCATTATGTAGATGTTCAGTGTAAATGGAGACGCTCTGATATTATTGTAGTTTGTTTTTTGTTAAAACTGCAAAAGTATTTCTCTAAGCTAGCACGAATGCCCGGCGAAGCCCGGTCGTAAAGTACGCTTAAATATGATATTTGAATTCTTGCAGATTCCGTATATATTATTATAGAGTTAATGTTCTATCGATTTTTATATATTACTAGCAAAAGTACCCGTCGTTAACTGGGTTCAAAAACAGCCTACAAAAAATAGACTCTGATTTATAAAAGTATGATAGGTTATGAAAAAGAAGGGTTGTAAATTTGGGTTGAATTTGAGGGATATCAAAACCAAAGCAAAATATGATGAAAGTAAAAATAAAATAGATAAACCCCATAATTTATTATACCATACCTGTTCACACTGAAACACTTATCACAATATTCTGTGGATCTATATTAAAAAACGTTGTTAAACTTTGTGACATATTTCCATTCTATGGAGGTCAGGTGCGAACGAACACTCCATAATTTTATTATACCATATTTCTTCAAACTGAAACATAATTATCAAAGTATACTTACGCAGATAGATATGAAAATTCTTTATTAAAGTTTGTGTCTATTTCCATTCTACGGAAGCCCGGCGTGGACGCAGACCCCACAATTTTATTATACCATCCCTATTTAAGTTAAAATATACTTATCAAAGTATTCTTATGTACATCTATATCAAAAACACTTGTAAACGTTTTTTTTAGTTTAATTTTTTTTATTTCCATACTTTGTGGACCAGGCGCGAACGCAGACCCCACAATTTTAATGAACCACCGTTCTGCCAGATCAAACATACCCATTACTGTGTCTCGATACATCTTCTATCATTATATGTAATCAGTTTTTTTTAATAGTCAACCATATAGGAGCCTATTTGTTACCAGACACACACACACACACACACACATACACACACACACACACACACACATTCAGCTTTATATTATAGATAAAGTTTTTTCTGGTTTCCGTTTCGATTTAAGCTAATAGTCATATAGATATATTTTTTTATTTTTGAAATCACAACTTTATAATATATAAAAATCGATAGAACATTAACTCCGTTATAATATATACGAAATCTGCAAGAATTATAAATATGAAATTTGTAAGAATTAAAATATTCATATTTAAGCGTATTTTACGACCTGGCTACGCCGGGTTTCCCTGCTAGCTTGGATAAATACTTTTGCAGTTTTAACAAAACAGCTGCTGTTTTTTGCCTTTTGGCCAAGATCCAAGTGCAGTATCTATTCTTCAGGTGCGGCACTTTCATTTCTTGTTCTTTTTCAGTGGGGGAGAGGTCCTTCACGACTGGGACAATTTTTATTTTTGTACCTTTTCTCCACGTTAAAAAACGACCCTGGTGTCTAACTCTGTCCCGTGGGGAGGCATTGTAAATAGGTACAATAATATTAGAGCGTCTTAATTTACGGTGAACATCTACAAAATGTCAACATAAGTATATTACATATAAATGTGTCCCTTGTGGAATTTCCACGGGTCCTGCTATTTTGAATTATTCGGACTACTTTTCTCAGCTTGTCATGGCCGAGTAGATAATTTGTAATTGTATTCTTAGTATCGCTCATATTGGGAAGTGACTTCTACCTGGTCATGGCTGCCGGAACAAGAGCCCCAAAATTACATATATGTTTCCGTTCGGAATTCCGTACATTCTCGAGTTCAGCATAAAGATTCTCGAGTTCAGCATAAAGATTCACGAGTTAAACAAAACCGACCCAAAGAAGGTCGGAGGCTACATCAGCTGAAATGTTATAAAAATATCATTCACGATGAGGATAGTAATCCGAATAATCCAAAGTTGACTCAGTCTAGAAATATGTTTTTGAAATGAATGGCTCTCGTCTTGGGGAGGCCTCATGTTTTGACAAGCTTCTGTGCTTGACCTACACTCCTGATCTTAAATGGAACATGTACATCAAACCTGTTGACAAGGCCGCTGGAAAAATGGTGGGATCCTTTTATCGATCCAGTAGATATCTCACTGCTGATGCAATTCTCTATCTATATAAGAGCCAGGTACGCCCAAGGATGGAGTATTGTTGCCCCATCTGGGCAGGAGCTGCTAGAAAGAACGTGTCCTGTCTTGATGGAGTTCAAAATAGATTTCGTGGACTCGTAGAAGATGTCTTTTTCTCTTCCCTGCAACCTCTTTTTCACAGAAGAGATATTGCGAGCTTGTCTCTGCTTTATCGTTATTTCCATGGAAAGTGCTCGACTGAGCTTCAATCTATAGTCCCCCCTCGCCAAACTATCACAAGAAACACCCGTCTAGCTGAAAACACTATCACTAATTCCCCCCACTCTTTATCTGTGCCTAAACCTAAACGTAGATTCCATGAACAGAGTTTCTTTCTTAGAACTGCACACCTGTGGAATTGTCTTCCGTTTTCCTGCTTTCTAGCTGACTACAATATGGTTGTCGTCAAGTCCAACGTAAACAACTTCTTGATGAGCCGTTCTACTTAAGTTAACAAATTTACCGAATTTCCATTACTAACGATTACTATATTGTCCAATTGACTACTGTGAATTCTTAACCCCTTATCCTCGAATGGTCTCTTGGCCTTGATAAGTGGTTATGCCTATGTAAAAAAAAAAGATTTCTCTTTCACTAAGCGATGTAGAAGGGTTGAAACAGAGCAGGTACTACATTTTGCTCCAAGCCAAAATGGCGCAGCTTGAAGTTTAATATTTGCAACGTATAAAATGTGAAGATATGGGGTTTTCTTTTTTAAATTTTTATTTCGAGTAACGACTTAGACTCCTTGCCATTCGGGTGGATCGTTGAATACGCATAGCATCTTCTACATTGTGGGGGAAACATGAGGAGCTGAAATGAAGGGGGATGGGGTGTGCGATGAAATATTCTCATATCTCTCGATGGCCATTAACGTGAACCGTTGTAGCATACAGTAACCGGACACATTACTTGTATGCGTTCTTTTCCTTTTATTTGTTCATTTATTTATCAGTACAGTCATGGAAACAGGTAACAGGCAAGAATTCCAAAATCTCGCTGTTCAAGAAACAGAGTATTAGGGTAGAAAGCTTTCTGGCATTTAGGGATCTCAACAGTCGAGGGGTGAGATTTTGTTGCTAAACTGGTTTGTCGGGGATATGTATGCCGAGGGGGCACAAGTGCAACAAGTTCATCAGAGCACATTCCATTAAAATATTTATAAAACAAACAAAGAGATACAACATTGCGATGATGGTACAGGTGTTGGAGCTTAGTTGACAAAGTAGGATCTATTAGATTGAAAACTATTTTTTAATCCCATCCAAGAGGGAGAAGCTAGTGGTAGATGCACCAGCCCAGATGTATGGGCGAATAATGGCCTTGTAGAGGTACAGGATACGCTCAGTCGTGAGTAGTTTTCTAGCTCGATAGAGGGAACCCATCTTCTTTGCAGCAGCCTTCGTCCTTAATGTATTTGTTCCATTTCATATTGCCCGTGAATGTAAGGCCGAGGAGGTTGAAGGAAGAATTTTTAAGAATTCCGGGGGTGGTGCATCCTACCGAATACAAGACGTTCACCAGCTATTTCAGAGACTCCAACCGAGAGATCATTTTGGGATTATAACTGTCCCTTTAAGCGCATTTTTAAAAATCTCGGACCTGGTTTACAGGGTATATTTGCCAGTTGGCTCATTTTAAAATCTTTTTATGAATCGTGTACCCCTACTGATTACTGGAATGATGAAAATCTTCCTCAGATTCCAGTTTCAATTCATGTCGTATATAAAGCATCGATGTTTAGCTATCTTCCCCATCCAGCTTTGTTTGAGCCATTATTAGAGATACTGACTTCAACTAGAGTTGCTACTTTCTCTGACTTGGCTCGTGTCAAGTTATCCAGGCTTAAGGGCTATTTGGGGGGGTATGTAGCTGTTGAAATTGCATCGTCCTAGTGGATTGTGTATGATTAATTTCCAACAGTTTTTTTTTTAGTATTTGTTCCTAGGACTTGTTACACTGGATTAGCACTTCTATCTTTTTTAACTTTTCTTATCAACTTCTTCAAGCTGGAGATCTCAAATATTCCAACCGAGAGTTCTTTTTAAGGTTCTAACTGTCTTTTTTAAGTGCAATTGTTATGTTTCTTTTTAATATTTTTTATAAAGAATAAAATGCACAAAAAACATTGGCATACAAAACACATTCAGACAATTCAGATATCTATATATATATTTATAAAAGTAATAATGTGTGTGTATGTGACTCTCAACCTATATACTCAACGAATTTTTATCTATAGACTTGAAATTTGGTGTATAGGATATTCAGACATGTGGAAAAATTTAATCCGTTTTTATCCGGAAGAAATGACTGCTAAAGGGGTCAAACATTGAAAATTGATACGTTGGGGTATGTTTTTTTATTTGTTTGTGAATTGTTTTATTACTGTCCATGTGTTAATGGTTCACATGACAAATACATTATGGTAAAAATAAGTAAGTCTGTAAACACATTTAAAATTTCGTGTCAAGATAGCTTAATGGCTGTCGTACTTCACTCACTGTTTTTAAGTTTTGGTTTCGATCTCAGCTCGAATACTTTTTTTTCTCACGAGAAGTGAACTGTTTTTAAAAAAATAATACGCACATGCTCATGTCTTAGTTTCTGTATTAATTAAAATATAATATTTATGCGTATTTTACGACTGGGCAACGCCGGGTGGCCTGCTAGTATATCTATAAAAGTGAGAATAGTGTGTGTGAAGATAACGTTCAGCCTACATACTTTTTTTTGATTTACAGACTTGAAATTTAGTGTATAGGGTAGTCAGACATGTGATTTTTTTTTAATCCGTATTCATCCGAACAAAAAGACTGCTAAGGAATCGAAATTGAAAAATTGGCATGTGGGGTGGGGGGTCATCGGATTTTTATCTGTTTGTCAACTGTTTACGACTACGCACGTCGAATGATTTACATCACGGCTTTCTTATGTAAAGAATAAGTAGATTTGAAAATACTTTTTAAAGATCTTAGTAAGCTGACTTAATCGTGTTTGACTCACTATCTTCAGGTTTTGGTTTCGATCTCAGCTCGAGTATTTTTTTTTTTTTTTTTACAAAAAGTGAACTGTTTCGAAAAAATAACATAATGCTCGTTTGCAAATGTGTCAGTTTTTTCCGGGGTTTTTTTATACTTAATTTTTTTTTTTTTAAGGACTTTAATAACATTACGTTTAATATCTGGCAACGCTGGGTACATTTCAGGGTATCGATAAAAGTAATAATGTGTGTGTGAGGACAACTACCAACCGATATAATGGAGATATACTCAACGATATTTTATCTACAGACTTGAAATTTTGTATATAGGGTATTCAGACATGTGGAAACCTTTAGATCGGTTTTGATCCGAAAAAAAGTGCTGCTAAAGGAATCAAAATTGAAACATTTGGTATTTGAGTCATCGGATTTTTATCTGTTTGTCAACTGTTTCACGAATGTGTATACGTGAATCGTTCACATGACAACTTCATTATGTTAAGTATTAGTAGGTTTGAAAACACTGTTTTAAGAATTGTACAGTTCTAGGAAGTCCACTCTCCCAATCTGTGTCTTCTTTCTTTCTTTCAGAAAGGGGTTAGTTCATTGCTAATCGTCTGAAGCGCCCTTATCGGGGAATGCCGTCGAGGCTACTCAGGCACATTTTGCATATCAGGGTGCCCCTTTCTCCCGGACGCTGACTTCTCACGCCCACTTTCCGACCTTGCGGAGGGTTGGTCATGTTTGTTTTACGGCATATCAACCCTTTTAAGATTATTTAATGGCGAATCCAGTGATTTTGAAGAAAAATGATTTAATAGAATATATTTTTTTCAAGTCAGTTTCTATTAAAACATAGTTGGGACCCGAATAGGTATTACTACTCCGGGTCAGAGCGGACCTGGAAGCAATGGTATTAAGGGATGGCTCCACACTCCCCAAAGCCTGCAATCTGGGACCTCCCCATCGGATATAGTTTAACGTCATATCCAGGACCCCTTGCATCGGGAGAGATTTAAATACCTCCAGATAACAAGTGAGATATAGTTTAATGAGTCCATAAATGTAAACCACTTTATACAGTGCACACCTCTATAATTATTTTTTTTCCGTGTCCACGGATCGATGTTGCACCAGAGATCGGTGTTCTTTGTTTACGTTTCGAAAACGCGTGGGCGTCTCGAAATAAATCGTTGAGAAGGTTTGCCGAATGTTGAAAGGATCGTACGATACAATCAAGGCGTTGCCTTAATAGACATTCCAGGTAAGAGAAAAAGACTGACATACAAATGTTAATTAATATTCATTCGTATAGTCACGCATGAAATAATTGGCATATGTAAATAACATGGATTAGATTACGTAAGATTCCAAACAAAAATAGGTATATAGATGTGAATTCATGCAAAAACGTGTTATGACACACGTGTTTGTGGAGATATAATATTCGTATAAAAATAGACGAAATGAGAAAACACACACCGATATATATATATATATATATATATATATATATATATATATATATATATATATATATAGAGAGAGAGAGAGAGAGAGAGAGAGAGAGAGATAGATAGATAGATAGATAGATAGATAGACAGACAGATAGATAGATAGATATATTGTTTACAGAAAGTTTTTAGCTGAGGCAAGTTATTGTTACCGTTGGTTTCAAACCCGATACTTAGGACCGTCCTAATTACCAGGCTTGAAACCGACGGTACCAATGGCGTGTCTCATCTAAAAACTTTCTGTAAACAAAATATAAACACGCTCTTATTTTCAGATTTTCCTTATAGTTGAGCACTCTGCTGGATTTCTTTTTAAAAAAACAAATGTTATATATATATATATATATATATATATATATATATATATATACATATATACATATATATATACATATATACATATATATATACATGTATATAAAAGTGAAAGTGTCTGTGTGTGTCTGTGTGTTTGTGTACATTTCCCTACGCAAAAACTCTGTCAATCTTTATCCTAAAGATTCGAAATTTGATATAAAGGGTTCTGAAATTTGGGAACATCGATGTGATTGGTTTTCGGACATAAATTTGGCGATTAAGGGGTCAAAGTTCAACGATTTGACCTTTGAGAACTCTACCAAACTCCTCCTACAATTGTGGGTCTAAACACATGAAATTTAAGATATAGATTCCTTGCACATGGATCTAACTTAATAACTTTACTTGAGCCCTAAACAATAAATTTTTAGGGGTCATAATAGGGGTCAAATTTTAAAAAAAATGACTTTTTTTTTGTTTTGTTTTGCTCAGCATACACCTCAAAACACCCGGGAAATGCCGGGCTGAAATGCTAATATATATATATATATATATATATATATATATATATATATATATATATATATATATATATATATATGTGTGTGTGTGTGTGCATTTGCATATATATATATATATTAATACAATATATATATGATGATTGCAATATATATATATATATATTAATACAATATATATATATATATATATATATATATATATATATATATATATATATATATATATATATATTAATACAATAGTGTGTGTTATTTTCTGTGTCACGTTTACAGCCGGGTCGTTTAATTCTTATGTACTTCCATTTCTTGTAATAAATAATTTTACCAAGAATTTTTAATAACTTTTGGTTTCGGTTCCGATTATAGCCGATTGCATTCCAATAATCTATTTTAAAAAAAATAGTTTTATCAAGAATTCTTCATACGTCTTGGTTTCGGTTTCGATTTTAGCTGACGGCATCTTAATAATCTATTTTTTTATAAATAATTTTATCAATAATTCTTCATTAGTTTTGGTTTCGGTTTCGATTATAGCTGAGGAAACTAACGTTATATATATATAATCATGCACATACAGTACTGTCACGCTGTTTCACAGCTCATCAGTACGGCTAGACAAGCAACTCCCTCAAGCCAGGATCGGAACTATATATATAGTAATAATAATGTCAGCCCCGTTAGGCTTAGTGGGCGATGCCCTTTTCTCTACCCTGCAACCTCTCTCCCTTAGAAGAGACGTTGCGAGCCTATCTTTGTTTTATCGTTATTTCCATAGCAGGTGCTCGTCTGAACTCCAATCTCTGGTCCTCCCTCGCCAATCTTTCACGAAAAACACCCGTCTAGCTGAATCCACTGTGAAAAATTTTCCCCACTCTTTATCTGTGTCTAGATCAAATCGTGGATTCCATGAAAAAAGCTTCTTTCTTAGAACTGCACGCCTGTGGAACTCTGTTCCGTCTGCCTGCTTCCCACCTTACTACAACTTGGATGTCTTCAAGTCCAACGTTAAGAAATTCTTAATGAACCGCCCCTTAAGTAAACACTTCATCAAAGCTCCACACTAACGTAATGTACTTGCAATAACCCTTATCCCTGATTAGCTTCCGGGCCTTGATAAGTAGTGACCACTGTGTAAAAAAAAAACAAGGAACTCGGTTCTTATTTTTTACGAACTTTAATGTTGAAATGAAAGTCGGTAACCTAAGCTCGCACATGCAGATCATGATGTTATAATCCTTAGATTACTCTGGATGGGTGTTACGACATTTAAAAATAAATGTTTAAATTTCAACCATATTTCTAGCGCTTGTGGTATGCTGTGAAGTTATGTCCGTGTTAATGGAGTCAGAGACGATGTCGTAACCCGGTTCGAATCTCCCGACCGGCAATAACCGTCTCACCCTGCACTGATGATTCTCGAAATGATGAAACACTGGTGTCTGTAGGTACTTCAAAATTACTTTAGTAAAAGTATTATAGCAATAATATCTACTCTTATATAAAAGTAACTTCCTGTGAGTTTCTTCCTTATAGGTTCCGAAACGCTTGAGCCTACTTTTGCAAATTTTACACAAAGTTAGTTTATATGTGCGGCAGTGTCTTGGATATATTTTGTACAGAAATTCATTTAATAAGTATCAAAATTCGAACAAATCCGATCCTACAAATAGTTTTTTTTTCTTTTTTATATAGGCATAATCAAGGTCCAGAGACCACTCGAGAATAAGGGTTAAGAGTGTACAGTATTCAATTGGGCAATATAGTAATCGTTAGTAATGGAAATTCGGTAAATTTGTTAACTTAAGTGCTCATCAAGAAGTTGTTTACGTTGGACTTGAAGACAACCATATTGTAGTCAGCTGGAAAGCAGGAAAACTGAAAATATTTCCACAGGCGTGCAGTTCTAAAAAAGAAACTTTGTCCATGGAATTTACGTTTAGGTTTAGGCACATATAAAGAGTGGGAGAATAATCGATAGTGTTTTATCCCAGACGAGTGTTTCTTGTGAAAGTTTGACGAGGGGGGGGCATAGATTGAAGCTCAGTCGAGCACTTTCCGTGAAAATCACAATAAAGCAGAGACGCAGCATCTCTTCTGTGAGATAGAAGTTGTAGGACATCCCCTATGAGGCTACGAAGTCTATTTTGAACTCTATCAAGGCAGGATAAGTCTTTTCTAGCAGCTCCTGCCCAGATGTGGAAAGAGTATTCCATCCTTGAACGTACCTGGCTCTTATATAGATAGAGAATTGCATCAGCAGTGAGATATCTACTGGATCGATAGAAGAATCCCACCATTTTTCCAGCGGCCTTGTCAACAGGCTTGATGTACGTGTTACATTTAAGATCAGGAGTAAAGGTCAAGCCCAGAAGCTTGTCAAAACTTGAGGCCTCCACAAGACGAGAGCCATTCATTTCAATTGATGCCAGATGGGGATCAGAACGTTGATGATATAAAGATAGAAGCTTGGTTTTAGATGCATTAAAAGTAACCAGCCACTCCTTTCCCCATTGTACCACGTGCTCAAGATCAGAGGAGAAAGAATTGGAGATAACTTGGCCATTTACTGTCTTTATAGATAAAAAAGAATTTTTACAAGGGGATATATTAGGTTGGACCAGCAAGAGAGATAATAAAATCTAAACTTATAATTTCTTCTAAGAAAAAATAGCTTTGTTTATATCTGGATATATAGCTCGGCTACTGATCCAATGTTCAAGGCTGGGTAGATCTCACAATTTTATTTTAATTTTTTCTTATTAATAAATTCAATTTACTTTAAAATATGTACCATTTATAATAATTCCTTTGTTTGCATATTTTAAAACTAAACGTTAATCAGATGTGAGTTCCCAGAGCATTCATCGTCAAGCTCAAATATCAGCTGACGTAATATTGTAAGCAAACACAAACGGAATGTATTGAACTACATTATCATTATTATTTATTTTATTTTATATCATTTATTTTATTTATTTATTTATTTTTATTTATTTATTTATGTATTTTTATTTTATTTTATTTATTTATTTATTTTTTTTTTTTGCGAATTTGTGCACCGGGCAAAATATTCCTTGTAACATTTCATATTTAATAGAGGATTAATTCTATAATAATATACACGCAATCTGCATAGATTAAAATATAATGTGTAAGCATATTGTGCGACCGGATAACGCCGGGCGTCCAACTAGTATATATATATATATATATATATATATATATATATATATGATGAAAATAATGGGAATAGTATTCCGACAAAATAGAGAAATAAAAAGCAACAAACCGTATTATGTGTTCATGAACGTTTCGTCTTTATTTCGACAAATAAAGACGAAACGTTGATGAACATATAATACGGTTTGTTCATTTTTATTTCTCTATTTTGTCGGAATACTATTTCCAGAGGAAGTCTCGAAATAAAGAAGAAACGTTGATGAACACATAATACTGTCTGTTCCTTTATATATATATATATATATATATATATATATATATATATATATATATATATATATATATAATTTAGTTTACTTTTATTGTCTCAATCTGAAAATTCATGTTGAAAGATTCTTCTTGCATCATTCATAAAAAGAAATGTTTTTATTATTTTTATCATTTTAAATATGTATTTATTTTTATATTCGTTACGTTTTGCTTTGCATTTAGTTTTATAAGCAATCAGACCTTACAAGCATTTAGTGTTAATATAAATTTATTTAATGTGTATTTTTTAAAATATGCATTTATTTTTAATATGAATTTATTTTTAATATGAATATATTTTTTAATATGCATTTATTTTTAATATCCATTTTGACTTAATAAGCATTTAGTGTTAATATAAATTTATTTAATATGCTTTTTTTTAATATGCATTTTTATTTATATGCATTCAGTTTTGAGATGCATTTTGTTTTAAAATGCATATATTTTTATGTGTATTAAGTTTTATATGCATTTAGGCTTAATATGCATTTTGTTTAAGTCATTTATTTTTAATAAGCATTTATTTTCTAATATGCATTTAGTTTTAATGTGCATTCAGTATTAATAAGCATTTTTAATATGCATTAATTTTAATAAGCATTTAGTCTTAACATGCATTCAGCTTCAATATGCATTCATTTTTTTTAATATGCATTCAGTTTAAAATAAGCATTCGTATTCTTAGTTTATTCAGTTTTAATATGCTTAAAGCAGGAAAAAAAAGAAAAAAAACTATGAGTAATAATGACACCAAATTGTAGCAAAAAACTTGAAACTGAATAAGGCACTTAGCTCTCTACATTTTTTAATGACTGCAATTTATGGAAACTTGAAAATAAAATCTATCAGACTTGCTTTAAAGGCGGCTGTATCTTAAATGTCGTTCTCTTTTCACAAGCTGAGTGTGTAATTCAACTCTAGATCTGATCGTATCTCACAAGGATTTGGTGGGTCGAAAATCTTGTTTTGAAAATGTTTAGATCCACCTCTGTCACGTGTTCGATTCTGTTGTTGCTGTTGTTTTAGCGGTCTTTTGTTTCCAACACCGGCATCTGTCGCCGCTCGCCATTACGATGTGTGGAGCGAAATCACGCGTGTAAACTATCCTGGTTGCTATGGTTTCAACGCGACATCAAGTTCAGAAATTTATTCAATAAAACGTAAATGTACATGAGTATGTGGGTTTTTTGTTTGTTTGTTTGTTTTTTTGTTGTTTTTTTTTTGTTGTTTTTGTTTTTTTTTGTTTTTGTTTTTTTTTAATGGAGATGGAGATAGGATTATGAATAGATTTACACGGATGGAAAATGGAGGAAGGGGTAATGTTAGGAAATAAAAAAAATTCATTTGAGTTTCGCTCTAAAATTTGTTTGAGTAATTTTTTTACGTTTTGTTGCTATTATTTTTTTTTTCATTTTCTGCTTTGATATTCTCCATTTTTCAATTTTGTTGTTTCTCTATGCAAAGACGTCATATTTTTTTATGTCGTCGTCTGCGTGTGTATGTGTGTGTGCATATAACTATGTGTGTATATATAAAAAAAAAAAATTTTTTTTTTTTTTTTTTTCTTCCTTTGAAGATTGTAATGCCGGGTATGGGGCAGCCAAATCAGCTGCCAACATTGCCCCGCTTTTTTATTGAAACCAACCGAGAGCTCTTTTTAGTATCCTCGCTGTTCCCTTAAGTGCAATTGTCTGAATCTCTTTTGCACTTGGTTCACCAGGAATATTAGTTAGGTAGGACTTCAGGTTCTTCTTCATAAGTCCTGCGGCACCTATGATAACTGGTATGATCGATATCCCCTTTAGGTTCCAGTTTTTTTTTCATATCATACATGAGACCTTGGTATTTGGTCTGTTTCTCTCTTTCAGCTCTGTTAAGACCGCCATCATTAGGGACAATCACTTCAATCAAGGTTGCAACTCTCTCTGACTTATTCCATATAACTATGTCAGGTTTCACAGCAGCATTTTCAAGGTAGGTGGCTGTAGGGATTACATGGTCGTAATGTATGGTATATAAATCATTTCCAAGCGTGTGCACATATAAATGTATGTGCATATAAGTGTGTATATGTAAATATGTGTGTAGGTAAGTGTGTGTATGCAGTTATGTGAATGTAAGTATGTGGGTATTTGTGTTCAAGTGTGTGTATTTAAGTGTGAGTATGTAAGTGTGCGTGTATGTGAGTGTGTGTGTAAATGTGTGTATTAAAGCGTGTGTGTAAACATATGTGTGCATGTAAGTGCATGTGCATGTAAGTATGTAGAGGTAAATGTGTGTGTATGTAAGTGGGTGGAATGTAATTATGTGCAAGTGTGTGTATATGTGTTTAAGTGTGCGTATGTAAGAGTCTATGTGTATTTGTATGTATGTCTATGTATGTATCGTCAGATCACTGTAGTTAAGAAACGTTGAGCCTGGCTAGTACCAGATGGGTGACCATTTGGGAATTCTAGGCAATGCTCTCTGCTTGTCTCGGCATTGATTCCAGTTGTTCTGAACCTTCATTTGCCACTGGTATTTAACAACGAAGACTCGGGAGAGATGTGGTTGGAGATTACGCAACTCTTGCCAAAAAATGTCATGCGCAGGCACGCTTACAATGGGTATTTATAGTCTGTCAAGACTGAAGGAAGCTACCAAGTGTGTATATGTAATTATATATATGCGCGTAATTGTGTATATATAAATGTGTGTGTATGTTAGAGCGTGTGTGTAAGAGTGTCTGTATGTAAATGTGTGTATGTAAGTGAATGTGTATGTAAATATGTGTATATGTGAGTGTGTGTATTTAAACGTGTATATGTGAGTGTGTGTATGTAAACGTGTGTAAACGTGCGTGTATGTGTGTATGTAAGTGTGGGTATGTACTTGTGTGTATATAATAATGTTTGAATGTAAGTGTGTAATGTATGTAAGTGTGTGTGTATGTAAATCTGTATGTGTATAAGTGTGTGTATGTAAAAATATTTTATGTAAATGTGTGTATGTAAGTGTGTGTATCTAAGTGTGTGTATGTACGTGTGTATGTAAGATTGTGTATATGTAAATGATGTATTACGTGTGTGTGTAAGTGTGTGTACGTACGTGTGTTTATGTAAGTCTGTGTATATACGTGTGTTTGTATGCAAGTGTGTGCATATAAGTGTTTGTATATAAGTGAGCGTGTGATATACAACCTCACAGCGAACTTATCTTAAATATTTTCTTCGCACATAAAAAGGATAATAAATTAATTCACGTGGAATGGGTAAGCAGGCAACTCTTATTTTTTTATATATACACACACATACACACACAAACAAACAAAAAATATACACACATATATATACACACACACACACACACACACACACACACATATATATATATATATATATATATATATATATATATATATATATATATATATTAGATTGTTGTATTGTTCCCGTTGAAATAAATATTATATGCTCTTGCACAACGCTCTGGTCTAATTATTTCTTATGTTTGTGGCAAGTGGGATTATAAAGAATTCGGGTAAAAGTTATAAAGGAATCTATCAGAGTATACGAACACTTTTGAGTTGATGATGATGATAATAATAATAATAATAATAATAATAATAATAATAATAATAATAATAATAATAATAATAACCAAGTAGAGTCGAGGAGGAGGGAAAGACCGACGAACTGACTAGACCTCAGCCGATTAAGTGCGAAGAGAACTGAGACCTTGGGGAGGCTTATTGCCACTCAAAACCCAGCAAAGACCAATAGCGGCTGCCAACGAGAAATCAATGGCAATCAGCCGTTGCGATAATGCAAATTTATTTGCAAATGTTATCGAAAGAGGTGGAGAGTACTGGAAAATCTGGGGAGACTTGTTGTCACTCAGCTTCCAGGGAACACCACAGGCTGTATTCAAAGAGAGATCTCGGAAGATATGTGTGAAAGTTACTTGTGAGTCAATAATAATAATAATAATAATAATAATAATAATAATAATAATAATAATAATAATAATAACAATAATAATAATCATCATCATCATAATAATAATAATAATAATAATAATAAGAAGAAGAAGAAGAAGAAGAAGAAGAAGAAGAAGAAGAAGAAGAAAAAGAAGAAGAAGCAAAAATCACATACAGCTCCTGTTGTTCTCAAATGATCATCCCACGTTAGTACTGACCAGGGTGGACGTCATTAAACCGTTACCGGAGTATTAACGTGATTTTGTCATAAATAAAATTACACACACACACACACACACACACACACACACACACACACACACACACATATATATATATATATATTATATGTATGAGGGAAGAACAGATGTACATAAATTTAAGACAATGGCAGAATCGTTAGAAAATGACCTCCAGACTATAGTTGAATGGGGCTGCAAATGGATGGTAACATTTAATGCTAGTAAAGCTAAGATGCTCTCCTTTAACAATTACAAGATGCCTCTCCAACCCCCTATGTCCATGACAAATAGAACCCTACCTGAGAATTCTACCTTCAAACTCCTCGGCCTAACATTTGCAGGCAATATGAACTTGAAAAAATACATAGAGGACATTGCAAAGGCTGCTGCAAAGAAGATGGGTTCACTCTATCGGGCTAGAAGTCTACTCACGCCTGAGAGTATCCTGTACCTTTACAAGGCCACCATTCACCCATGGATGGAGTATTGTTGCCACATCTGGGCTGGTGCATCTACCACTAGTCTCTCTCTCTCTCTCTCTCCCTCTCTCTCTCTCTCTCTGTTTTACAAATATTTTAATCGAATGTGTTCTGATGAACTTGTTTCACTTGTACCCCCTCGACGTACATATCCCGACAAACCCGTTTAGCAATAAGATCTCACCCCTTCACTGTTGTTGTCCTTAATGCCAGAAAGCTTTCTATTCTAATAGTTTCTTCCCTCGAACAGCTAAACTTTGGAATTCCCTTCCTGCTGCCTGCTTCCCTGACTGTACTGATATGCAGAAGTTTAAATGTAACATAAACAAATATCTTGTTAATCTTTACTTGACATTCCCCCAAATAGTAGCCCCTTACGTCCAAGTGGCCATATTCTTTGTAAGGGGTGAACATGAGTATATATATATATATATATATATATATATATATATATATATATATATATATTGGAAGTAAACATACCAAACCAAAGATGCATTTGCATCACTTTCATGTTATTTTATTCGTAGTATAAATTGTCTTACACGTGTTTCATTGAATCGTGGGAATTAATCAAAGAACTCATCGGAGACGGATTTATGTTCCTCGGAAAAAAAACAAAGTTGGAGGCTTTTTACTTTGATTAAAAAGTCTAAAATTAGCGAAAAGAAATAGCTCTTCTAAAAAGTATTACTCGTTATATAATGTGTTAGGTGAAAGCACAGAATGGTTAAATAAAATCCCTTCCCCTCCCAATATTAAGAGTGGCTTTCTAAATAATAACGTTTTTTTTTTATTTTAGCACGGTTCATATTCTGTAAAAATCAGTTTATTAAATGCATTTATTAAATTATTAGGTATAAGTAGAGGATAATTTTTTTTTAAAAATCCCCTCCTAATAGTAAAATGGTTTTCTATATAATTACGTTCTATTTCAGCACGATCTGTATTCTTTATAAGTCTTCTCGAGTAAAAAAAAAAATGAAAAGCTTTGCAATCCAATGCACACGAGGAGAATTTTTTTATTTATACATCGCCATTTTAAATTCAATACTAACTTAGCCACATTTCTTGGTTTTTGTATTTAGGTTCAAAATATTGAAGCCTATAAATTATTCATAACATATGAGATGTTGTTCATAAACTATAAATATTAATAAACACCTGATATTTAACCAGATTAAATTTGCCCTTTAAAATAATTAATATATAGCGATATAAATAACAGGGAGACCACGCGTTTCCCGGGATTTCAGGAGAATCAATAGATGTTCAACACTTCCAATATTTTTATTGTCATCGAAATCGGTGAAATCGCCTATTTTTCAATCAAATCGATTAATTGCCTGCTCTAGTCGGGAACCCGCCTCGGCGCACCGAGGGGAAATTTTGCATGCCCTCGCACTGATTAATGTTGATTTTATAGAATTATTTTTATATAGTTGATTTTATAGAATTATTTTTATGTAGTTGATTTTATAGAATTATTTTTATATAGTTGGTTTTATAGAATTATTTTTATATAGTTGATTTTATAGAATTATTTTTATATAGTTGATTTTATAGAATTATTTTTATATAGTTGATTTTATAGATTATTTTTATATAGTTTATTTTATAGAATTATTTTTATATAGTTGATTTTATAGAATTATTTTTATATAGTTGATTTTATAGAATTATTTTTATATAGTTGATTTTATAGAATTATTTTTATATAGTTGATTTTATAGAATTATTTTTATATAGTTTATTTTATAGAATTATTTTTATATAGTTGATTTTATAGAATATTTTTATATAGTTGATTTTATAGAATTATTTTTATATAGTTGATTTTATAGAATTATTTTTATATAGTTGATTTTAAAGAATTATTTTATATAGTTGATTTTATAGAATTATTTTTATATAGTTGATTTTATAGAATTATTTTTATATAGTTGATTTTATAGAATATTTTTTATATAGTTGATTTTATAGAATTATTTTTATATAGTTGATTTTATAGAATATTTTTTATAGTTGATTTTATAGAATTATTTTTATATAGTTGATTTTATAGAATTATTTTTGTATAGTTGATTTTATAGAATTATTTTTATATAGTTGATTTTATAGAATTATTTTTATATAGTTGATTTTATAGAATTATTTTTATATAGTTGATTTTATAGAATTATTTTTATATAGTTGATTTTATAGAATTATTTTTATATTGTTGATTTTGTAGAATTATTTTTATATAGTTGATTTTATAGAATTATTTTTATATAGTTGATTTTAAAGAATTATTTTATATAGTTGATTTTATAGAATTATTTTTATATAGTTGATTTTATAGAATTATTTTTATATAGTTGATTTTATAGAATTATTTTTATATAGTTGATTTTATAGAATTATTTTTATATAGTTGATTTTATAGAATTATTTTTATATAGTTGATTTTATAGAATTATTTTTATATAGTGACTTGAAGAAAGTTTAAAACAAAGTATAATTTTTCAATTTTGCTCGAAATAAAAGCATTCATTTTGAACGCGCCCCTATCATATAAAGAACCTACTGTTTATTTTATTACGCCGGGTCCTTCTGCTTGTAAATAAAACTTCAATGTGCTTGTGCTGTTAGGTTGGAAAATGGTGCTAATTTGGTCAAAATCGAACTTTTCGACTTTTTATCTGGATTTTTTCGATAATCGATTATCGATACATATCGAAAATATAGAGATACAAAACCTATCTAAGAACATTGCCAGGTAAATGAAGTACATTTGTATGAAATTTCATAGAATATAGTCTAAACGAGTCTATAGGAAACGAGCTCACATGCACAGAAAAAGTAACTTTTATACAATAGTATATATATATATATATATATATATATATTTATGTAGAAATATAGTTTTCTTATTTTTTATCAATCCTTATATAAGAAGCTCAATGTGAATACAGAGCAATATATAGAATAAATAACAATATATATATAATTATGTTATCAAAGAGTAAATCTCTAACAAAGCAAAACTTATCAAGATAAGAAAAGTTCAACACTATTAAGAGGAACAAACAATAATATAAATGAAAGATATAAAATTATATGTAACTTTATTATATCAGCAGAAAAATAAGAAGGAGAAAATTAAGAAAATAAACCTCTTTAGGTCATTGCATTTCGAAGCTAAATTCTTCTCACCAGAAGAGAAGAATGGCTAATATTCTGGTTATATATAACTTTATTCTTCATCTTACATTTAATATTGTAGTATATATACATATATATATATATATATATATATATATATATATATATATATATATATGTGTGTGTGTGTGTGTGTGTGTGTGTGTGTGTATGTGTGTGTGTGTGTGTGGCTTATGTTAATGTGTATGCGTATACACAATTATGCGTGCATACACATTTGCATATATTTTCAATATGATTCTCTTTAGCTGTTCTTGTTTTCTTTTTTATTTTCCGATGCTCTGCAGCAAATTGCAGATATTATAATTTGCTTCGAGTGACTCTTCAATCGAAATCTCATTAAATATCGCATTGGAATTTAAATGTTCCATCTGCCACGAAAGTCGATATCACCGTTTGCTCTCAAACTTAAGCGATAAAACTATTCGTGTTACTACGAACAACGTCGACGACTCCCGCCGTTGTAAACATTTCCGCGCCATTACATCTATGTGTGTGCGACGACATTCGCTGCTATTAACATAAAGGCGGTCTCTTGTGTCAAGAAGATGCGGCGATGGAGAGCCGGGCGAAATGAACGAAGCCTGGCAAAACAGAGACGAAGAGATGATTATATTGAACAGTGTGGACCCAGGAGCTGGTGAAGCTGCACAGAAATTCTTGTAAATAGGCGATAGTAGCGACCCTGGACGCATGAGGAAGCCGGATAATGGACATTCGCTTACGATCTACAAATATATACAGCTTAATAACGGTGAGACGCTAGTTCTTGTTAGATCAACGAATTTATCAACATTGCACCTTGTCAATATCGAATGGGTGAACATTTGGGAATACCTGACGCTGTATGTAGGAGAACGTCAATACTTCCGTACAAGAACTGCGGGAAATTAATGCGTCATCTCCCTTAACGAAGATATACGAGGTGCCTTAAATAAGTTTCCAGACTTCTTTTCGTATGGGCACTTTTCTTGATAGTACACACATGAACCTCTAGTACCCTTCGGAGTAATCTCCTCCGGCTGCAATGCAGTTGTTGTACCGTTTCAGCAACTTCTAAAAGGTCCCATGGGAGTTTTCTTGTGTGAGCATGTCAATGACCTTCATCACAGCCTCTTTCATCTCTTCAATTGTCTCATAAACGACAGCCCCTAAGGTTTTCCTTTAGCTTAGGGAATAAGCAAAAGTCACAGGGGGCAGGGTCTGGACTATAGAGAGGGTGACACCCATGATAACGTCTTTTTTTTATCTTCCCTGAGCACCCTTGGGGCAAATTTCATGCAAATCTTCCACATTTTCAGTTCCTCGCGAATAATTGTGTAAAGTTCCCACACTGATATCAAACTGTGTACTTATTGTCTCTATAGACACACAATGGTCCTTATCCATGAAATTCTTTATTTAGCCAATCAATTTTGGTGTTCTGATTCCCACACCTCATCATTACTCACAGACTTTCTACCTTCCTTGAATCTCTTATGCCACTCAAAACCTGATGCCCGATTCATGCAAGATAGTCCAAAAACTGTTCATATGCATTCCATATGTTTCTGTGGCATTTTTTCCAAGTTTAAACTTTAAATCTCGACCACCTTCTTTTTGAGGTAGATACAATCAATCTGCATCTCCTTTCTTTGTAAAAACTCTATAAATTGTAAGCATTTGTAATTTTTTGATGTCTAAACCTTTTAATTCATCTACATTCCAGTCAAGTATACCAGCAGTATATTGAATGATACGAGGTGTCTTCAATAAGTTTCCAGACTTCTCTCATATAGGTACTTTTATTGATAATACACGCATGAACCCCTTCAAAGTAATATCATCCAACTGCAATGCACTTGTACTGTTCAAACAACAATGGAAGGCCACTTGTGTGTGCATGTCAATGACCCTCATCACAGCCTCTTTCATCTCTTCAATTGTCTCATAAACGACAGCCTCTAAGGTTTTCCTTGAGCTTAGGGAATAAGCAAGTCACAGGGAGCAAAGTCTGGATTATAGAGAGGAAGAGAAAGAGTATTAATGCCTATTTTGGTAAAATAGTCCGTGACAAATTCGTACAAATCTTCTGTACCTTCAGTTCTTCGCAAATAATTGTGTCCCCTTATTGTATCAATAGACACACGACGATCTTTATCCATGAAATTATTTTTCCAATAAACTCTTGTGTTGTGACTTCCTTATTCCTCCCATACATCTCATCATCCCCCACAGATTCCCCGTCTTCCTTGGATCTTTTATGCTACTCGAAAACTTATGTTCGAGTCATGCAAGATGGTCCAAAAGCAGTCTGAAGCATTCCATACGTTTCGGTGGCATTTTTCCCCCCCAAATTTAAAACAAAATTTTATTGCATGTCATTCTTCTAACGTGTCCTAACATCCAGATTGCATTTTTGAAATTTACCAGCTGTGACAATCAAGCTTTAGTAAGGGGCATTCCAATTCCGGTTTATTTGAACCTGAAATCATAAAAATTGGTCAGTCATTTCATAATATGTATAGCAATAACATACTGAATTTTTCAGAGTCTACAGTAATTTTAAATACCTGTACAAAAAAGCCTGGAAACTTATTTCGGGCAGTTTGCATATGCAACAGAGGATGTCTTGTGAACTTGATATTTCCATGAATCACTTTTCTTCAGAGGAAGTCGGTTCAAACCCGCTTAGGGTTATTTCTGATTCAGTATCGGTAATCAGGGATGAATACAAACAGAGAAACGTGCATAATGAAGCGAGACATTTCCTTACAAGTATAGGATGTTGGGTTTACTTTCGTCAATTTCGTGTCCGCTTCTCTTAGTTTGTCTTGTAGTCCTTACATTCCATGGGCGATAATTCTTAAAAAGAGGAAATAATTGCTGTGTTCTGATGCGGAATATATCCATGTAACAGTTGGGTAGTTTTTTAAAATGGAAGTAGTATATTTTAGCCCTTTATATTAAGTAGTTTCATGCCTTGTCCGGATTGATTTCCGTAGATAATTTAAAAAAAAATAAATAAATATGGAATATTGCACTTACGCAATAGCCAATATAAAAGCCGGGGAGGCAGATATCTTGGTCGACTTTGTTTAAAATAAATTAATTTTTATATAAACGCGTTACCCTTATCAAGGCCGAATGCCGGTCGAGGATTGGCAATTTAAAATACCTTTAAGACAACTGAAAACAATAATTGGCATTGTCCCAATTACTGAGCACATTTCGAAGATTATAGCCATACTGAATTTAATTTAACGTATATCAGTTATTTTCGCATTTTTGTGAATCATCATTGTTTTATTTTCATTTTATTTAAATTTTTTATCCGCTTTTTTTATTTATGTTACCATTCTTCGTGTCTTATTTTTAAGTTATATTAATTATTTTACATATAATTTATTTTCATTTTAGAATAAAGTGATGTAAGTTAAATACGAAACTTCGAATTAGAATTAAGTGATGTAACTTAAATACGAAACTACGAATAAAGAAAATAAATATATAACAATAACAATTCATAAACATACGAAAATAAATAAAATAAAATAGATATAAGTTCAAATAAATTCATTATGCGCATAATCTTCGAAGGAACAGCACGAGTGTTGGTTGCATGAACCATATAAGTTGTCCCAAATGGTGTTCGCATAATGTTTTAAAGAAAACATCGTACGAGTACGTGACTAAATATGCAGCAATAACAAAATTTTGAGGACGTGTTCGTCGCAATATGAAACAATATTGTAAGGGGGACTTTTTGAAAAGTAATTTAAAAAACAACAGAGAAAACTTGATAATTGGAATTTGGAACCAATGACAAAAGTTTATATTCAAAATTTCATGAGGTTGACCATCTTACAATTTATTTCTTTAATTACATTGACATTCACAATTTTTGACGTTTTCTTTTCTTTTAATGGATTTAGTTGCTATTTCTTCTGAGGAGTTAAGGGCAGAATAAATTTATAGATTGATGTAATAATTAATAAATGATTTGACGCCACGAAACAGTTGCTGTCAATAATTGTGAATGCCAACGTAATTAAAGAATAAATTGTAAGATGATCAACATCATGGAATTCGGAATATAGACTTTTGTCATTTGTTTGTTATGTGCTCTGTAATTACATTGAGTTTCATAAATTAAGGATTAGTAGAAAAACAAGTGAAGCATGCATGGTCCTCCGTGAGTGCACAGTGAACGAGGCATAAAAAATGACTAAGTTCAGCATTTGCTCCCCCCATTTTGCCCCAAAAGTCCCCAGGGTAGACTAATCCTGATGAAATCAACAAACTGTGCAGTTTTAGGCCTTAACATATGTAAATTTGAGTTCTGTATTATGCAAATAAAGAAGTGACTAAGTCCATCATTTCCCCCTCCCATTTAGCCCCAAAAGTTTCCAAGGCCTTAAAAAATTTAATTTTAGTTCAGCACCATGCAAAACTGCTAAATAGACATACAGAGAAAATTTTGAACAAATATAGTAAAATAGTCCCAAAAATGGAGTGTTTTTATTAACCCTAAAATAGCCCCTGGAGCACACCCAAGAGTTATCGCGAAATATAGACAAACAAAATTATATAGAAATCAGTTACAACTTTTCAGAAAGTTTTATAAAAATCCAAGGCATCAAATTTTTTTAATAAACACAAAAGTGTCAATTTTAGCCATTTTAAACCGAAAGGAACCCCTAGGAGGACAACAGAGGTTTTCCCGGGAAATCCGTTCTGTTACTTTTTTACTCATATCATGTTTAATGTTTGTGACAAATTTTTAACATTCCAAGGCGTAGTTAATAAGAAAAGTGCGGACAGACTAACGGACGAACGGACGAACGGACAAGGGTGAATTTACAGATCCACTCTCCTTTTGTCGAGGACCAAAAAGGTGAAATATAATTGAAAAATATTTTCACAGATATATATATATATATAAATATATATATATATATATATATATATATATATATATAGTAAGTTATAAAATATATTTTATAACTTACTACCCAGCTCTACCCACGTATTGAGTACTGTTGAATAAATACTTAAAGTTTACGCATGAATTTATACTTTTGTATATTAATTTATGGGATTAAATTAAGTAATCATATATATATGGAAAAATGGTGGGATCCTTCTATCGATCCAGTAGATATCTCACTGCTGATGCAATTCTCTATATAAGAGCCAGATACGTCCAAGAATGGAATACTGTTGCCACATATGGGCAGGAGCTGCTAGAAAAGACTTGTCCTGTCTTGATAGGGTTCAAAATAGACTTCGCGACCTGGTGGGAGATGTCTTTTTCTCTTCGCTGCAACCTCTACCTCACAGAAGAGATGTTGCGAGTTTGTCTCTGTTTTATCGTTATTTTCATGGAAAGTGTTCGACTGAGCTTCAATCTATGGTCCCCCCTCGCCAAACTTTCATAAGAAACACTAGACTAGCTGAAAACATTATCAATAATTTTCCCCACTCTTTATATGTACCTAAACCTAAACATAGATTCCATGATCAAAGCTTCTTTCTTAGAACTGCACGCCTGTGGAATGGTCTTTCGTTTTCCTGCTTTCCAGCTGTCTATAATATGGTTGTCTTCAAGTCCAACGTGAACAAGTTTCTGATGAGCCGTTCCACTTAAGTTAACAAATTTACCGAACTTCCATTACTATCGATTACTATATTGTCCTTTTGACTACTCTACACTCTTTAACCCTTATCCTTGAGTGGCCTATCGGCCTTGATAAGTGGTGGCGCCTATGTAAAAATATATATAAAGTGACGCAACAAAAATACGTGTTGCGTAATTTTCTAACATCATTTGAGTTATGGCAACATTTGTTTCGGTGAAGGGTAACTACCTGTCACATGCTGTGTGATTTTTAAGTGATTCCTCACTCTATTATGCAGTCGAGTTAGGCAGCTATTGTTCATTGAATCGCATTGGACAACGGTAAGCTGTCACCTTCCGTAACTGATTGATGTTATATCGAAGTTGTCCGTTCTATTCAACGAGCTGTGGTTCCAAGACTTGGCTACCTTTTCTCACTTTTATGCATCTCGTCATATATGAAATTATGTATGTGTATATGCTTGCGTAAAGTAAACTTTGAAACTAATTTACCAATCATTGGGTATTTGGAAACACAGCTGCTAATGTAAGGTTTCGATATATATATATATATATATATATATATATATATATATATATATATATATATATATATATGAGCAAACAGTTAATAAAATATGTTAAAAAAATACTTTGAAATGAGTTAAAAACATATTTAATCTGAAAAGGAAACACTAGATAAATGGATAGTCCTTAATCCGCGGAGTTTCGAAGAAATACTCTCCTTCTCATCAGAGGGTAGGAATTAGCAAAATGCGGGATCGGATTTTGCATGCAGAAGTATTTGATGAAACAACAAGTAAGTCAAAGATCTTATTTGAAAACAAAATAAGTTAAGCAGAGGGAATATGGTAAAGAAAAAGGTGATTACACATGAATGGATAGTCAGGTGGAAGATAAAAAATCCAGTGACGGTAAAATCCAAATGTAAAACTTCAAGAAAGTTAAAAGAATTTCCATTTGTACAAGTAAAATCCAAGGAAATCCAGTAATTGGAAGAAGATGGTCCATAATAATCCAAAGGCAGAAATCCATGGAATAATTCACAAAAATGTGTACAAGGAAAAAAATAATTATATATATATATATATATATATATATATATATATATATAGAGAGAGAGAGAGAGAGAGAGAGAGAGAGAGAGAGGAATAGAGAGAGGGAAGGGGAGAGAGAGAGGTGTGATCAATAAGAATTAGAGAAATTCTTTAAATGGAGACCTATCGGGAAAATTAAAAGTTCAACATTTTGGGTGAAGCTTATTTGCAGAATGAAACGGAACAGAAGTAAAAACGAAAATATGAGCTGTGATACAGCAAAACTGAACTGTGTGGGAATTACTATACACACACACACACACATTCACACCCACACGCATATATATATATATATATATATATATATATATATATATATATATATGTGTGTGTGTGTGTGTGTGTGTGTGTGTGTGTGTGTGTATAAACAGAGGATGTTCAAGTAATTTTAGTTCAATATTATTTAAATCAAATGTACACTTAAAAATAACATTTGAATTCATGCAGATTTCAAATATACTCTTGTATATTATATTGTGCCCAATATGTAGTAGCGATTTCAAAAGTGAAAAAATGACTTGAATGCCATCAGTTAAAATCGAAACAGAAACCAAAACTTATGAAGCATTCTCTGTAAAATTACGTATTACAAGATTCAAACAAGCAAGCATGTAAGCAAGGACGCCCGGACGGTTCACAGAATTTTATATTTATTAAGATAAATATTGTTGCTTACTATATAATGCTGATTATGTGTAGTTCTAGAAGGTCCACTCTCCCAGGTTTTGCCTTCTCTCTTTAAAGAGAGGTTAGTAATTTCTGATCGTCTGAGACTCCTCTGCTGAGGAATGCAGACGGGGTTGTATAAACATTTTTTGCAGGGTCAGGGTGCTCCTCCTCTAAAGTGCCGACATTTCAATACAGCCTTCTGGGCCTAGTATCATATTTCTCGCGAGGGGATTCAACTAAGTGCAGCCTCTCAACACTTTCTAGCCCGAAAACCGGTTATAAACAGTAAAACATTTCCCCATCCTAATTTTCTTACATGATGCTTACAATCGCGATGTCTACTGATCCTATTTATTTGGCTCCCCACGAGGGCAGAGTTCGACACAAAATCGTTTTTTTGTGTGGGTAATATCCAGCTCCCCAAAAATAGGCACTCTGGACAGGAACAAAAATAAAAACTGTCTCAGTCTATAAGCATTTCTGCTCCACTGACCGAGGACAAAAAACGTGAAGTGTAGAATTAGAACAGATATTACACTGTGTTCCTAGCCTATCGCGATATTTACTGATGTCGAAACTCTACATCTAAAATAATTTCTGTTGCCACGGCGACCACAATCTTTACTTAACGGTAAACATCTTTTATTTCTTCCAGCGACACCACTGCACTAACAATGTCAGCTTTCGTCTGGCTTCTCTCTCGCCTCGTTACAAAAGAAATTCGCTTATTATAATCGGGGAAACCGTTTGTCAATTTCGTTAATGTAATCACAATCGACGTAAAGCAATAGATTGACATGTAGAGTAGTTCTAATCGATTTATCGATTAATGATTAGTTCTATTCTCGAGTTGATAGATGATAATTCATAAAATGCTTTCACTTCGAAATGACAGAAGGAAATATATCGATCAATAGGTGCATGTAGGTAGTTGCTCGATGAGAGGAGTACTCTTAATAACCTCGGTAAATCCATAAGTTATCACTCTTAAACAGCTATAATTGATATATATATATATATATATATATATATATATATATATATATATATATATATATATCAATTATATATATATATATATTCTTCATTACACCTCCCTCCAAAGCACTTACTGCTCCATTAACAAGGTATACACCCCACTTTCTTCCCAAACGTAAACCACACCCTAATATCTCAGAAAAGCTATTGATTTCCGATTCAATATCGATTCTTTTTTGGTCTGATAAAGTGTTATCCTTGAATTGGGATTCTCCTGATCCAATAATGTTTATATATATATATATATATATATATATATATATATATATATATATATATATATATATATATATATATATATTATAAAGAAGTGAACCATCGCGTAAATTCAATACAACTAAAAAAATGGAAACCGGGGTGAGGAAAAGAAAATATATATAATGGGGCAAGTTATATGTACAATTCAATAAAATAAATAAGTCGATTAAAAACGATCGTTAAAATACACCCAAAGCGCTTTTCGTTCAGACTAACAAACGAAAAGCGCTTTGGGTGTATTTTAACGATCGTTTTTAATCGACTTATTTATTTTATTGAATTGTACATATAACCTGCCCCATTATATATTTTCTTTTCCTCACCCCGGTTTCCATTTTTTTTAGTTGATTGAATTTACGCGATGGTTCACTTCTTTATAATTATTCCAAAATGTTGTTGCCAATCGAATAAAGGTATATATATATATATATATATATATATATATATATATATATATATATATATATTAGCATTTCAGCCCGGCGTTGCCCGGCTGTTTGGAGGTGTATGCTGAGCAAAAACAAAAAAATGGGTTAATGTTTTTAAACTTTAACCCCTATAATGACCCCTTAAAATTTACTGTTTTGGGCTCAAATCAAGTTATTAAGTTAGATCCATGTCCAAGGAACGCATACTTAAAGTTTCAAGTGTTTAGACTCCTAATTGTCGGAGGAGTTTGGTGGAGTTCTCAAAGGTCAAATCGTTGAACTTTGACCCCTTAACAGCCAAATTACTGGCCGAAAATCAATTGCATAGATTTTTCCAAATCTCAGTACCGTGTATATCAAATTTCGAGTCTGTAGACTAAAAATTGACAGAGTTATTGCGTAGGGAAATGTACACACACAGACACACAGGCAGATAGACAGACACGTTCACTTTTATACATATATATATATAAATATATACATATATGTGTGTGATATATATATATGTGTGTGTGTGTGTGTGTAATTATTACTACAATATATTTAAATACGTACAGACACTAGTGTTTCATCTTTTCGGTAATCATCAGTACAGAGTGTCACGATTACCGCCAGTCGGGAGATTCGAACCCGGCAACGAAGCCATCTCTGACTCTATTAGCAAGGAACAAACCACACGGCCAACTTTAACCACGAGAAACATAGTTGTAATTTAAACATTTATTATTAAATGTAGAGACTTCCGTCCGTAGTGAGCTAATGAGTATAACGTCATGATCTGCTCATTCGAGCTTAAGTGACCGACTACACACACACACACACACACACACACACACACACACACACACACACACACATGCACACGCACGCGCACGTGCGCGCACACACACAAACAAACACATATATATGTATGAGAGAATTTCGGCATTAAAGAAAAGACTAATAAAACATTTTTCAAATTCGAAAGAGATGAATTGCTCTGATCCCCATCTGGCATCAATTGTGATGGATGGCTCTCGTCTGGGTGAGGCCCCGTGTTTTGACAAGCTTCTGGGTTTGACCTTTACTCCTGATCTGAAATTGAACACGTACATCAACTCTGTTGCCAAGGTCGCTGGAAAGATGGTGGGATCCTTCTACCGCTTCAGAAGATATCTCACTACTGATGCAATTCCCTATCTATATAAAAGCAAAGTACGTCCAAGGATGGAATACTGTTGCCATATCTGGGCAGGAGCTGCTAAAAACAGCCTATCCTGCCTTGACAGAGTACAAAATAGACTTCGTGGCTTAGTGGGGGATGCCCTTTTCTCTTCCCTGCAACCACTCTCCCACAGAAGAGACGTTGCGAGCCTATCCTTGTTTTATCGTTATTCCCATGGCAGGTGCTCGTCTGAACTCCAATCTCTGGTCCTCCCTCGCCAATCTTTTACGAAAAACACCCGTCTAGCTGAATCCACTGTGAAAAATTTCCCCCACTCTATATCTGTGCCTAAATCAAAACGCGGATTCCATGAACAAGGCTTCTTTCTTAGAACTGCACGCCTGTGGAACACTGTTCCGTCTGCCTGCTTCCCACCGGACTACAACTTGGATATCTTTAAGTCCAACGTTAACAAATTCCTAATGAACCGCCCCCTTAAGTAAACACTTCATCAAATCTCCACACTAACGTAATGTACTTGCAATAACCCTTATCCCTGAGTGGCTTCCGGGCCTTTATAAGTGGTGATCACTGTGTAAAAAAATATATATATATATTTATAGAAAAAATAACCTTATTCTGATTTAAAAGGCTGAATATGAGTGATAGAGCCTAGTATAAGTAACAGAGGTTAGGTAATTGTGAAATTAAATTTACAATATGTTATTCAACAGATGGAATATGAGATAAATGTGAAAGAATTCTTTATTCCATGGCGTTTCAAAGATAGGCTCTTCTCCTCAGAATAAAAAAAAAAAACGTTCGCAAAAGGAATACATAGATAAAAATTTATTTTTGATGGTTTGCGCAATTTTTGAAATGGTAAATATATATCCATAGCAAATACAAAGCTTATATTCTCACGGGATATCTTCAACCAAAATTGTTGGATATTGCTGAAAATTTTTTATTTCAAAAACTCTTTTCTCTCTCTCTTTCTCTCTCTTTCTCTCTCTCTCTCCCTCTCTCTCTCTCTCTCTCCTCTGTATATATTTTTCCAAAATATCTGGCCTTGATGGAGGAGAGACTAACCCCTGCTGCTACGGTTTCAAAGATCTGAAATAACAGCAAGATGAGACTTGATTCTAAATATTTCTCATATGTTATATCTCCCCTCTTTTTGGTAATGGGTACGATTATGAATATCTCCAGTATCAAATAATCCTTATACACTGTGAAATGTATTTTACGTATAAAAACAAAGAGGGGAGATATAGTATATGAGAAATATTTGGAATCAAGTCTCCTCTTGCTGTTCATTTGAAACCATAGCAGCATGTTTTAGTTTCCCCTCCATCCATGCTAGTAAGTTTGGAGAAAGATCAGATATTTTAGTATTATTTTGATTCATATTGAGTGTGATTTTCACAACGTTTCGGTCGATATAACCTCCGACATTCTTCAGGTGTATCTTGGGAATATATATATAGGGTAGTGTTTCCCGTGTAAGAAACGTTGATTGAATTGGAATTTTAAATTGAAATACGTCAAAATTACGTTTGAAAATCGAATTACAACGCAATATATGGACATAAATAAGTATTTCTTGTTTAAAATTAATATATTTCGGAGTTACACCACTTCGTTAAAACTTTCTATTATTTTCTTCTTTTTTTTTCTTCGCCATGAAGTTAAGTTGAAGAAAAAAAATTAATGAAGATTCTGCGTGCTGTTATCTGCAGTGGAATTTTTGAAATGCCAGTAGAATGCGTTTGGCAACGCGATTTGAAATTCATGGTAGTGTTATCCGTGTTTGAAGCGCTGATTGAATTTGAATTTTAAATTAAAATACTTATAATATATATATATATATATATATATATATATATATAGAGAGAGAGAGAGAGAGAGAGAGATACATACATACATACACACACACATATATATATAATAAATTCCACAGCCAAACAACTAACTGATGAGCCCAAATGAGGGCGAAACTCGAGTCTTGGTCTTCCGGTTCGTTGACTGTCATGACTCTTGTGAGCTGCGACGTTTATTTGCTGTGGAATTTATTATATACAATCTCTCACATTTTGAAAATCATATATATATATATATATATATATATATATATATATACAGGATAGTCCATATATATACATATATATATACATATATATATATATAAAAAGTAACCCGATCTCTCTAATCTTTCTCTTACTGACCAACTGACACCACAAGACAAAGTGCAATTCTTTTTCCAAAATGGCACTATATGCCACACGTCTCACAGATCACTGACACGAGTTCATGATATCTTTACGGAAGAGAGAACAATAAGGAAAGGGTTATGGCCACCACGTTCCCCGGACTTGTCATCATGTGATTTTGATCTTTGGGGGACTTTGAAACAAACATTTTATGCAAATAATACTCACAATCTAGACCCAGTAAAGGAGAACATTATCAACACTTTCAGGAGAATCACCAGAGAAGAGCTACAGGCAGTTTCATCAAACGTTGTTAAACGTGCCCAGAAATGCATAGATGTGAATTGGAAGCACTTCCAGTACCTTTTATAACACTACAGAAAATTTACACGAGAATGTCCCTCCTCTCTATTACATTTTCTGGACTACTTTTAAGCAGGCCATCCTGTACATAGTGGTTTCTTTTTTTTCTAGAGGCATCAAACTGAAAAGAATCACATGAAAAATATTTTTATGATACCAAATATTCTTATCATACAAATATGTGGTTTATTACACAAATTATTTGCTGTATTTACAGCTGATGGTTGTCAAATTTGAAATATAAAAGTAGAGTTGTCAATTTAAAGTCATTGGTACCGTCGGTTTCAGACCCGATAATTAGGAACCGTTTTAGATTACCAGATCAACCTCTTTTCAGCCAATACTCATCTTTGCCCTGAGGATGATGAGATGAATCTTGGCTGAAGAGATTTTGATATGGGTATCTAAAACGCTCCCTAAGTATCGGGTTTGAAACCGACGGTACCGATGACTTATCTCATCTAAGACTATCTGTAAACAAAATATTAATAATATGCTCTACTTTTCGGATCATCCTTATAATTAAGCACTCTGCAAGATTTCTTTTTCAAGAAATTTTTTTTTATATATATATATATGTGTGTGTGTGTGTTTTTAAACTTATATATATATATATATATATATATATATATATATATATATATATATATATATATATATATATATATATATATAAGTTTCCAGTTTTAGGTGATTTTATCACTCACTGCTTCATCGTTATCACTATGCCAATCTATCACTCTGGAGTTTATGTAAACAATAAAATTGCTCCACCTGGAAACAGATGGATTCGAAACGCGTGACACGTTTTCAATAACGAACTCGATTCCCTGGACTGTGACGTAGGCACGTGCACTCACACGCCAACATCGTCATGTATCATCACGTGTTTCCGGTTGGCAATATAATATCAAGAAACGTGTTTGAGATTTCCATCCTTAATGAGGCTTGCGTGAATAGAAGGAATGTAGTTGCACCTTCTAAGTTATTATAAATACACCAAGCAGAGTCGTTTTGCATTGAACCTGCTGCACGAACTGTGCATATATATATATATATATATATATATATATATATATATATATGTGTGTGTGTGTGTGTGTGTGTGTATACATACATATATATATATATGTGTATATATATATGGATGTGTGTGTGCGTGTGTGTGTGCATGTATAAAGTTTACATATAATATATATATATATATATAACTACTTCATTTACTCACACAAATTTAATATACGAAAGTATAGATTTATGCGTAAACTTTAAGTATTTACTTCAAAAGTGCTCAATACGTAGGTAGAGCTAGTTAGTAATTTATCTGATAGGAGGGGGCGCGGTGGATGCTAGAAAGCTGATTGGCTAACTAGAAATCCTCAACATATATAAAAACAAGAAGCAACCACAAAATTCGCGCATAAGCCTGACGAATCCTACAGTGGATGAAACGCAGAATATTCAGTGTAGCTTAATCGCCATATATATTTTATAAATTACTACTATATATATATATATATATATATATATATATATATATATATATATATATATATTATATCTATAAAAGTTAACGTGTCTGTCTGTCTGTCTGTCTGTGTGTCTGTGTACATTTCCCTACGCAATAACTCTGTCAATTTTTAGTCTATAGACTCGAAATTTGAAATACCGGGTACTGAGATTTGGGAAAATCGATGTGACGGGTGTCAGCCAGAAATTTGGCTGTTAATAAGGGGTCAAATTTCAACGATTTGACCTTTAAGAACTCTACCAAACTCCTCCGACAATTTTGGGTCTAGACACTTGAAATTTTAGATATAGGTTCCTTGAACCTGGATCTAACTTAATAATGTGATTCGAGCCCAAAACTATAAATTTTAAGGGGTCATAATAGGGGTCAAAGTTTTAAAAAATTAACCATTTTTTTGTTTTTTTGCTTTTTTTGCACAGCATACACCTCCAAACACCCGAGCAACGCTGGACACCCCTGCTAGTATATATATATATATTATATATATAGCATATAAATGTAAAGAGAACGAGGAAATATTTATGTATGCACATATACGTAACAAGAGAAACAGAATATGCGTGTATATCTATCTATTTATCTATCTATCTATCTATCTCTATCTATCTATCTATCTATCTATATATATATATATATATATATAGCACGTTATGAAAATATACATGGCAATTAAGCTACACACAATATTCTGCGTTTTATTCTTTTGAGAATTCGTCAGGCTTATGCAGTAATCATATATATATATATATATATATATATATATATATATATATATATCACAAATCCTCGCCAAAAATATGTGTAGCTTAATTACAATGAATTCATAATTTCATGATTTACTTTCTATCTCTGTCAGTCTATTGGGCACTCTTTGAGTAAATGTTTATAGATACATAACAATCTATGTAAATCCGTGAAAAAATTATATATATATATATATATATACATATATTTATATCTATCTATCCATCTGTCTATCTCTCTCTCTCTCTCTCTCTCTCTCTCTCCCTATATATATATATATATATATATATATATATATATATATATATATATATATATATTCTAACCTAAAAATATCCAAAAATAAAAAAAACATTGATTTTTCAAAGGGGGGGGTTATAGTGTTAGTCTAAAAGAAGAACTTAAATAAAAACAGAGGTATATTATCACCTGACAGTGTATTTTAAGATTGAAACAATAGATTTATTGTAGTGACTAATCGTCGTTCATTTTGTTTACCTAAATTGAATTAGTGATACACACACACACACACACACACACACACACATATATATATATATATATATATATATATATATATATATATATATATATATATATATATACATATTAAGAGGTATATTTTTTAAAAAGCAAGGAAAAATTTCTCAATATGTTAGTAGAGCTAAATATGTTCTTTATTATTTCTACCTCAGGTTTATTCATTCATTACAGATTGTTTTAATCGATGGGATAAAAATTATCAGTCTATATCGTCAGATGATTTAATTTAAAATAAATGAAAAGAAAGATGTTTCTTGATTACATATGTATATTAAAAAGCAAAACAGTGGGAGTAATCGATAGAGGGAGAAGAAGAATGAGGAGGAGGAGGAGGAGGAGGAAAAAAAGGGATGAGACGATTTAAGAGTTGCGCTCATCATCTTCAAGACTCGTCTCCCCCACGAAATTTCTTAAACCACCATTGTGCCGTGCGTTCAGTAGTGGTCCCTGTGCCAAACGCATTGTTTATATAGCTTTTCGACCTAGCTTGAATTGAAATAAGAAAATTATGCGAATTTGCTTTTTTGCTATGTTGCATTTAACGTTCTGAAAAGAAACCATAATTATTTTTGATATATTAACGAAAAATTTTGAAAATAAATTATTTGAAATCAAAATTTAAAATTTCGCAAAAAACTCATCTAATTGAGACCGCCTCGATCGATAGTGTTTATACAAAGTAAACTACCCCTGGCCAAACTTTTACGAAAAAATAAACTCGTCTATCTGAAACGACTATCAATAATTTCCCCCTACTCTTTATCTGTGCCTAAACCTAAACGTAGATTCCATGAACAAAGTTTCTTTCTTAGAACTGCAGAACTGTGGAATACTGTTCCGTTTGTCTTCTTTCCAGCTGACGACAATTTGGTCGTCTTCAAATCCAACGTAAATAAATTTTTGTTGAACCGTACTCTTAAGTAATCAAATTTACCAAAATTTCACTAACGATTACTACGATATTATCCCATTGACTACTGTATACTCATTAGCCCTTATCCTCGAGTGGCCTCGGTGCCTTGATAAGTGGTGACTCCTGTGTAAAAAATAAAGCTTCCCTTTTGTACTGAAGCCTCGATCTTGAGCAACCATTATTATTCCATCCTAATTAAAGTGTATCATTCCACCTTTCAGCCAATCTATAGAGACCTCTTTAACTATATATTTCCATAATTAAAATGTATCATTCCACCTTTCAGCCAATCTATAGAGACCTCTTTAACTATATATTTCCATAATTAAAATGTATCATTCCACCTTTCAGCCAATCTATAGAGACCTCTTTAACTATATATTTCCATAATTAAAATGTATCATTTCACCTTTCAGCCAATCTATAGAGACCTCTTTAACTATATATTTCCATAATTAAAATGTATCATTCCACCTTTCAGCCAATCTATAGAGACCTCTTTAACTATATATTTCCATAATTAAAATGTATCATTCCACCTTTCAGCCAATCTATAGAGACCTCTTTAACTATATATTTCCATAATTAAAATGTATCATTCCACCTTTCAGCCAATCTATAGAGACCTCTTTAACTATATATTTCCATAATTAAAATGTATCATTCCACCTTTCAGCCAATCTATAGAGACCTCTTTAACTATATATTTCCATAATTAAAATGTATCATTTCACCTTTCAGCCAATCTATAGAGACCTCTTTAACTATATATTTCCATAATTAAAATGTATCATTTCACCTTTCAGCCAATCTATAGAGACCTCTTTAACTATATATTTCCATAATTAAAATGTATCATTCCACCTTTCAGCCAATCTATAGAGACCTCTTTTACTATATATTTCCATAATTAAAATGTATCATTCCACCTTTCAGCCAATCTATAGAGACCTCTTTAACTATATATTTCCATAATTAAAATGTATCATTCCACCTTTCAGCCAATCTATAGAGACCTCTTTAACTATATATTTCCATAATTAAAATGTATCATTTCACCTTTCAGCCAATCTATAGAGACCTCTTTAACTATATATTTCCATAATTAAAATGTATCATTTCACCTTTCAGCCAATCTATAGAGACCTCTTTAACTATATATTTCCATAATTAAAATGTATCATTCCACCTTTCAGCCAATCTATAGAGACCTCTTTAACTATATATTTCCATAATTAAAATGTATCATTCCACCTTTCAGCCAATCTATAGAGACCTCTTTAACTATATATTTCCATAATTAAAATGTATCATTCCACCTTTCAGCCAATCTATAGAGACCTCTTTAACTATATATTTCCATAATTAAAATGTATCATTCCACCTTTCAGCCAATCTATAGAGACCTCTTTTACTATATATTTCCATAATTAAAATGTATCATTCCACCTTTCAGCCAATCTATAGAGACCTCTTTAACTATATATTTCCATAATTAAAATGTATCATTCCACCTTTCAGCCAATCTATAGAGACCTCTTTAACTATATATTTCCATAATTAAAATGTATCATTCCACCTTTCAGCCAATCTATAGAGACCTCTTTAACTATATATTTCCATAATTAAAATGTATCATTCCACCTTTCAGCCAATCTATAGAGACCTCTTTAACTATATATTTCCATAATTAAAATGTATCATTCCACCTTTCAGCCAATCTATAGAGACCTCTTTTACTATATATTTCCATAATTAAAATGTATCATTCCACCTTTCAGCCAATCTATAGAGACCTCTTTTACTATATATTTCCATAATTAAAATGTATCATTCCACCTTTCAGCCAATCTATAGAGACCTCTTTAACTATATATTTCCATAATTAAAATGTATCATTCCACCTTTCAGCCAATCTATAGAGACCTCTTTAACTATATATTTCCATAATTAAAATGTATCATTCCACCTTTCAGCCAATCTATAGAGACCTCTTTTACTATATATTTCCATAATTAAAATGTATCATTCCACCTTTCAGCCAATCTATAGAGACCTCTTTAACTATATATTTCCATAATTAAAATGTATCATTCCACCTTTCAGCCAATCTATAGAGACCTCTTTAACTATATATTTCCATAATTAAAATGTATCATTCCACCTTTCAGCCAATCTATAGAGACCTCTTTAACTATATATTTCCATAATTAAAATGTATCATTCCACCTTTCAGCCAATCTATAGAGACCTCTTTAACTATATATTTCCATAATTAAAATGTATCATTCCACCTTTCAGCCAATCTATAGAGACCTCTTTAACTATATATTTCCATAATTAAAATGTATCATTCCACCTTTCAGCCAATCTATAGAGACCTCTTTAACTATATATTTCCATAATTAAAATGTATCATTCCACCTTTCAGCCAATCTATAGAGACATCTTTAACTATATATTTCCATAATTAAAATGTATCATTCCACCTTTCAGCCAATCTATAGAGACCTCTTTTACTATATATTTCCATAATTAAAATGTATCATTCCACCTTTCAGCCAATCTATAGAGACCTCTTTAACTATATATTTCCATAATTAAAATGTATCATTCCACCTTTCAGCCAATCTATAGAGACCTCTTTTACTATATATTTCCATAATTAAAATGTATCATTCCACCTTTCAGCCAATCTATAGAGACCTCTTTAACTATATATTTCCATAATTAAAATGTATCATTCCACCTTTCAGCCAATCTATAGAGACCTCTTTAACTATATATTTCCATAATTAAAATGTATCATTCAACCTTTCAGCCAATCTATAGAGACCTCTTTAACTATATATTTCCATAATTAAAATGTATCATTCTACCTTTCAGCCAATCTATAGAGACCTCTTTAACTATATATTTCCATAATTAAAATGTATCATTCCACCTTTCAGCCAATCTATAGAGACATCTTTAACTATATATTTCCATAATTAAAATGTATCATTCCACCTTTCAGCCAATCTATAGAGACATCTTTAACTATATATTTCCATAATTAAAATGTATCATTCCACCTTTCAGCCAATCTATAGAGACATCTTTAACTATATATTTCCATAATTAAAATGTATCATTCCACCTTTCAGCCAATCTATAGAGACATCTTTAACTATATATTTCCATAATTAAAATGTATCATTCTACCTTTCAGCCAATCTATAGAGACATCTTTAACTATATATTTCCATAATTAAAATGTATCATTCCACCTTTCAGCCAATCTATAGAGACCTCTTTAACTATATATTTCCATAATTAAAATGTATCATTCCACCTTTCAGCCAATCTATAGAGACCTCTTTAACTATATATTTCCATAATTAAAATGTATCATTCCACCTTTCAGCCAATCTATAGAGACCTCTTTAACTATATATTTCCATAATTAAAATGTATCATTCTACCTTTCAGCCAATCTATAGAGACCTCTTTAACTATATATTTCCATAATTAAAATGTATCATTCCACCTTTCAGCCAATCTATAGAGACATCTTTAACTATATATTTCCATAATTAAAATGTATCATTCCACCTTTCAGCCAATCTATAGAGACATCTTTAACTATATATTTCCATAATTAAAATGTATCATTCCACCTTTCAGCCAATCTATAGAGACCTCTTTAACTATATATTTCCATAATTAAAATGTATCATTCCACCTTTCAGCCAATCTATAGAGACCTCTTTAACTATATATTTCCATAATTAAAATGTATCATTCCACCTTCCAGCCAATCTATAGAGACCTCTTTAACTATATATTTCCATAATTAAAATGTATCATTCCACCTTTCAGCCAATCTATAGAGACCTCTTTAACTATATATTTCCATAATTAAAATGTATCATTCCACCTTCCAGCCAATCTATAGAGACCTCTTTAACTATATATTTCCATAATTAAAATGTATCATTCCACCTTTCAGCCAATCTATAGAGACCTCTTTTACTATATATTTCCATAATTAAAATGTATCATTCCACCTTTCAGCCAATCTATAGAGACCTCTTTAACTATATATTTCCATAATTAAAATGTATCATTCTACCTTTCAGCCAATCTATAGAGACCTCTTTTACTATATATTTCCATAATTAAAATGTATCATTCCACCTTTCAGCCAATCTATAGAGACATCTTTAACTATATATTTCCATAATTAAAATGTATCATTCCACCTTTCAGCCAATCTATAGAGACATCTTTAACTATATATTTCCATAATTAAAATGTATCATTCCACCTTTCAGCCAATCTATAGAGACCTCTTTAACTATATATTTCCATAATTAAAATGTATCATTCCACCTTTCAGCCAATCTATAGAGACATCTTTAACTATATATTTCCATAATTAAAATGTATCATTCTACCTTTCAGCCAATCTATAGAGACCTCTTTTACTATATATTTCCATAATTAAAATGTATCATTCCACCTTTCAGCCAATCTATAGAGACATCTTTAACTATATATTTCCATAATTAAAATGTATCATTCTACCTTTCAGCCAATCTATAGAGACCTCTTTTACTATATATTTCCATAATTAAAATGTATCATTCCACCTTTCAGCCAATCTATAGAGACATCTTTAACTATATATTTCCATAATTAAAATGTATCATTCTACCTTTCAGCCAATCTATAGAGACATCTTTAACTATATATTTCCATAATTAAAATGTATCATTCCACCTTTCAGCCAATCTATAGAGACCTCTTTAACTATATATTTCCATAATTAAAATGTATCATTCCACCTTTCAGCCAATCTATAGAGACATCTTTTACTATATATTTCCATAATTAAAATGTATCATCCCACCTTTCAGCCAATCTATAGAGACCTCTTTAACTATATATTTCCATAATTAAAATGTATCATTCCACCTTTCAGCCAATCTATAGAGACCTCTTTAACTATATATTTCCATAATTAAAATGTATCATCCCACCTTTCAGCCAATCTATAGAGACCTCTTTAACTATATATTTCCATAATTAAAATGTATCATTCCACCTTTCAGCCAATCTATAGAGACCTCTTTAACTATATATTTCCATAATTAAAATGTATCATTCCACCTTTCAGCCAATCTATAGAGACCTCTTTAACTCTATATTTCCATAATTAAAATGTATCATTCCACCTTTCAGCCAATCTATAGAGACCTCTTTAACTATATATTTCCATAATTAAAATGTATCATCCCACCTTTCAGCCAATCTATAGAGACCTCTTTAACTATATATTTCCATAATTAAAATGTATCATTCCACCTTTCAGCCAATCTATAGAGACCTCTTTAACTATATATTTCCATAATTAAAATGTATCATTCCACCTTTCAGCCAATCTATAGAGACCTCTTTAACTCTATATTTCCATAATTAAAATGTATCATTCCACCTTTCAGCCAATCTATAGAGACCTCTTTTACTATATATTTCCATAATTAAAATGTATCATCCAACCTTTCAGCCAATCTATAGAGACCTCTTTAACTATATATTTCCATAATTAAAATGCATCATTCCACCTTTCAGCCAATCTATAGAGACCTCTTTAACTATATATTTCAATAATTAAAATGTATCATTCCACCTTTCAGCCAATCTATAGAGACCTCTTTAACTATATATTTCCATAATTAAAATGTATCATTCCACCTTTCAGCCAATCTATAGAGACCTCTTTAACTATATATTTCCATAATTAAAATGCATCATTCCACCTTTCAGCCAATCTATAGAGACCTCTTTAACTATATATTTCCATAATTAAAATGTATCATTCCACCTTTCAGCCAATCTATAGAGACCTCTTTAACTATATATTTCCATAATTAAAATGTATCATTCCACCTTTCAGCCAATCTATAGAGACCTCTTTAACTATATATTTCCATAATTAAAATGCATCATTCCACCTTTCAGCCAATCTATAGAGACCTCTTTAACTATATATTTCCATAATTAAAATGTATCATTCCACCTTTCAGCCAATCTATAGAGACCTCTTTTACTATATATTTCCATAATTGAAATGTATCATTCCACCTTTCAGCCAATCTATAGAGACCTCTTTAACTATATATTTCCATAATTAAAATGCATCATTCCACCTTTCAGCCAATCTATAGAGACATCTTTAACTATATATTTCCATAATTAAAATGTATCATTCCACCTTTCAGCCAATCTATAGAGACCTCTTTTACTATATATTTCCATAATTAAAATGTATCATTCCACCTTTCAGCCAATCTATAGAGACATCTTTAACTATATATTTCCATAATTAAAATGTATCATTCCACCTTTCAGCCAATCTATAGAGACCTCTTTTACTATATATTTCCATTATTAAAATGTATCATTCCACCTTTCAGCCAATCTATAGAGACCTCTTTTACTATATATTTCCATTATTAAAATGTATCATTCTACCTTTCAGCCAATCTATAGAGACATCTTTAACTATATATTTCCATAATTAAAATGTATCATTCCACCTTTCAGCCAATCTATAGAGACTTCTTTAACTATATATTTCCATAATTAAAATGTATCATTCCACCTTTCAGCCAATCTATAGAGACCTCTTTTACTATATATTTCCATAATTAAAATGTATCATTCCACCTTTCAGCCAATCTATAGAGACCTCTTTAACTATATATTTCCATAATTAAAATGTATCATTCCACCTTCCAGCCAATCTATAGAGACCTCTTTAACTATATATTTCCATAATTAAAATGTATCATTCTACCTTTCAGCCAATCTATAGAGACCTCTTTAACTATATATTTCCATAATTAAAATGTATCATTCCACCTTTCAGCCAATCTATAGAGACCTCTTTAACTATATATTTCCATAATTAAAATGTATCATTCCACCTTTCAGCCAATCTATAGAGACCTCTTTAACTATATATTTCCATAATTAAAATGTATCATTCCACCTTTCAGCCAATCTATAGAGACCTCTTTAACTATATATTTCCATAATTAAAATGTATCATTCAACCTTTCAGCCAATCTATAGAGACCTCTTTAACTATA
>NC_136507.1:40869242-40919242 GCF_053919585.1 Euprymna scolopes
TTCACAAAAACTTTCGTGTCATGTAATTAGCCTGTGATTTTTTTTTTTTGTACTTACGCGGAACTAAAATGGAGAAAGGCAGACGAAGCAACTTATGTTCTGTTTAGGTCAAATAGAGAGAATTACACCAGAAATACAGTTTCTGTATTGGGCGACTGGAATCAAAGGATTTGAATGTTGTGCACCTGACATTTTCGCCTTCTTAATTGGACGATGACATCTGGTGCATCTGCTTAGCGTTGCCTTTATAATTGGTTCTCGGTATGCTGGATGGTCATTTTAATTAGCCAAAAAAAGCCTATTTTTCTTTCTTTTTTTTCGCTTTAAAAGAAGCTGTGTATTAAGTTCAACGTTTTAGCCGACAATATTAAATTCAAATCCATGGAAAAATGAACTTATGCAAATGTTTACGTTTTTTACGCTAAAATAAAAATCCTAGTCGTAAGCCGTTCTCATGTGTAAAGATGTTCTACTCATGAACAACAAATATAATCATATGAGATAATAATTATTTTTAGTAGTTCGGACTATTCTCATTGGCTTGTTATATTCAAAATGTTCATTGCTCTCTCTCTCTCTTTCCCCCTATCTCTCTCTCTCTCTCTCTCTCTATATATATATATATATATATATATATATATATATATATATTGAGTAATGTGATTGATAATTTAAAATTTAAAAATCAAATTATAATTAAATTAAAAATCCGTTTCATAAGAAGGAACAACAACAAAATCAATTATCTGTACGATCGTTTCGGAAAACAATGCTTTTTATTGTGGTAGACATCAAGTTATGTACAATAATTATATATAGATCTTTGATAAGCAAGGTCTCCTCATCAGCAAATTTTGAAGGGTTTTTATTGAATTTAAAAGACACCATAAATAAACCTAGCATTAAAAGTAAGGCAGATGAATCTGAAAAAATTGAAATAAAAGGTCTGGATTTAAAATTTATAAGAAAATTAATATGGGTTAGAGATAGAAATAAGTAGAGAAATCTAATCTCCTTTAAACATATATATATATATATATATATATATATATATATATATATATATATAATGGGTTAAGAAATTCCAACGAAAGAAAGATGTATATTTAAATAAGGGGGTAGTCACCAACAATGTGTATTTTTAACATTATTTTATTATTCTGTGTCTTGGTTTTTCATTGAGAATTATGTTTGGATCATTGTAATAATGTTTTTAAATCATTGAAATCGTTTTTACGCGTTTCAGACGTTCTGTGAAGCGTCCTCGTCAGAAATTATTTTCAAATGTGTTGGAGATGTAAAAATGGCATTTTCGTAGTTAATTTGAAGTGTTTCAAAGTGGTGGAGGCGTGAAAGTGTCTATTATTCATTGGCATGTTCAATTTTTATTACTCTTTTATTGGGCTTGTCGGGGGGGGGCGCTGACCTCGGCTGTATTCAATCTCGTGTGGTGTTTCTCTCTCTCACACTCTCTTTCTGCTTGTGTTTTCCCCTTTTCCTTTAGGGTAGGGTGTGTGTGTGTGTGTGTGTGTGTGTGTGTGTGTGTGTGTGTGTGTGTGTGTGTGTGTGTGTGTGTGTGTGTGTGTGTGTGTGTGTGTGTGTTTTCTTTTATTGGTTTGAGAATGTGTGTACTGTTTTATAGTATATTGAGATTATTTGCTTCCCTAGGAAGGTAACTGTGATACAAGGTCGTTACTAATGTGTATGTTATTACAATGATCCAAACATAATTCTCAATGAAAAACCAAGACGCGGAATAATAAAATAATGTTAAAAAATACACAAATATTAAATATTTCAATTAAGTTTGGCGTGAGACATCAATAATATGTGAAGCTATTCGACCATAGGAAAGAATAAACAGTTTAAACATAATAAAGGAAGATGGACATTGAAATACACTCCTCATCGTTATGTCATCCAACATCTCATTGTAAAGACGCATCCGGACTTCATATGCACTTACGCATGACACAAGCGTTACTTACACACCAACAAATTTCAGTTGCATTTTCATGTCGCTTCACTGTTGTCTGTGAAAATACGAATGCCATTGTAGCTTCGGTCGTTGTTTGAATGCATCCATTTTAACCGATGTTTGCACACCTATGTGTCATGAAATCACTTAGTGGCTGTCGTGGCTAATATTGGTCGATTTATCATTTGTGTACGCGCAACTGTTGAGAATACACACAACTATTTGCTTTCCTTGTTTGCATGTAAATATATATATTTATATGCATATATATATATATAGAGAGAGAGATATAGAGAGAGCGATACATGTGTGTATAAGTGCGTGTATATACATGTGTTTGCCTTTGTATACGTTAATATATGTATATGTATGTATGTATATATATATATATTTATATAAATCTTTTCATATATATATATATATATATATATATATATATATATATATATATATATATATAGTGTTATAATGGAATAATTCCAGGAGGAAATCCGGGTATGAGAGCTCAATGTGGTAAACAGAGCAATAACATAAAAATATAACACGGAAATTACATAATTGTCGATGCAATAATTTATTTCAACCTTATGGTATTTTCAAGCATCTAAACTAGACAATTACATTTTTCATACTGAAATAAAGAAAGAAAAAGAGTGGATTGCTACTACCACCCCCTCTGGTTTTTGACGGTCGGGGCCCGATTCTTTTTCTTTCTTTATTTCAGTATCAAAAATGTAATTGTCTAGTTTAGATGCTTGAAAATACTATAAGGTTGAAAAAAATTTTTGCATCGACAATTATGTAATTTCCGTGTTATATTTATATATATATATATATATATATATATATATATATATATATATATATATATATAGAGAGAGAGAGAGAGAGAGAGAGAGAAAGAGAGAGAGAGGGGGAGGGAGAGAGAGGGAAAGGGAGAGATTTATATGTATATGGATTTAAAGGATGATAAAACGAGTAACGTACCGTACTTGCATAAATACACACACACACACACAAATGTATATATATATATATATAAATATATGTATATATATATATATATATATATATATATATATATATATATATATTATAAGCTCTATTTCCTATTTGGTTTTATCGAGCTTTTACATCTGGCTGAGATAATTTTATAAATATTATTTCTTTAATATTTATAATATTCTTTAATTTTACCATCTTGGATCATTTTGGTAAATTTAATTGTAATATTTATTATATATATATATATATATATATATGTATATATATATATATATATATATATATATATATATATATATATATACATATATATATATATCAGTTCAACAAGAAAGTTCTTGTCGGTCTTTCACTTTTAAATTCAGATAAACATATTTTTGTTAAGACTAAAAATTTATTGATCGAAATAAACTCTATCAGAATCAACATACTGTTGCCAATGCAAAACAACTCTCACGTAAAAATCTTGCGTTCCGGTGGCGATGGCGTTTTTTGAAGCATTTCAAACGCATAATGTAGTTGAGATGCTTGAAAAAGTTGTAGTCAGTAGGTGAGAAGTCTGAAGAATATAGCGGATGAGGCAGAGTTTCGTTGAATTTTTCGGCGTTTGTTTAGCCACGTGCGGTCTGTCGTTGTCATGGAGGAGAAGTAGGCATTTTTTTTTTGTTGACTAATACTGGGTGTTGTTTGTCGAAGTTTCTGATGCATTTCATCAATTTATTGATAGTACCTCTCCGTAATAATGGTTTTGCCTGCTTTAAAAAATAAACTTTAATGTATTAGACCGGTTGCAGACCATTAAGCAGTCAGCATAACCTTTTTTAATGCAACTCTGGCTTCGTGAAGTCTTGTAGAACTTCGTCGGCGTTTAACCACGTAGTTGAGCGTCGCCGGTTGTCATAGAACCGACATTTTATCTCAATCACATCCAGGTCATGAAATGGGTTGTTCTCGTTGTATAAAAGAATAGAATATGACACTTCATACTCGCATTTCTTTTGGTTGTCGTTCAATTCGTGAAGCACCAATTTGTCAAGTTTTTTTTATTTTTCGAATTTCTCTTAAGTGGTTGGAAATCATTGTATAATTTAGAACCAAGTTCTTAAACTGTTTCGCGGGATAAGTATTTAGTGTGTTCCTCGAAACCGAAGGTATAGATGGAAAATCAAACCAATAGATATTGTCCATTGAATAAAAAGACATATCTGAAGTATACTCGTGAAATGTATACAGCCCGGAAACGCCGGATATCTCAGCTAGTTTTTCTCATCTCAACATTAGTTGCTTTGGGTTTTTTTTTTAGTTTTGTTTTTTTTTTTTTGTTTTTTTTTGGTTTTCTGTGTTTTTTTGTTTGTTTGTTTATTTACTAAACGTATTTGGTTTGGGCTTTGTCTTTCTGGATACATTAGATTTTTGCATGTTTAATTTAAAATTTCATTAGTATTTTTCTGTCATGAAATTATTATATCTCCATTCTTTTTTGTTAATATATATATATATATATATATATATATATATATATATATATATATATATATATATATATATGAGCAAGCAGTTAATAAAATATGTAAAAAGAACAATTAGAAATGAGTTAAAAACATTTAATCTGAAAAGGAAACACTAGATAAATGGATAGTCCTTAATCCGCGGAGTTTCGAAGAAATACTCTCCTTCTCATCAGAGGGCAGGAATTAGCAAAATGCGGATCGGATTTTGCATGCAGAAGTATTTGATGAAACAACAAGTAAGTCAAAGATCTTACTTGAAAACAAAATAAGTTAAGCAGAGGGAATATGGTAAAGAAAAAGGTTATTACACATGAATGGATAGTCTGGTGGAAGATAAAAAATCCAGTGACGGTAAAATCCAAATGTAAAACTTCAAGAAAGTTAAAAGAATTTCCATTTGTACAAGTAAAATCCAAAGATCTCCCGTAATTGGAAGAAGATGGTCCATAATAATCCAAAGGTAGAAATCCATGGAATAATTCATAAAAATGTGTACAAGGAAAAAAATAATATTAATAAAAGAAAAATAAGATGTGCTGAGATAATTTTATAAATATTAATTCTTTAATATTTATAATTTGCTTTAATTGTACCATCTTGGATCATTTTGGTAAATTCAATTGTAATTTTCATTATATATATATATATATATATATATATATAATTATTTTTTACTATGTATATATATATATATATATATATTTCATTATATATATATATATATATATATATTTCATTTTATATATATAATATATACATATATAATATATATATATATATATATATATATATATAAGGGGATTAGAACAACAGTCTGAAGGACACTCTATAGAATAAGGGTTAATGAGTGTCCAGTGGTCAAGATGAGCATGTCAGTAATCATTATGGAAATTTGGTAAATTTGATTACTTAAGGGGATGGCTCATCAAGAATTTGTTCACGTTGGATTTGTTGAAGACAACCATATTGTAGTCAGTTGGAAAGCAGGAAAACCGAACAGAGTTCAACAGGCGTGCAATTCTAAGAAAGAAGTTTGGTTCGTGGAATCTACGTTTAGGTTTAGGCACAAATAAAGAGTGGGGGAAATTAGTGATAGTGGTTTTAGCTAGACGAGTGGTTCTTATGTGAAACAAGAATGTGAATGAAATATCTATCTTGAATGTGTGTGTCTACACACCACTGCTTTCATCGGCATCGCCACGTTTTCATATCCAACATCGGTATCTCATGGGTTTTCTTTTTTGTTTTTTTTTTATGTTTTTTTTTTTTACACGGTGGTCACCACTTATCAAGGGCCGGAAGCCACTCAGGGATAAGGATTATTGCAAGTACAGTACGTTAGTGTGGAGATTTAATAAAGTGTTTACTTTAGAGGGCGGTTCATTAGGAATTTGTTAACGTTGGACTTGAAGACATCCAAGTTGTAGTCCGGTGGGAAGCAGGCAGACGGAACAGAGTTCCACAGGCGTGCAGTTCTAAGAAAGAAGCCTTGTTCGTGGAATCCACGTTTTGATTTAGGCACAGATAAAGAGTGAGGGGAATTTTTCACAGTGGATTCAGCTAGACGGGTGTTTTTCGTGAAAGATTGGCGAGGGGGACCAGTGATTGGAGTTCAGACGAGCAACTGCCATGGGAATAACGATAAAACAAGAATAGGCTCGCAACGTCTCTTCTGTGGGAGAGAGATTGCAGGGTAGAGAAAAGGGCATCCCCCGCTAAGCCACGAAGTCTATTTTGTATTCTGTCAAGGCAGGATAGGCTGTTTTTAGCAGCTCCTGTCCAGATATGGCAGCAGTATTCCATCCTTGGACGTACTTGGCTTTTATATAGATAGAGAATTGCATCAGTAGTGAGATATCTTCTGAAGCGGTAGAAGGATCCCATTATCTTTCCAGCGACCTTGGCAACAGACTTGATGTACATGTTCCATTTCAGATCCGGAGTGAAGGACAAACACAGAAGCTTGTCAAAACATGGGGCTTCTCCTAGACGAGAGTCATCCATTTCAATTGATGCCAGATGGGGATCAGCGCGTTGATGATGTAAAGATAGGAGCTTGGTTTTAGATGCATTAAAGGTGACCAGCCACGTCTTCTCCCACTGAACCACGTGCTCGAGATCAGAGGAGAGAGAATCAGAGAGAACTTTGTCATTTACAGCCTTTGATGTGTTGCCGTAGATGGTCGTGTCATCAGCATAGATGTCAACGAATGATTTAAGTATGTGTTTTGGGAGATCGTTGATTAAGATCAGGAAGAGAGTTGGGCCCAGGATTGACCCTTGAGTGACTCCAGCATTAATACTGCAGGCCTCTGATTGTCCATCGACGACTACTCTTATGAGCCTATCGGAGAGAAATGATTTAATGATTGAGAAAACATTTCCAGCAATACCGTAGCTGGAAATCTTGTGAAGTAGGCCCTTATGCCATACCTTGCTGAAGGTTTTTGATATGTCAAGAGCAATTGCCCTAGAAAGGACGCCTTTGTCAAGAGATTCACTAATTCTGTGAGATATAACCGTTAGCACATCTGCGGTAGATCTTGCAGAACGGAAACCATAGTGTGTGTCACTAAGAAGGTTGTTTCTGCTGAGGTGGTTGACTATTTCTCTAGTTAATATGGATTCCAGCAACTTGCTGATAACACACAGGAGACTTATTGGTCCGTACTGAGAGGGAGATGACTTATCACCTGAATGAGGTTTTCCAGGGAGTCGGAAAGCACTTCTCCTTAAGACAACGCTTAAACAGTTTCGTAAGTATGGGAGAAAGTTCTGGTTGAAGCATTTTTAACATTATAATTGGGATGCCGTCAGGGCCAGTTGCTTTACTTGAATCAAGGGTCTTGATTAGCTTGGCGACCTCATGCACAGATATTTGTATGTTACCTAGCGTGTTCTGTGTTATAGGAGGACATATGGGGAGTTGATGGCCTTCGTCGCATAGGGTAGAATTAACTGCAAAGTTCTTTGCAAATAATTTGCCCTTGTCTGACGCTGACGAGATGATCTCCGGTCCATTGATAATGGTTGGGATAGAACGCACACTTCTGTTCAGGATCCTATTTGTTATATGCCAAAACGTTTTTTTTTTTTTTGTTTTTTTTTTTATATTTTCTTTTTTTTTTCTGTTTTGTTTTTTTTGTTTTGTTGTTTTTTTTTTTTGCTTTATTCTTTTGCAGCATTTCGCTAGTTTTCCCTCGCATGGCGCGAAGCCTTGAACTGAAATACTAGAACGTTCTCAACTTCACATCCTTTCATTTTTCTTCGCCCTATTATTGACTTCCTTTTCATGAAGCCGTATCATGTTATGATCTTAATTCTAACACTATAAACTTCTCTCGGAATAGTTCACCATTTTACACAATTTTAAGCGTACCTTCTCATTTTCTTTTTTAAGCTGCAAGCTCCGGTTCGCCTTTACCGAATTCGTCTTACTACCGACCCTATAAAACATTTTTCTCTGTGTACCTTTTCTGAAAAGAGTTTGTAAGTACTTCCAACCCGCGGAACACGTTACCGCGGAAATGTTTCACTACAGATTACAATATGTTGGTATTCAAGTCCAATGCGGTTGGACAAGAAACTACCTCAAGCCAGGGTCGAAACTACAGGCGGAGCTTCTAACCGTTGCGCTATTCGGCTGCTGATATGCGGGTAGTAAATTAACAATGTTTTGATATTGTCCAAATTTCTAAGCTCAATTTGTTTACAGAAAGAGCATCGCTTAATACGCTAATGGCAGTGTGTATATCACTTCCCAATATGCTCAACCCAAGACAGGGAGCATTATATATATATATATATATATATATATATATATATATATATATATATATATATATATATATATATATATATATATATATATATATATGTATATATATATGTATATATATGTATATATATGTATATATTTATGTATATTTATGTATATATATGTATATATATATATGTATATATATGTATATATATATATATATATATATATATATATATGTCAAAACATCGTTAAATTCACTACTCGTTCAGCGGACGCCAATAGCGTAATGGTTAGGAGCCTTGACTGCCATACAGACAGTCTGGTTTCAATCCTGGCTTGAGGTGGTTGCCTGTCTAGCCGCACTGATGAGCTGCGAAACAGTACTGTATGTGGATGACTATATATATATATATATGTATACTCGTGCTAGCAAATCAGGCTGTCTTAAGATATTGGCTTTTTGAGATGAAATGCATCTAACATTGATGCTTTTTGTTTTCCAACTTTTTTTTGCAAAACCTAATTATGTTCTGCAAAAACAAAACTAAAAACAACCCACTTTCCCCTTTTCCCTCTACCTATTCTCATTTTCTCACTTCCAGACTAATTTCCTAACTTAAAATGTACCAAACATTAATACTGTAACCATTTTCCCTATACCATTGCAAAACTCATTCATGTTTTGTGGGGCAGGAAACAAAATGATTTTTTTTTATCTGTACTGGCATTATTTGACTATATATTGGCAGATATGTTTCGGTCAGGGTTGCTGATAGTCAAATTTCTTCAGGCGAAATCTTTTTCTCATAGCTCCATTAAACAATATATATATATATATGTGTGTGGTGGCTTCCTTCAATTTTGACAAACTATAGATACCCACTGTAAGGGTACCAGCGCGTGAAATTTTTGTGGCAAGAGTCAGCATTGTTAAGTGCCAGTGTCAAGTGGAGGTTCAGGACGACTGAAATAATTCCGAGAGATGTCGAGAGCACATACAGTGCCTAGAATTCCCAAATGGTTACCTATCTGGTACTGACGAGGCTGAACTTTGCTTACCGTCGTTAATCTGGCGAGAACCAGTATATATATATATATATATATATATATATATATATATATATATATATATATATATATATATATAAATGTGTGTGAAAAAGTAAAAGAAAAAAAACAGAAGCAAAGCCATCAAAAACAAGAACTTTACCGGTTTCACAGATAAATGATGGTTATCATTTTTTCTACAGTTCGTTGATCTCAAATGAAACCGATAAAGCCCTCGTTTTTGATGATTAATTCTTGTGTTTATTTTTTATTTTACTTTTGTCTTTATACACAGATCCTGTCTCAACGGTATTTCATTTGAGTATATATCACGTATTTCAAGTAGAAAATACATAGGATTTCTAAGTAAATATTCGTTACGTGGAATACTATTTCAGTAGTGTAAGCTTCCAACGAAAATACTAGCAAAAAATGCCGATATCACACTTGGCATATTCTTCAAGGGAGATGAAAGCTTTCAAATAAAAAAAGTCGCTCTATATTTCAAAGATAAATAAAATACTCGAAGGTGAACTAAATAGAAAATATTTCAGCTTCAAAAACTGATGCGTCGTTATTGCAGACGATCTACTTAGCGACGCCATTGAAGTCTGAGGAGGATGGGTTTTTTACGGTGTGGCGTCTTTTAGTTTTGTCTTAGTTTTTCTCGGTTTGTTTATATACGTTATTATTCTATTTTTTTATGTGTGTTATCGAAATGCATCTTTTTTTTTTATTGATATTTACTCTACGGATGAATCAGATTGACTTAATTTTTTTTTCGTTTCTTTTTTTTTAATTTTTCATTATTAATTATATCTGTTTTTATCTTTTTTAATTTCTTTTTCAATTTTTCATTTTCGTGTTTTTTTTTTAATTTTTTCATTTCCGTTTCTTTTTCTATTTTTTCTTTTTGCTTTTCTTTTTGTGTGATATAACTACTGTTTGATATATATATATATATATATATATATATATATATATGTACGTATATATATATATATATAGAGAGAGAGAGAGAGGGGGAGAGAGAGAGAGAGAGAGAAAGAGAAACAGAGACAGCGAGAGACAGAGAGATCGAAAGGGAGAATGAAAGATATATATAAATAAAGGAACCATGATAAATCTCATATATAAACGGCTATATGTCTGTTAATCTGTAGGTTTGTCTGTCGGTCTGTCGCCATATTTCAAACTCTTTCTCCTCCGAAACTAAAAGGTCACAGAGCGGCAGTAGAGGCCTCAAATGGGCCGTTTTTTATGGGTCTTTTGTCGGTGAAAATTGCTTATAAACTGGTCAAAAATGGGTAAAAATTGAGAAAAATCGATAACTTTTTTGTGCATTCATCTGAGATTATTTTTAATTTTTAATCACTTTATCTGCTTTTCACGTTCTTAGACTGTAAACGTCGCCAGCTTTGAATGCTACAGTTTTGCTTTCGGTTTCGATTCTAACTGATGGCAGGACAAATTAAAATACCGTATTTAAGTGTATTTTACGCTCAGGCAAAACAGGATGCCACCCCTCGTTAGTATTATATATATATATATATATATATATATATATATATATATATATATATATATATATAAAATAAAATTATTTTGGACCATCTTGGATTTTACTTGCGCAAATGGAAATTTAATTAACTTTCTTAGATTAGATTTACCTTTTTGGATTTTACCGTAATTGGATACTTTACCTTTCATCTGACTATCCATTCACGTGAAATCACCTTTTTCTTCACCATATTCCCTCTGCTTCACTTTTTGTTATCAAGTAAGATCTTTGACTTACTTGCAGTTTCATCAAATACTTTTATATGCAAAATCCGATCCCGAATTTTGCTATTTCCTAGCCTTTGATGAGAAGGAAAGTATTTCTTCGAAACTCCACGGATTAAGTACTATCCACTTATTAAGTGTTTCTTTTTATAAAATTAAATATGTTTTTAACTCTTTTTCAAAGTGTTCTTTAACATGTTTTATTAACTGTTTGCTCGTATTATAAGCTCTATCTCCTATTTGGTTTTATCGAGCTTTTACATCTGGCCGAGATAACTTTATAAATATTAATTCTTTAATATTTATGATATAATTTAATTTTACCATCTTGGATCATTTTGGTAAATTTATTTGTAATTTTTATTTTATTTTATTATATATATATATATATATATATATATATATATATATATATATATATATATACATACATACATATATTTATATGATGGACTCTCCGTCGATTTTCGACGTATGAGACTCCGACAATTGACCTGAAGGTCTAGAACTCAGCGTGTCGATATTCACTTAGACGTATGTGGCACTTTAGTCCTGCTAGAGACTTGCAATGGCGACCGCAGTGGTGACAGACATATATATGCGAGAATTTAGCTCCACACTGCTCAGTGTTATTTTTTGACTTGACTCTCGCTTCTTTTAGTTTTTCGATGCAAAACGCCGAGAACTCCTTGATTTTTCTGTCACACATTTCTATCCACTTCCTTCTGTCTTTTGCAGTTAGCTCAATGTTTTTATATTCAATATTTAGAACCTGCAAATTAGACTTTATTTTGTCTTTGTAACGCAACCATGGTCGTCCCACGTTTCGACGGCCTCTGTCTAATTGGCCATACAGGAGTTGCTTCGGTATCCTATCATCATCCATATATATATATATATATATATATATATATATATATATATATATATATATATATATATATTATACATCAAATACAGCAAAACAGGACTGTATGTCGATGACTACAAATATATATACATATATATATATATATATATATATAGTATGGCTGAACTTTTGCATATATATATATATATATATATTAATTTTTGCATATATATATATACATATATATATATATATATATATATATGTTTACTGATATCTATATATGGAAGTGCACGTACACGCCTGTTTATATGCAAGAAGCACCCTGTGCGAGCGTTCAAATGATTAGTCAGAAATTAATGTTTTTAGATAGACATCGACTACTCCGTTCACTTTCTTTTTACTCAATGGCTTACAATGAATCTAACAAGTTTATATTATACGCCTCCGTGTCTCAACTTCTGCTAACGAGTTGAGACGACACTACAGAGGATGACGTCATCGTAATTACCGTGAATTCCCGAACTTTCAAACGCTTTGCTGGTTCTTTCCGATCATCATGTCTTCGAGATTGGTGACTTTCCGGGGCTTAATTGGAAAGGAACACCTAATTTGTGTCCATTGTGCAAAGTGATTGCAGTGCAGAGGATTTGTTTTTTCTTTACTTTGTTTGGGATTTTCATTTCTCTCAAAGACTTTAAAAAAATCTACGTAAAACCAGAAAAATATACGTAAATAAAGTAACGTGAAACAAGAAAGCCAACTGAAAACAATTTACCCACCCACAAACACCGATTTATATTATAGGTCTGTCCAAAAAGTTTGTTCGACGGACAAATCCAAACATTAGGTTTAGAAGCTGTTGTGATGTGTCCACCTTACGGATAATAATGAACTGTTTCACTTACTCTAAAGGCCAAGATAGTATTCTATTGGCATTATAACACATATTTATATACAAAGCTGACATATACCTACACTCTTCATTTTGCGTATTTGCTTTTTTGTTTAATATAATTTACTTCCACGGAACCACAACAAATACTACGGAGCTTATGAAATTCGTTTCCATAATCAATTCTGAAATCTTAAGAATTCCTTTGTTTGGTATTTTAAATTTTTCTGTGGCAAAATAAATCTATGTAAGTAAGAAATATTACTGAAAAACGGACACCTACGCACGCTGATAATATTGGGGTGGTCAACACGTTCTTTCCCTATTTTAAGAAAGAGGGAACCCAAACATCAAGTTAGGAAATGTAAGCGATATTATGCACTGGGTTTTCCAAACTTTAGAATGTCTGCGATTTGTCTGGTTTTCATCTGGGCCAACTTTGGCTTTCATTTGGTCAATGTCGATAATCTTTGACCGGTCAATGCGAGAAGGACCTCCAACTGGAGTCTTTGTTTTACAATCGAGCAAACCCTTTCTGACGAATCTTTTCCATACATATTACTACGCATGGTAGATATTTATGCAAATTTCTGGAGATTTGTTGTTGTTTTTTTTCTTTTTTTTTTACCTTTTTGTATAGTAAAACAGCATCAAAGTTAGATTGAGTTCTGTTTGATTTTGATTTCAAAATAAAAGGAAAATTGTAAGAACCTCTCTCTCTCTCTCTCTATATATATATATATATATATATATATATATATATATATATATATATATATATATATATATATATATATAGGTGTGTGTATATATATATATATATATATATGTATATATATTTTTTTTCTGTATAAATATATTTTCTTATAATATATATCTATCATTATTTAAGAAGCTCAATGTAATTACAGAGAAATATAGAGACTAAATGACAAAAAATTATATTCCAAAATTCATGATGTTGACTATCTTATAATTTATTCCTTTAATTCAGTTGACTTTTATCTTTGTCAAAAATTCTAAAAGTACACTGAATTAAAGGAATAAATTATAAGATGGTAAACATCATGAATTTCGGAATATAGTTTTTTGTTGGGTTGTCTCTCTCTGTCTCTTTCTTTATCTCTCTCTCTCTCTATATATATATATATATATATACATATGTATATATATGTATGTATATATATATATATATATAGAGAGAGAGAGAGAGAGAGAGAGATACAGATATATACAATGGGCAGAATTGATTAGTTTGATACTACATAGATAATTTCTATTTTTCAAAAATATTGGTAACACGGTCAGCAAATCTTAAAATGCTAATTGTAATTGATTCTTTAATCATTGCTGTGATATTGTTAAACACGATAGCACACAAATGCGCACATACTTTACGTATATATATATATATATATATATATATATATATATATATATATATATATATATATATAGTCCGCGGTTGAAATCATAGAACAATGAAGCTATGCAACGAAACACGTGTTCGTAGATTACTGTTTTATAAGTAATATATATATATATATATATATATATATATATCACTTTTTTGTTTTATTTTACTTCAGTCGAAGTTCTCAGAAATCAAGGGGCCCACGACCTGGGGCTAACACTTGAAGTCTATATGAGATACATAGATATTCGAATGTTCCGTTAAAGTTCTTTATCTCTGAAGCACTGAGTTAGTAAAGAAATTGAGAACATAATTTCCTCTCCTTAATTAACCATTTTTATACGTTGTAGTATATGTTTCATGTTGGTCTCATGGTCTTACTAGATTCCAGGAGAAGAATTTATCTAGTCTGGTGGAGTATCAAGCTTCGTGCTATTACTTGAGGTAATATCACTTGGAGAAGGTGCACCATTCCTCGGAAAAGCTGTAGGGTAGCCGTAGTGAGGAGATCTTATTTGGGCTGCGAATACTATGTGATTTTGAATATTTGGTCAGGGTTTACTTCTATGGAAAAGTATCCTCATGCCAGATTGTTCTGACACCCCTGTACAGAGAGACCTTAGACACTCGAGGATAGTGTCTAGTAGGCATTCAAGTTCTCCCCAGTGTGTATGTTGAAATATGTTTTTTTCAATTATATTTCACCTTTTATTCATTCCAATCCTTTAATTTATGAAGCTCGATTTAATTACAGAGCATATAACAAATAAATAAGAAATTTAAACATGCTGACCATCTTACAGTTAATTCCTTGAAATTTGGAATATAGACTTTTGTCATGTATTTGTGTGTATGTCACCCTCAACTTAACGCCATCACATTTGTGACGAGAAAATTATTCTCAACAATAATGAAAGTAAAATGTTCTCTTCTATAAATATTTAGAATTGTTAAGAAGTATCTGAAACAACACAAACAAATAAATTATATATATATATATATATATATATATATATATATATATATATATATATATATACTTGGCTTCAAACTTATCTTATACGTATTTATTTTATTCGAACTCAACCAACGCTTCTATCAAGGAACCCAAACCTTAAGTGAATTCCGCGTGACTAACGTACCGTTCCGACATTTGAAAAGACTACCGTAAAAACTGCAAACGGACTTCTACTGATTCTATTCTCCAACAACAACATGACAAAACAAAGAAAGACATGATGAAGTGTATCCTCGAAATATATTTATAAATTTCAATATAAATTTCAAACAAAATAAATATCTGTTTATTTTATAATAATGCGTTGTTTTGGCTTCAAACGCATTTAATACGTATTATATATATATATATATATATATAGAGAGAGAGAGAGAGAGAGAGAGAGAGAGAGAAAGAGAGAGATAGAGAGAGGCATTATACCAATGTAAGATATTTCAGACGTGAAACATTTAATGAATTTTACGAGATTTATACAAGAGTTCTCAATATCAAATTAGAGCAAGATATATTTGTTTATTTGTTTCACATAAGCATTTATATGTCGCTATAGCATAAAAGTGTTTTATATTCGCAGCATCGTCTGAAAAGTTCTCTAGTTCTCGGAACTGGCTGACAGAAACATGCTCATGAATGTGTAGAAACGTAAAATGCTCATGTAAAACAAATAAAAAGTATATATACAGATAGATAGATATATATAGATTGATAGACAGACAGATAGACAGATAGATAGATAGATAGATAGATACAGATATACGTAGAGATCGATATAGATAGATAAATAGATAGATAGATAGATAGATATAGATCAATATAGATATAGATAAATAGATAGATAGACAGATAGACAGTTAGATATATAGTTAGATAGATAGATAGATACAGATATACATATAGATCGATATAGATAGATAAATAGATAGATAGATATAGATCAATATAGATATAGATAGATAGACAGATAGATATATAGATAGATAGATAGATAGATACAGATATACATATAGATCGATATAGATAGATAATAGATAGATAGATATCAATATAGATATAGATAGATAGATAGATAGACAGATAGACAGATAGATATATAGTTACATAGATAGATAGATACAGATATACATATAGATCGATATAGATAGATAGATAGATAGATAGATAGATAGATTTTATGGTAAATATGAATAACTAGATTTAGATTATATCGTTGAATGATTTAGAAAATCAATAGTTAATCATAATTTTAATTTTAGAAATTTCAAGAAAAAAATAACCGAAAAAATTATAAATTCGATTTCATTTTCGTGTGTGTTTGCCTCCAGATCGATGGTTGTACTTGGAGAACTCCCCGTGGAATCAACTGCCGAGAATGACAACATCCGCCATTTTATTCTGCGCTATTTTCTTTGTTTCGTTCCGTTTGCTGCAAGATCAATCTATAATTTTCATATGCGAATATGTTTTTTTGTCTTAGATTCGTGTATTGGAAAAATGAAAAAGGCAAGTAGGCCCTGCGAACATCGAATCGTTGCGTTACTTGCTATATTTAAGACAAAAGAAAAAAAGAAGCTTCTCTATTGCATAAATAGATTGGATTCCTTTAAAGATTAATTAAATGCGAGGGATTTTCAGTTTCATGCCTTGGTTCTTCTTATTTCTTTGGGCGTCGCTGTTTAGTGGAACGTGAAATTCGAACTAAAATACACTTTTTTCATCCTCGGACGCGACTAAAATGCAGCATCCGTTTCAAATGTACTGCTTTCTGGATTGTAAAGACTGATAAAGCTTAGGATTTGGTATACATGTGACTCCACTTTGAAAATGTCGGTTGTGGTTAACTTCTAGTTGCATCTACTTGTATAGAGATGGCGGGTTCGAATTCAGGAAGGTGCAAAATTGTGACTTTTTCTCAATTAAGAACTGTATTAATTAAGATTAGATGCAAAGGCTGGCAATGACCAACATCTTTATAATTTTCTCTCTTCCGATCTTGAGTATGTGGTGCAATAGAGAAATAAGTGGCCGGTTAATTTTAATACATCTAAAACCATACTTCTCTCTTTTCACTATAATCTCTCTAACACCTATCTGGCCCCAATTGAAATGAATGGCTTTCATCTTGGGGAAGCCCCATATCTTGACAGGCTTCTAGTACTGACTGTTACTCCTGATCTGAAATGGAACACATGCATCAAATCTGTTGCCAAGATCGCTGAAAAAGTGGTTGGATCATTCCACCGCTCCAGTTGTTATCTCATTGCCAATGTTATCTTCTATCTCTATGAAAGGAAAGTAGTCCTTAAATGAATTATCGTTGCCACATCGGAGCAGGAGCTGCTTGGCCTGACCTATCCTGTCTTGATAAAGTTTAAAACCAACTTTGAACATAGTAGGTGATGCTCTATTTCTCTTTGCTGAAACCTCTTTTCCACAGAAGAGACGTGGTGAGCCTGTTTCTGCTCTATTGTTATTTTCATGGCATATGCTCGTATGCTCCCCTTCTTGCCAAACTTTCACAAAAACACTCGTCTAGCTGCAATTACTATCAATATTTTCCCAGCTGTCTATCTGTGCCTAAATCTAAACGAGAGATTTCATGAACAAAACTTCTTTCTTAGAACTACCCGTCTGTGAACCCAATTCCACTGGCCAGCCTGGCTGCCTTCAAGTCCAATGTAAACAAGTTCTTGATGTGCCGTCCTTTTAAATAATCCAAATTCTACCCAATCTACACATTAACGATGACTACAATAGCACTGCACATTCATTTTCTCTTATCCTCGAGTCGTATTCTGACTTGATAAGTCGTGATTCCTTTGTAAAAAGAGATATTTAACGTAATTATCTTTGACGTCAATAAATGGAGAAATATACATTGTTGTTTATTAATTACAGATGCATATGTAAACTATTATACACTCGTTAGAAATCCATTTTCAATTCGTCTGCTGATAAAACCATTCTGCGCTGATATTCATAAAAAAAGGGGTAAGAAAAAAAAAAGACAAAGATGTTTCTCCTGTAAGCTAGGAAGATGAATGGATAAATAAAGGTATAGCTAGTACGCGCCCCTCCTTATTGGAGTCGACTTACGGATACTTTTTCCTGCTTAAAGTCTCGCACACGAAAAGATACGAAATCTTGTCCGGAAGTCACCCGGTCTCGGCATCTTCCGTTCTGTGGTCACCTATTGACCCTGTCTATCAATATTTTTGGTTCGTTTTCTAACCTTATGTGACTGATAACTAGGGCTATGACAACAGCATATTCTTTTCATTGTTTCGATTCTCAGGTACGTATATCCATTTATTTATTACACATTTCATGTACAGTGATGTGATCCACGGTTGATTAATTGTGTCTAACTGTGTTGGATATATACTCGATAGTAAAACAATGAAAAGATATGCTGTTGTCATAGCCCAACTAATAATATATAAAAATATATTTTTTTCAAATGAATACTTTCTAGACTTACTTTCAAAGTTTCAGCAAACATTGATCATTAAAGGGGAGAGTTGTATTTTGTCGTCTCGCCAAAAGGAATGCAGCTGTTGAATTTCGCTAAAGGAATCGATATTGACGCATCTGTTTTACAAAACAATATCCACTGTTTTATATTGTTTATGCGCTTATTTGAGCATGCAAATACGATAACGTTGATAGAGTATATAATATCGACTTCATAATCTTGTGAGAAGTATTCGTTTTATCACTAGAGCATCTTCCGCACAGAAAAGCTTTGTTAGCATAATGTTCATAGTATGTTCTCGTCAGGCTTACAAAATTTTGAAGTCCATATTATACACTGTCAACGTAATCGTGTTTGCATGACCAGATACGCGCGCATATATATATATATATATATATATATATATATATATATATATATATATAAAATATATGTATATATATATAAAATTTTTGCTCTATCTTGTATATCGAGCAATTCTTATTTAGGTGGGATAATACTTATAGAATATTACGAGCAGTAATATTTTGTAAATCTTATAATGACAGGTTTCCATCCCAGTTGATTGTTGGATAATTTTATTCTGATGTACATATATATATATATATATATATATATATATATATATATATATATATATATATATATATGATGAGAAATATGGAAATATTGTTCCGACAAAATAGAGATATAGAAAGGAACAAACCGTATTATGTGTTCATCAACGTTTCGTCTTTATTTCATCCAGAGGAAGTCTCGAAATGAAGACGAAACGTTGATGAACACATAATACGGTTTGTTCCTTTTTATTTCTCTCTCTCTCTCTCTCTCTCTCTCTCTCTCTCTCTCTCTCTCTCTCTCTCTCTCTCTCTGTATATATATATATTTATATATATATATATTAATATTATACTGTTGGTAGAATTTTTCAGTAACTCATAACAACAACACAATATGTCATTCCAAAGAGTGCTCAATGCATGAAACGGAGCAATATATTGATTGTTGGAGAGCTATTGGCTACACATTAGCAAACGTGTTTCAATGACCCCCTAGCAGGGAAAATCACCTCATCAGGCCAAAAAACACCCAGGATGTTTTTTGGCCTGATGAGGTGATTTTCCCTGCTAGGGGGTCATTGAAACACGTTTGCTAATGTGTAGCCAATAGCTCTCCAACAATCAATATATTTATATATATATATATATATATATATATATATATATATATATACAGTATTTTCCGACGAATACGAGACTTTCTAAAATGTAAGATAAACATCTAAATAACAAAGTAAAGTTTCTTCTCCCTATTCTACACAAATGGAATATATTTTTAGAAATATTTTTATTAACAAATGAATCATCAGCTTATAGAAAAATAATGAACTTACTTTTGACTTTTTTCTGAAAATAAAGTCCATTTAATTTTCATTTTCTCTTGATACACGCAGTAAATATAAATTCCGTAATCGCCATTTTTATCCATGACAATTTAATAATCTTTAGTTAAAAGGAACGACAAAAATGAAATAATTTGTTATATTATTTAAAAAAAAAACGTTTTTTTTTTCATAAGATTACGTCGAAAGTAAATTAGATAGCATCATTAGGTATTGCGTTTATTTATTTATTTTTTTTACAAAGGAGTCACCATTTATCAAGGCCCGGAGGCCACTCGAGGATAAGGGTTAATAAGCGTACAGTAGTCAATGGGACAATGTCGTAATAATTGTTGGTAGTGGAAATTTGGTGAATTGGATTACTTTGTCAGTGGCATTCACCTTAATAGGGGTGAACCGACTTCCTCCAAAGGAAAAAGTGTCAAGGGAATATTAAATTCACATAACATGTATGTTCCGGTCAGGGAAGAAAATGATGCTAAGTTTTTGTAGGGAGACGACGAAATGTTTGTACATAAAACGACTTGTATTCTCAAATGGTTACCCATCTCGTATTAAGCAAACACAACGTTGCTCAACTTCGGTGATCTAGCGAGAACCAGTGTGCCAACGTGAATATGTCGTATCAAGTATAAACGGGTAACTAAATGAGTAATGTCTTTTATAAATTTACAACTATAAACAATTAGCAGGGTGGCTGGCGTTGTCCGGTCGTAAAATATGCACAGATATATTTTAATTCATGCAAACTTCTTATGTATTATCAGCAGAAATATTGTAGGTATTAAACGTAACGTTAAATTCTTAAAAAAAAAAAACGAAGAACAAATAATGGAAAGAAACTAAGATATGTGCAGTCCAATTTTTGTAAGTAAAAAAATACTAAAGCTGAGATCGAAACCAAAACCTGAAGACCGTGAGTTCAGTACGTTAACCATTAAGTCAGTTTCACACGATCTTAAAAGAGTGTTTACAAACCTACTTATTCTTTATATCTATTTGTCATGCGAATGATTCACGCATGTGCATTCGTGAAACATTTAGCAAACAGATAAAAATCTGATCACACCACGTAAAAATTGTTCAGTTTTGACCCCCTGACCGATTAAAAAAGTTTTTCACGCGTCTGAATATCTCATACATCAAATTTCAAGTCTGTAGGTCAAACATTCGTCGAGTATATAGGTTGAGAGATGTCTTTACACACACACACACACACACACACACACATACATACACATATATACACACACATTCTTTCTTCTATAGATATACTAGTAGGCCGCCAGGCGTTGTCCGGTCGTAAAATACGCATAAATATTATATTTTAATGAATGCAAGATCTGAGAAATGTGTCTGCGAATAATTTTTTTTTTTTTCTAAATCGTTCACTTCTTGTAAGTAAAAAAAAAAAGAAAAAAAAAATAATCGAGGCGCAGATCTAAAATTCGTTGAGTATATAGGTTGGTAGTTGTCCTCACACACACACACACACACACACACACACACACATTCTCACAAGCGGTCAAAGTTCAACGATATGACCTTCGGAAACTCTACCAAATTCCTCCGCCAATTTTGAGTCTAAACACTTCAAATTTTAGATGTAGGTTCCTTTGACATAGATCAAATATTTTAATTTGATTTGAGGCAAAACAATAAACTATAAGGGGTTAAAATTGTCGTCGAAGTAAAAAAAAAAAAATTGACCTCTGCGGTCTCTACCAAATTACTCAGCCAAGTTTTGGTCTGTCATGTGAAATTTTAAATAAGTGTATTCAGACATAGAATTACCTTTTTAATCGGTTTCTGGCCGAAACTTTGTCTGCCAAGGGTCAGAGTTCAACAAGTTTGATCTTTGCAGTCTCTAGCAAACTATTCCGCTAATTTTGGGTCTCAACACTTGAAACATTAAACGTAGGTTACCTGGACAAGAGTCAAACTTTTCAACATTAACATACATATGCACATAAAGTTAAAAAGAATACATAGGGCCCGAGTAAAGTCGAGCTGAACAACTAGTATATAGAGAGAGATTACATTAGCAGAGCGACTCTTGAATTAAATAAGTGACTTCTTTCGTAATATGTCTGCTTTACAAAGCAATTTCAGTATCGCCTTGATCTCTGGCCACTAAATCAATACGGTGATTTCCTTCCACGGTGGCTTATTTTTTTTATTACATAATGATTATGGTATGTTCATTCAATAATAGAAAAAATACGTAATATTTTTTTCTTCTTTTTGGCGAATTTACAGAGATTATAATCCGATTAGCCATTCATACAATAAATCGAGGTCAGCCAATCGCTCATCGTCTTACTTATCGAATACGGTAGAACAGGATGTTTTGCTAGATTGCATTGGCATAACCGATCCTCTAAAAACGCAGCAATACATACTTACCTATGCATATACACCTACATTCGTATGTGCTTGTGTGTACGTAATAATGTTTCATTGAGTTTCATTTATCCAGTTCATTTATTCATTCCAATGTAACAAAATAATCATTACAAACAGTAAAAAAAAAAAATGAATATTACGATATAATAATATTATTCGGTAAAATAAAATTAAATATAAATATACACAAAAAAACTATTTCTGCATGACAGCTCAACTTATATTCCTTATCTCTCATTTTAATATATATACATATACATATATATATGTATATATGTATATATATGTATATATATATATATGTATATATATGTATCAATCTTACCCGGGAAAACCCTAGAATTGTTATATATATATATATATATATATATATATATATATATATATATATATATATATATATATATATATATATATACCCTGCACTGAAGATTCCCGAAAGGATGAAACACTAGTGTCTGTAGGTATTTAATAATTGTTATAGTAAAAAAAATAATTATATATATATATATATATATATATATGACTACTTCAGTTAATCACATAAATAAATCTACGAAAGTATAATTTTGTGCGTAAACTTAAAGTATTTACTTCAACAGTGTTCAATACATAGGTAGAGTTAGGTAGTAAGTTATAAAAATAAGCCTGACAAATCCTAGCGTGGATGAAACGCGGATTATTTTGTTTAGCTTAATTGCCATATATATTTTTATAACTTACTATATCTATATATATATATATATATATAGAGAGAGAGAGAGAGAGGGGGGGAGAGAGAGGGAGGGAGAGAGAGATTTGTATATATAGATTTGTTCTTTTTTCTTAACGATAAATACGGTGAAATAGTGGCTTCGTCTCGAAGCTCATTTATCATTTACTTAGAAATCGCCCATAATTTATTTGGACGTATATCACATTTTAATTTATTAAAAAAAAACAACAAAAACAACCAGAAATCAAAAGTTATAACCGATAAATATAAACAGTGACTACGTCTAGAGGTTCGTGGCGGAACGCTTAACGCGCCGGACTGTGATACACATGGTCTGGAGTTCGATTCCAAGAAACAGTTAAGCTAAGCTGGCGAAAGGTAGTTACTTTGAAACAGACGTGTACGTAGATTACTTTTATATATATATATATATATATATATATATATATATATATATATATAATTCTTTATGTAAATACGGTCCTATGTTGCTACTATGTGCAGACCGTTTCAATCATATTTTATTTTATCGGGCAAGAAAAATTAAAATACAAAAATTATAAAGGTTAAGAACTTTAGCTTTGCTTCACGCCAGTTATGGCATATTTGCTTTCCTGAAAATTTGGAAAGGTCTTGAACCTCTTCAATTTTTTTTTTTTTTCTTGCCTGGTTAAATCAAATATGATTGAAACGGTGTGCGCATCGTAGCAAGATATGACTGTATTTACATAAAGAATAATAATAAAAACTAAAACTTGCTCTCTTTTTTATTGAGCACTGTAAACGACCCTTGTTGAAATTCAATTATTCTTTTATTAATCATTCTACTAGGAAATAAATAAATAAATACATATATATATATACATATGTACATATATATGTGTGTGCGTGTGTGTGTGTGTGTGCGTGTGTGTGTGTGTGTGTGTGTGTGTGTGTGTGTGTTATTTTTATTACCGTTTTATCTGTTGGATCGTAAACATGGTCCAACATCCGAAAAATAGGTAACCAAAAAGATAAAGCGGTGATAAAAAATAAAACACATATTTGCTCTCCAATAGTATTGAGCACTCCTTTCAGGTTTTTACTAATTAGCAGTTTTACCAAACATAGACACACACACACACACACACACACTATATATATATATATATATATATGTAGTTGAGGTAGTTGCCTGTCTAGCCGCACTGATGAGCTGTGAAACAGCGAAACAGTACTGTATGTGGATGACTATATATATATATATATATATATATATATATATATATATATATATATAAAAATATTGTTGAAAGGTTTTTTTTAACCTTGAAAACTATATAAATATTTTTTATAAAGTATCATTTTAAGTCCTTTTATGTAAAATTATATGTAGTTATATAAAAAGCAAACGAACATAGGGTCGTAAAGTACGCTTATATACTTTTTTAATTCCTGTAGATTTCGTATTTATTATTACGGATCCAAATCTCCATTTCATATTATATTACACTCAGTATATAGTAATGATTTCATATAGTACGAAAGATATATGTATAGTTACATTTCTTACCTTTGAACTATCGACAAGTAGATAAGATAGATTTAAAATTACACCATTTCAAGCTATAAATGAACTCATTTCCGGTTCCGGTGTAACGATTTTTTCCATTTCTTATTTATTAAATGACATTTCTTACGGTCTCTTTCGTTCTGAAAAAGAGATTTACTATCTTGTTTATCTTAACTAATGAGTTTATTTTACTGTTTTGTATCTAAGATTGAGCTAAAAAAAAAACAAAAAATATATGAAGATATAAAAAACAAGTACTACAAGACCCACTTTTAGTTGTTCATACATCATATCTTTTTTTTTTTTTTTTTTTACACAGAGATCACCACTTATCAAGGCCCGGAAGCCACTCAGGGATAAGGGTTATTGCAAGTACATTACGTTAGTGAGGAGATTTGATGAAGTGTTTACTTAAGGGGGTGGTTCATTAGGAATTTGTTAACATTAGACTTGAAGACATCCAAGTTGTAGTCCGGAGGGAAGCAGGCAGACGGAACAGAGTTCCAAAGGCGTGCAGTTCTAAGAAAGAAGCTTTGTTCATGAAATCCGCATTTTGATTTAGGCACAGATATAGAGTGGGGGAAATTTTTCACAGTGGATTCAGCTAGACGGGTGTTTTTCGTAAAAGATTGGCGAGGGCGGACCAGGGATTGGAGTTCAGACGAGCACCTGTCATGAAAATAACGATAAAACAATATCATTTTAACACTCGATTCCCTCCATTGCCTTTTTTACTCTTCCACATTTATTTGATGTAAGCAAACTACGTTTCCCTCTTTTATATATATATATATATATATATATATATATATATATATATATACACGTTTTATCTTTTATTACCGTATCTTTCTGTTAAGTTACATTATTGTTTCAGCTACCCGTCCGTTTTTTTTGGCCGTCTGTAGCTTCCTCAGACTTTTACAGAAATGTTCGTTATTATGGGATGAAAGAGTGCAAGAGTGAATGAGGTCAGGGGGTGCGAGGAGGGCGGAAGAAAGAGAGGAAGGGAACAAGGGGGAAGGTGGGAGGGGGCGCTTGGTATGTCGGTAAGATATATATATATATATATATATATATATATATATATATATATATATATATATGCGTGTGTGTGTGTATGTGCGTTGACAGCACTTGTGTTGTAGCGTAGAATCATTCATGTAATTATTATATTAATTATTGAATTTATTTCGCCCTTAACTCGCCAGAAGAGAAGACATTTATCAACTTTAAAAGAAGTTTACATTATCTATATTTTTATTCATTAATATATATATATATATATATATATATATATATATATATATATATATATATATATATATATATATATGGGGGGGAATAATAAGCGTGGAAAATGAAGTCACAAAAAACTATATATTAGTGAATATAGAATGGTTCAGTTATTTATTAATTTGAGGTATACAAATATTTAGTTAGTATAAAGAGTCCCCTCTATCTCCCTAGCTCCAATTGAATGTGTTGAGCTTTATATTATCCTGAAAAATCTATTCTTATAGAATTGAATTTACTCTCTTCTCCTAACTCTCTTAGCTACATATATATATATATATATATATATATATATATATATATATATATATAAATGTATATATAAACTCTCTCTCTCACACACACACATATATGCATATATATATATATATAAACGATATTTATATATACGCTCTATGTATATTGTTATACATATACATATGAACTAGGTCAATAAAATTGAAACTGCATAGTAGGTTCCACCATTATATCTTGAGTTGTTCCAGTTTGAGTCTACCGTTATTCTTTTGCATTGTTCTGCCTTGTATGAACTCTGTAAGTTCGAAATTTTAATGGTTTAGTTGAAATTATAAGTTACCATATATATATATATATATATATTTAGATAGATAGATAGATATATAGATATATAGATATAGATATATAGATATATATTATTGAACATGATACATGTAAAATATTTTATATAAAAACATGTATAGATACATTGTTATATATTAACATGAATTGGACCAATAAAAGGTAAACTACATATCTGGTCCGACTAATAGGTCTGAAATTGAGCCAGTTTTAGTCTATCCGTTACACCTTTGCATTGTTCTGTTTTCCATAAACTTAATTTTTTCTTATATATATATATATATATACATATATATATATATATATATATATATATATATATATATATATATATATATAGAGAGAGAGAGAGAGAGAGAGAGAGAGAGAGAGAGAGATAGATAGATAGATAGATAGATAGATAGATTGATAACGACGTATTTTATTTTTATTCATATACACACACACACACACACACACATATATATATATATATATATATATATATATATATATATATATATATATATATAAATATGTGTGTGTATTGTGTTTCAATTTTATTTTACCGGCAGGCGTTTTATGTTCGAATTTATTACGCCCGAACAATAACGTCTGTTGTGCTCGACAACGGGACGCTTTGACCTTCGTTGAATTATATTTGAAAGAACAGGTTGAGCCCACCAGCACTGTCCATTGGCTAATCTTTTTTTTTTTTTTTTACTTATCTATCGAGGTGCGTTGGTTGAATTTTCGCTATAGACCTATCGATTAAGATGAACTGTGTCGGCCTATCCGATTGGAATAATTCAGATCATTGGGTGACGCAGTAGAGTATAATTGAGTGGAAAGAGAAAGGGAAGGAAAGAGAAAGGGGAGGAAGGGGGGAAGAGAAAACAGGTGGAAGGATCAGAAAGGATAGACGAAATATTAAGAATAAAAAGGAGAATAAGAAGACAGAAGATGAAGGATGGGATGAAGAATAAGATCAAAGGAAGAGATGGAATACGAAATTCAGGGATGGGAAGAAGAGAAGTAAGAACTGACCAAAAAAGACGAATGAAAAATAACTACAGAGTGTCCCAATAAATGTGTACACTCTCTAACTAACCATAAAATCAACAAAAGAAATAAGTTTCAAACATCAAAATAATGTGAACAAATATAGAAACCAGCTAATTATCGAAAGTGTTCAAATTATTGGCCATTGTTGTCCATGAACAGCTGACAGCGCTCATTGGTAGAATCGAAAACGTTCCTAATCAGTTCAATTCGTATGTTAGCACATCTTCTTTCAATGGTTGCTTTCAACTCATTAATTGTAGCTCGTTTTGTGGTGTGAACCCTGTGTTTAACATGCCTCCGCCCACTCAACTCTGCCTCCAAAAAGAGAAAAATCCAGAGGGGGGTTAAATCCGGTGAGCGTGGACAGTACTCGATACTTCCTCTTCGCCATTCTTTATTCATAAACATCTCATAGCAAATTGAGATGATTTAAAGAGTATATACATTTTATTGGGACACCCTGTATAGAAAAAAAGAAATGTTTAGTTGAAAAACGTGAAAGGATCGCAAGTAAAAAGAAATGTGATTGACCGTTTATGAGTGCCAAGCGCTGTGTGTATGAGTATGGGGACACTTCTATGCAAAACCTTCCAAAGCTAACATCATAAAAACCTGGCCAGAGATAAATAAGTAATGAAGATTTGGTTAGTTTAAGAACATCAAGTGTAGAATATTTGAAAATGGAATCATATGAAAATAAGAACTACTTATGCATAGTCCTAGTATTAGCAACTAAACTGAATTCCCGTCCCGACCACCAGACTTGATTGGTGAGGAGGATGGCTAGTCACCCAGTAGTTTAGCAATAAAATCACACCTCTTCTCGGTTGAGATCCCTAAATGCCATAAAGCTTTCTACTCGAATAGTTTATTCTCTTGAACAGCTAGACTTTGGAATTCCGTTCCTGCTACCTGCTTCCCTGACTGTATGATATGCAGATGTTTAAATTTAATGTAAACCAACATTTATATGCATGGTCCCAAATAGAAGCCCCTTACTCCAAGTGGCGATATGCCTTGTTAGGATTGAACGTAAAAAATAAATAAATAAAGATGGCCGAATAGTAAATGACAGAAAATAGAAAAGTATAGATCGAAAGAGAAAAGGGGAAAATAACTGAAAGAAACGATGCACATGAAAAAATAAAAATTTAAAAAGAAAGGAAAGGAATGGCACAAGAACATCATGCTTGACTGAGCTGAATTATTAGTCTATATTGGAAGACATTTACAGCAAGAACTCGTCATACCATCACATTGAAAAACATTTTTTTGACAAAATAATCCTTATTTACGAACCTCTCTTAGCCTTCATAAGTACTGATCCAATAGTAAAAATAGTCGCATTCGTTTCTTCTGATCACAGTATTTTTTTTTGTACAAAGAAGTGACCACATCAAGACCCGAAGGTCACTCCAGGATAAGAGTTAAAGAATGTAAAAGGTCAGCTAGACAACAGCATAATGCTTGGTAGTGATGTAGATTAGCTAAATTTTGATTATTTAAGGGCACGGCTCGACAAAACTTATTTACATTGGACTTGAAGACGACAATGTTTTAATCGGCTGAAAGCAAGCTCGCAGTATAGAGTTCCACATTTCTAAGAAAAAAAAAGCTTTCATAGAATTTGCGTTTAGATTTAAGCACAGATAGTGAAATTATTGACAGTGGTTGTAACTAGAGGAGTGTTTGCCTTCAAAGTTTTGCTAAGCGGGACCAGAAATTAACGACCAGTCAAGCACTTGCCATGAAAATAACGATAGCGCAACCCAGTTTGTGCGCGCGCAGTTTCAATAAGTTGTCCTCGGAACGAGAATGAATAGTGACCATTTACCCGCCCGTGATAAGTTGGCGTTGTCTTATCATTCGCGGAATAACTAAAGTCGTTTTAGAGTCAGGTTTGTTGCTTGTGGTTTCGAAGAATTCTTTCAGCAACTTATCAAGATATGTGGAGTAAAGATGGCGAATCGTTATCTTTTTGCTTGAATTGTTTCTTTTATTATAAATAATGTCTGTTTTATTTGCTCATCTTTTTCTGAAGTACACATCGATTTCCATACATCTCTATAAGTCTCTCTCTCTCTCTCTCTCTCTCTCTCTCTCTCTCTCTCTATCTCTCTCTCTCTCCATATATATATATATGTGTGTCTGTGTGTGTGTGTGACTAAATCAGTATCGTTTAAAAGCCCGGTCTGTTAGACGACAAATATCGAACAATTGGATAAAAACATTAATTCCTTCACCCTCAACTGGGCAGTTTTCTACAATGAGGGATCGGTTTTTTCGTCGACATTTTCATCGCCTTTGGATGATGATGTTGGATTGATTACCCTTAATTCAAACGCTCGCGACTTCCGGTTTCGCGATGAACGCATCAACTAAGATGTCAGTTGTTTTTTTTTCACTTTCTTTTCCTCCTTTGCGTTACGGGTTCGAACCTGCTGCCTACTATCACTTTTCTAACACTTCACTCCACCCAAGTTGCTTACTGTTGTTTTGATTCCTCCCCTTCGCCACTACCACTTTTTTTAACACCTCTCTTTACCCGGGATGCCAACCGGGGTTCCTTACTACACCGCTTCTCCACGCCCGGACAACGCCAGGTACTCCTAATATATATATATATATATATATATATATATATATATATATATATATATATATATATATATATATAGTGTTATAATGGAATAATTCCAGGAGGAAATCCGGGTATGAGAGCTCAATGTGGTAAACAGAGCAATAAGATAAAAATTATAACACGGAAATTACATAATTGTCGATGCAATAATTTGTTTCAACCTTATGGTATTTTCAAGCATCTAAACTAGACAATTATATTTTTGATAGTATCAAAAATGTGATTGTCTAGTTTAGATGCTTGAAAATACCATAAGGTTGAAATAAATTACATTTTTGATACTTGAATATCAAAAATGTAATTGTCTAGTTTAGATGCTTGAAAATACCATAAGGTTGAAATAAAATACTGCATCGACAATTATGTAATTTCCGTGTTATATTTATATATATATATATATATATATATATATATATATATATATATATGTATATATATATATGTATATATATATATATATATATATATATATTGTTTTAACAAAATCAAGACATCAAGGAATAGATTGATGGCAACAAATAGTGTATTTAATCGTTAGTTACAATTGTTTCAAGACTATTTGGACAAATTCAAGCCTTATATCGTTTGAAAATTTTCACGGGAAAAGCCTTTCATCAGACGTATTGAATAAAAAACACTTTAGCAATGAACAATCTGGAATCCATTTCCCTTATAAGGAAAAACATAAGAAAATGCTTTACCTACATCTAATCCTTCCAAAGATTTTTAAAGATTTTTTTATATTTCCCTATTTTCGTATCTCTGTTTAAAAAAACTTCCAATCCAAATTATAATTGAACGTTACAACAAATTACCTATATTCACTTAATATGTTATACTAATATTATTCACTTATTTATTAAATTAAAATTTCTTTATTATTTAATTTAATTTAATTTTTTTCTAATTCGAACTAATGAACTATGTCTTCAGCTTTATTGTTTCGAATCTATATTAGTTTCGTATCTAGAATTTGCTTTGTTTATTTACAAAAAAAATATCGGGTAACTTGTTTGTGTTATTTCAAAAAGCGGTTTTTGTTTAAAATTTATTTCATGAGGAAAAAATAGCTAACCATACTCATAATACAGTGCAATCTCATTCTTCATTTAAAATTTAGGATTTACATTTATTTTTAATTTTTTGTTTTATTTTATTTCGTTCCTACTTATTAAGATTTATGATTATCCGATAGTTTAGACGTTAAACGGGAGGTAACTCTATACGTTCGGAATTTTAAAGCTTTTGTCAAAAGTTGCCAAATTCGTAATATGTAGTTTAAACGTTGAAAGGGAGGTAACTCTATAGGCTCGTGATTTTAATATATATATATATATATATATTATGTTGATGTTTATTTATTTTCCTATTTGATTTTTCTACACTAGCCTTATTAATGCAATGACTAAATATTTATTAAATTAATATAATGATGGTTAAACAAACATCTACTGTCGAATATAATTCTGTTAGACTTAATTAATTTTTTTCTTAATAAAAGATTGATTTTATTATTATTATTATTATTATTACTTTTATTATTATTATTATTATTTTATTATTATTATTATTATTATTATTATTATTTTTATGATTATTATTATTATTATTTTTATTATTATTATTATTATTATTATTTTATTATTAATATTTTTATTATTATTATTATTTTATTATTATTATTATTGTTATTATTATTATTATTTTATTATTATTATTGTTATTATTATTATTTTTATTTTTATTATTTTTATTATTATTATTATTATTATTTTTATTATTATTATTATTATTATTTTATTATTATTATTATTGTTTTTATTATTATTTTTATGATTATTATTATTATTATTATTTTTATTATTATTATTATTATTATTATTTTATTATTAATATTTTTATTATTATTATTATTTTATTATTATTATTATTGTTATTATTATTATTATTTTATTATTATTATTGTTATTATTATTATTTTTATTTTTATTATTTTTATTATTATTATTATTATTATTTTTATTATTATTATTATTATTTTATTATTATTATTATTGTTTTTATTATTATTTTTATGATTATTTTTATTATTATTATTATTATTATTATTATTATTATTATTATTTTTATTATTATTATTATTGTTTTTATTATTATTTTTATGATTATTTTTATGATTATTATTATTATTATTATTATTATTATTATTATTTTCATTACGCTAGTTTCGAATTCAATGCAGGAAAAAAGAAAGCGTGAACAGCTTTCCTATGTACTAAAAAATGTAGTTAATAGCATAACACACGACGCAAATATTTATAGGATTATTTGATCTGTCTCTCTCTCTCTCTCTCTATATATATATATATATATATATATATATATAGTCATCCACATACAGTACTGTTTCGCTGTTTCACAGCTTATCATTACGGCTAGACAAGCAACTAGCTCAAGCCAGGATCGAAATCATTATTATTATTATTATTATTATTATTATTATTATTATTATTATCATTATTATTATTATTATTATTATTATTATTATTATTATTATTATTATTATTATTACGCTAGTTTCGAATTCAATGCAGGAAAAAAGAAAGCGTGAACAGCTTTCCTATGTACTAAAAAATGTAGTTAATAGCATAACACACGACGCAAATATTTATAGGATTTTTGTGATCATGTTCATTTCTTTTTATCTTCTTTTTATACAATTATTTTTATATCATATGGTTGTTTCTGCGTTACGAAAAGGGGCTGTCAAAAAAGTGGACGTTTCGACATTTTGAAATAAATAAATAACAGGATAAATAGCATGTTTGAATTTGTCATCTATTTGTACATGTTCTTTAGTTAAATTTAAAGTAATCGTGGGTCTAGACAGTTGAAATTTTAGTTGTAAGTTACCTCGAGAAGGTCAACTCGTTCATTTTTAAACTCTTGGCAGCCACATTTGTTAAAAATCTTGTCTGAATACCCTTTATGTAAAATCTAAATTATATATATATATATATATATATGTGTGTGTGTGTGTGTGTGTGTGTGTGTGTGTGTGTGTGTGTGTGTGTGTGTGTGTGTGTGTGTATTGGCAGAATATTCCTATATTAATAGAACATGTTAATACAAATAGTTGGGTTTAGTGACTTTATTTCTAAAATTCAAAATGGCGTAATAGAAACATATTATAAGGTATTTGCAGCTTCTCTTCCAATTTTCGGATTTAAATCATGTCAAAACGCACTTTATTTCCTTTTGACGGATTGATTGTTGCTATTTCTTCTGATGAGTTAAGGGTAAAATAGACTTGCTAATTGATATTATAATTAAGTGATTGATTTTGCGCTACGAAACAGATACTGTCAAAGAAATATATTATAAGACGGTCAACATAATGAACTTTGGAATATAGTCTTTTGTCATTTAATCACTATCTTGCTCTGTAATTGAATTGAGCTTCTTAAATAAGGATTAATATATATTATAAGGAAATAAAATATTTTTCCACAATATATATACATATATATTTATATATATATATATTTATATATATATTGATGAAATATCTTTTATCTATCTATCTCTCTCTATATACATATGTGTGTGTGTGCGTGTGTGTGTATGTGTATGTGTATGTATGTATGTGTGTGCCTGAGTTTGTGTTATATAATTCAACTATGAATAACCGTAATGCAGCGGAACACGTGTCCGCAGATAAATATTATATATATATATATATATATATATATATATATAATATTTATATATATATATATATATATATATAATATTTATCTGCGGACACGTGTTTCGCTGCACTACGGTTATTCATAGTTTAATTATATAACACGAACTCAGGCACACACATACATACATACATACACACACACACACAAATATATATATATATATATATATATATATATAGATAGATAGATAGATAGATAGATAGATAGATGTAGGTTTATGGTTAAATGTGTTTATTTAATTATATTTCATTTTTTTGTCATACTAGTCTTTTAATTTATGAAACAAAACCACCCTATTAAAGTCATAAACACTGGGTTAAATTTAAAAAAATATAAACCACCATAGCTCATAAAATCCTTTCTTATTAATAACATATCCTAGATTTTGTAATAGAATATCTTTACTAATAATCATTATTATTAATAAACTTACCATTTTTCTGTATCTTAGTTAAATCTCTATTCAAATTTAACTCTTGTAGGTTACTAATTTTACTAATTCCAACAAATAAATAAATTTAATAAATAAATAGATAAATAAAACAATTATAATATTACTAAATTTACTCAATAAAATCATCTTATACTATAAGAAAAGAAAACAACATAATGACGAACTATCCCGCTTTGACCATATTACAAGACAAAGCAATCTACATTTATGAATATTTATATTTTTATTTAAACCTGAATTACACGATGATGAAATAAGCTAACCGTTATGAACTTCCATTTTGGCGTTTCAATTTGAAATTAAGCAGTTAGAACATGTATAAGCTACATACAACATCTAAATGAATTGCTCTGAGGATTATTACGGTTTTCAAAGGATGAACCATTTTACGGTATATATATATATATATATATATATATATATATATATATATATATATATATATATATATATATATACTTATATTTGTTGTAATCCTCTTAATAGCATCTTATTATAACATTATAGATAATCTAAACCCAGCTTTGTAATTTTATTCTAACGTGTATTCTAAACACAGTTATGTAATTTCATTCTAACTTTTATTATTAACCAATATTACTTTACTTATCTACATCATTAATTAACTCTTTTTCCTTATATTTTAATTTTTTCCAGATTCACCTGCACTACTTAAATGTTAGGTTTATTTATGGTGTTTTTTATTTTAAAAAAACGCCCAATATTTTGCTGATGAGGAGACTTTGTTTTCAAAAAAACTATACACTAAAATTATTGTCCTGGACTCTATGTCTGTCACAATAAAAAAAAAACATCGTTTCCGAAAAGATCGTACAATTTATTGGCTTTGTTCTGTTCCTTCTTATGAAACTGATTTTTAATTTTTAATTTTACTTTTGAATTATAAATTATCAATCACCTTACTAAATATAAAAGTAGCTCTATTATATTTAGGATATTTGCCTATTGAGCTTTGATACATCAGCTTTACAACGAGCATTATTCTTTTCCTGTATTCTAATTAAATTCGTATTTTTACTATAACATTAAAATACACTCTGCTCTATAGAAAATTGCTCTTACCCCCTTTAAATATATATATATATATATATATATGAACAAATGATTAATAAAATATGTTAAAAGACATCTTGAAAAAGAGTTAAAAACATATTTATTTAAAGGAAGCACAAGATAAGTGGATAGTCCTTAATCCACGGAGTTTCGAAGAAATACTCTCCTTCTCATCAGAGGGCAGGAATTAGCAAAATGCAGGATCGGATTTTGCATATAAAGTATTTAATGAAACTACAAGTAAATCAAAGATCTTACTTGGTTAAAAAAAAAAAGGGTGAGGTAAGGGGAACAGGAGGCAAAAGAAAAATAATAAAAAGATTTCACATGAATGGATAGTCCGGTGAAGGGTAAAAATCCAAAAATGGTAAAATCCAAAACGGTCGAATTTAAAATTTCAATCCACTGGGTAAATTCCAAATGGTCCAAAATCATCCAAAAGGCAGAGTTCCTTGGAAAAAAGTGCAAATGGAATGAATTCCAAATCATTAAAAGAAAAGTACTAGAGATAATATTTGAAACACGTCTGTCAAGGCTGGATGAATCAAAAAATATTTTATTTATATATATATATATATATATATATATATATATATATATATATATATATATATCATTAGGTCTGATTCTAAAACTACAAATATGAAATCAATTCACACTCATTATTTTTTATTGAATTTATTTCCTCAGACTCTTCAATTTTCATTCTATTACGTCTTATATGTGTTTCGTTGAATAGCGAAAGATCTCTAAAAAATCACTTTATTGAAATAATATTAAGTCTGCAAGAACATAAAATAACAAAGACATTCATCTATTGTAGTGCACAAAAGGCACGCACTTCAGAAACTAATTGAATTCAAAACAAGCGTATGTCGCCATATTGGATTTCAGAAAAATCGAAAGCATATTTTTTTTATTGCGTATTTAGAGTCTAAACTTAAAAAGAATTAAAAAAAAAAAAAGTCTCAGAAAATTCGATATCTAAAATATCTGTAATAAATATCATAGGAAAAATTTAATTAAATTTCTAAAAAAAAAAAAGAAAATATCTTTAAAAACAAATTACGAAACTAAAACTAACTCGAATGAATAAATTAATTGTTATGCAAACAAATATCTTATTTTATAAATAAATATCTGGCTTCTCTCTCTCTCTCTCTCTCTATATATATATATATATATATATATATATATATATGTGTATATATATATATATATTTATATATATATATACATATATATATATATAAAGGAACTCTCTCTCTCTCTCTCTCTCTCTCTCTCTCTATATATATATATATATATATATATATATATATATATATATATATATATATATATATAAAGGAACTTTATATGTCCCTGAGTTCTTTACCCATGGACTCCAAAACGGCAGGGCCATTTTTTAAAAATCTCACACAAATATAGCTTATGTGTCTGGGAATATTCTTAGATAGGTTTCGTACCTCCGATAATGATCGGAAATCGATAATCGAAAAAAAAAGCATCAAAAATGGAAGAGTCCGATTCTGATCAAAGTTTCCACTTTTCCACAATAAAACATCACAAGTGCATTTGAGAAGTTTTATCGCAGCATAAACAGCTGTGTCTGGCGTATAAAATCAACAGTTCATTCTTTTATTTGACAGGGGCGCATACGAAATGAATGTTTATGTTTAAAGTACAACTGGACCATGATTCTTGACCTTTTCACTTTAAACGTACATTAAAAGCATTATCACCGTACAAGCAGTAAGGCCAGGCATATAAAATATAGTGTCGATTCAGGAGCGGTGTGGTTGGGATTGCGCAACTCTTGCGTTACAATTACAGCTGCCTCTAAAGGGGGTATCCTTTGTCTTTCGAAACTGAACGGAGGCATCGATATCTATCTATCTATTTATCTATCTTTCTCTCTCTCCCCCTCCTTCTCTCTCTCTCTCTATATATATACATACATACATACATATATATATGTGTGTGTGTGTGTGTGTGTGTGTGTGCGCGCGTGTGTGTGTGTGTGTGTGTGTGTGTGTGTGTGTGTGTGTGTGTGTGTGTGTGTGTGTGTGTGTGTGTGTGTGTGTGTGTGTGCACGTTTCATAACTCTTGTTTGTTTCTCTCACAATCTATGTTTCTTTACTTTTTTTTTGACGGACTAGTTTCCTAACATTTTGTTTTCAAATGTAAAAAGAAATTTGTCGTATTCGCGTTTTTGACCTCAATAGGTCATTCTCGGGCGAGCGATAAAAATAATATAAAAAAAAAACTGGAATAGTGAGTAAATTCGAAAGACGATTAAACTCGTTTATAAAGCTTAAAATACTTAAAAGCTTAAATGCGTACCATCCGTTTCGTATTGAGCCTGTTTAATCGTTAATTTTTTTTAATACGGATTATTTTTTTTTTTTTTTTTTTTTACAAAGGCATCACCACATTATCAAGGCCCAGAGGCCACTCAAGGATAAGGGTTAAAGAGTGTCCAGTCGAAGTTGGTCAATATAGTAATCATTAGTAATGAAAATTTGGTAAATTTAATAACTTATATGGAACGGCTCATCAAGAACTTATTTACCTTAGACTTGAACACAACCATATTGTAGTCAGCCGGAAAGCAGGAAAACGTATATATACACACACACACACACACGGCATAATCACGTTGACACACCGGTTTCCGTCAGATCACCGAAGTTAATCAACGTTGAGCCTGGGCATTACCAAAAAAAATGGGTGACCAATTTGGGAAGTCCAGGTGATGAATGTAGGAGGACAGCGACACCTCCCTGCAAAAAGTTGCAAAAACTTAACGTTGTCATCTCCTCTAACGGGGATATACATGCGACTGGGGACCGCTTGTGAATTTCATACTCCCATGAAACTTCCTCCTCTGGAGGAAGCCTGTTAAACCCTGAATAGGGTTGGTGCTGATTATACACACACACACACACACATATATATATATATATATAGTCATCCACAAGCAGTACTTTTTCGCTGTTTCACAGCTCATCGGTGCGGCTAGACAAGCAATTATCTCAAGCCAGGATCGAAAGCCGATTGCCCAAATGACAGTCGGAGCTCCTAACCGTTGCGCTATACGGCTGCTGCTCTGCGGGCAGTGAATTAACAATGTTTTGGACATGGTCCAAATACCTAAGCTCAAATTGTTTGCACAACGAGCATCGCTTCATACGCTTATGGTTATTTGTATAGCACATCTCAAATACTTAACCTAAGAGGCGGAGCATTATATATACAGGGTGACCCCCCCCCTAAAAAAGGGGCCCAACTCTAATTAGGTCCCGTTTCTTAGTGTTTTGACCAAATGAAATGAAAGTTAATTATATTCAAAACATCGCATCAAAACACTAGTTTATTTTGTCCTTTTTTTCTCCGTTCTACAGCATATGTTCTAGATGGCCTCCATTTAGCTTTTGTTTTGTTTTTTGCCACCCTGTATTTAATTATTATAGTAAAAAAAAATTTATATATATATATATATATATATATATATATATATATATATATATATATATATATATATATATCGCGTTTTTCAATCTGGTCTCTTGAGTAAGTTCATGTTCTTTTTTACCTACTATCTAAGCGTTTCTTTCTATATATCACTTCTTTTTGCTCTAATCTTTGTATACGTCCTCACATCCCTAAAAGAGGTTCTGTTTGATCAACCCGTCAGTCACGCTTCACGTTAAAAAATGCATTCACATCGCTAATCACGAGGGACGAATAAGAATATCCGCTTTCGTTTCTTTCGTTTCGTTTTCAGTTTTATTATTTTTTTTCTTGATTTTCTCAATTGTTTTCTAAACTTGTTGTTGCTTTTTTGAAGCTGGCTCGCTTATCGATTCGACGAAATCCGATCAGAGAAGTGTGACGATTGCGCAGCTGCTGTTCTTGACGTGTTCAATTCACAAGACAATTGGATTTGATTCAATTAAACATGCAGACAGCGTCCATCTAAATAAATCGTGTTAAAGGATTTGCTAGGGCATCCTACTACTCTTTTACAATGTTTCATTGATTCTTCGCGCAGCAGCCATGTTTATTGACCCGATGTGGGGTCGTCTTTCTGATTGAATCTAATACATAATCGAAAACCGTTTTTACAAATCCAATCTGCTCTATATTCAATACTAGCTGTATACATCCGCTGTTGCTAGTTTGACACATATTTGCAAGCGGAGGGTTTAATCACATACTATAAAAGGTCCGCTGAATATCCTAACTTTTCTGATTTAGCTGAATGTGAACCACCTTGGATTTATGAAAGTATAAAACACATTCATTTTCGTCTATGAAAATGGAATGGGAAATAACTCTCATACCTTAAAGGGGAGTTAATTTTAACAGCTCCGATAAGCTCATAAGAGTAGTGGTAGATAAACAAAAATCGGAGGCCTGCAATATAAATGCTGGAGTCCCTCAGGGGTCAATTCTAGGCCCAACCCTCTTCCTGATCTATATCAATGACCTCCTTAAACACATACTTAAATCATTCGTTGACATCTATGCTGATGAAACGACCATCTACGGCAACACATCAAAGGCTGTAAATGACAAAGTTCTCTCTGATTCTCTCTCCTCTGATCTTGAGTGTGTGGTTTAGTGGAGGAAGATGTAGCTGGTTACCTTTAATGCATCCAAAACCAAACTCCTATCCTTACATCATCAACGCTCTGATCCCCATCTGGCATCAATTGTGATGGATGACTCTCGTCTGGGTGAGGCCCCGTGTTTTGACCTTTACTCCTGATCTGAAATGGAACACGTACATCAAGTCTGTTGCCAAGGTCGCTGGAAAGATGGTGGGATCGTTCTACCGCTCCAGAAGATATCTCACTACTGATGCAATTCTCTATCTATATAGAAGACAAGTACGTCCAAGGATGGAATACTGTTGCCATATCTGGGTAGGAGCTGCTAAAAACAGTATATTCTGCCTTGACAGAGTACAAAATAGACTTCGTGGCTTAGTGGGGGATGTACTTTTCTCTACCCTGCAACCTCTCTCCCACAGAAGAGACGTTGCGAGCCTATCCTTGTTTTATCCTTATTTCCATGGCAGGTGCTCGTCTTAACTCCAATCTCTGGTCCCCCCCTCGCCAGTCTTTCACGAAAAACACCCGTCTAACTGAATCCACTGTGAAAATTTTCCCCCACTCTTTATCTGTGCCTAAATCAAAACGTGGATTCCATGAACAAAGCTTCTTTCTTAGAAATGCACGCCTGTGGAACTCTGTTCCATCTGCCTGCTTCCCACCTGATTACAACTTGGATGTCTTCAAGTCCAACGTTAACAAATTCCTAATGAACCGCCCCTTTAAGTAAGCACTTCATCAAATCTCCACACTAACGTACTGTACTTGCAATAACCCTTATCCCTGAGTGGCTTCCGGGCCTTGATAAGTTGTGACCACTGTGTAAAAAAAACAAAAAAACAAAAAAAGAACAGATATATTGAAAGCAAGAAAGTATATACAAATATTTACATAGCGTCCATTGCTATAGTTATGGGGAAACCATTTCTGGAGAAGGTGTCGGCTGTGTGGTAGTCGACTCTTGATTTCGGGCCTCTTTGAGTCTCTCCCGTCTGTACGATACCAACCATATATTTATATAGTTGACACTCCACGTATGCTAATTACGTAGATCCTACTACAACAGAAACCTAACCCAGTATTCAATATAATTGTAAGTTTATCTATTTAGATGTGAAATACGCATATGCCAATCAATAGTTGAAGCGTCTAGAAATTCAGGTTTTATTTCGAAAAATAAAACGACTACCAAGTAAATACACTGCATCCTACGAAAAAAATCCTAAGCAACTCTGTTGCTATTCTACGACTTTGTAGATTAGATTTGTGCTGTACTAAATGGCGAATTATGCAGCAAGATGTTTATTTCACGTTATATTTAAGTGTCTGCATATAAGTACGGTCGGGGTAACTAGGATAAGAGAGGGAATTACAAAGAAAAGCGGTCTGCGGAATGAAGCTTTTCAGAATAGAAAATTACTTAGTAGCTAGATTCAGATATTTGTAAAACACACAATAGGGGAGTAGATAACTACTTGTTGACAACCTCAGCAAGATATGACACAAGGTCAAAACGTGGGAATGTCCAGTCAGAGCACCTAAAGAAGGCCTAGCAAAGATTGCCTGGACATTCTCTCGTCAGCATTCCCTGGTAGGGCCACCTCAGGCAACGCGATAAACTTGCTCAACCCGAACACCGGGTGGCAAGGCCTGGGAGGGTGATCCTTCTGGGCAATACTCAGGCGACATTGCTAGCCCCGCACCTGGACATCCCCATCAGCATTATCCGGTAGGGACGCCTCAGGCTGATTCTCAAGAACGGATTCTTGACTGGTACTTTCTTCCTAGTCTTCACGCAACTGAAGCAGCAAGGAGACTCTGTCTCATAAAGGTAAGAAACGCTGTTGTGTGTAACAGGCACTGCAATCGCGAGTTCGAATCAAGCTGGATCTACTATAATGTTTTGAGGAGAGTATAAATCCATAACTCTAGCTAAGTTATAGAAAAATAGCAACTTTTATTTAATCAATCGTATAAGATTGTTTACATGTTTTCTTTTATTTTGTGTGCTTTTAAATAATCCCAATCCTTCACACACACACACACACACACACACACACACACACACACACACAAAAAAAAAACATTTTCTAACCAAAATCACTAATAATAACTTCCATCACTCTCTATCGGTGCATAAACCTAAACGTGGATTCCATAAACAAAGCTTCTTTTCTTTAACTACCCGTCTGTTGAACTCTGTTCCGCTGGTCTGCTTTGCAGCTGTCGCCCTCAAGTTCAATGTAAACAAGTTCTTATTGGACCGTCCTCGTAAATAACCTGATTATATCAAATTTTCACAACAAACGATTACTACACAACTGTCCCAATGACTACAATACACACGTTAACCCTTATCCTCGAGTAGCCTCCCAGCCTTGATCTGTGGTTACTCCTTTGTAAAAAAAAATCCCAAAAGCATACATTTGCCGTAAAACCGACAACGAAAAGAACAAACCAAACCTGGTATTGTTGTAAGTTTACCTATTTAGCAGGAAAGTACACACAACAACCAATCAATTTAAAGACGTGTAGACATTCAGGTTTTCTTTGCTTACTCTAGACTTATACGCGTAATAATATATTTTTGATGGTGTACACACCGTGGGAATACGAGTATCGATCGGGTTTTAAAACACTGCATCCTAAAAAGGTGATAAAAGAAAGGGAATAATGGCGGCTAGCCCGAAGGGAAGACCAACGAGCAAACCTGAATCGTCAAATGGCGCGAATGCTGTCTGCAATGACAGCTAACATCGACGCCATTAAGGTAACTTTAATGGTTGCAAATTGAAGACGTCACGTGTTTTATTGCATCGTCTTTCAATGACACTTTCGCTGCAAATCTAAGTAGTCACTTTCTTTTGCCCAACAGGTAGAAATATCGATCGGGCGCTTCTTTCTTTCTTTCTTTCTTTCTTCTTCTTCTTCTTCTTCTGCTATTTCTTTTTTCTATTTTTCTTGTTTATATTGTTTTTCTTTACTTATCTCTTTTTTCTTTTTCATCTCTCCTTTTTCTATCCTCTTTATTTACTTGCGTTTCACTATTTATCAAGGCCCGAAATCCACTCGAAGATAAGGTTTAATAAATGTAAGGTGTTGGTGTAATAATATTTAATGGTGTGAATTATGTAGAATTTGATTATTTATGAGGACAACTAAACATAATTGGTTTATATTGGATTTGAATGCTTCCATGTGGTATTCAGTCGGGAAGCAGGCCAGCGGAACAGTGTTTCACTAACGAACAGTTCTGGGAAAGAAGCTTTGTTCATGGAATCTGCGTTTAGATTTAGGCACACGTAGAGAGTGGTGGAAATCCTATATAATGGTTGTAGCTAGTTGAGTGTTTTATTTTGTAGAAGTTTAGCAATGGGAGATTAGAGATTAGAGTTCATTCCTAATTTCCTTGTTTTTTTTCTTTTTCCTCCTTCTCGTTCGACTTCGTCTTCTTTCTTCACCTCAGCTCAATTCTTTTTTTCTTTTTCTCTTTCTATTTCTGCTTCTTATCCTGCCACCTTCTCCATATACTTTTTTCCACCTCATCTTTCTTCTTCTTCTTCTTCTTCTTCCTTTTCTTCTTTTTATATTGTTTTTTTCATTTCTCACTCTTTTTCTTTTTTTATCTTTTTTCTATCTCCTGCCAATCTTCTTTATTCTTCATTCTTTGCTTCTTCTTCCTCCGCTATATCTTCTTCATCTCCTTCTTCTTCTTCATCTCCTTCTTCTTCTTCTTCTTCTTCTTTTACTTCCCCCTTCTCATTCCACTTCTTCCTCCACCTAACCTTTTACTTAATCTTTTGTTTCTTCCTTTTTGATCTCTGCTTCATCTTTCACCACCCCTTCTCCTTCTCCTTCAATTTTTTCTTTCGCCTCATCGTTCTTCTTATAATATATTGCTTCTTCTTTTTCTTCTTCTTCTTTTTCAAATAATAATAATAATTTTTTTATTACCTTTTCTTTCTATTTCTTTTCCATTTCTTCTTTTCTCTCTCTTTCTTATCCTTCTTTTACTTTTTCTTTTTTCCTTCCTTAACTCCCTATTCTCTTTCTATTTTTCTTCTTTCTCCACCATATCTCTATTTCTATTCCTTTTTTCTTCTTTTTATTCTTCTCATCTTCTTCTTCTTCTTTTTCTTCTTCTTCTTCTTCCTATTTTTCTTTTTAATCCTGGTCTTTTTTCTGTTTTCCTCCATTTTTATTTTTCTTTTTTCTATCTCTTTCTTACTTTTCTTCTTTTGCCTCCTTCTTATTATCCTTTTTCTTTTACTTCTTTGTGTTCTTCCTTCACCTCTTCTTCTTCTTCGTCTTCTTCTTCTTCTTCTTCTTCTTCTTCTTCTTTGTCTCCCAAACCGGCCTTTATAATTATTATGTCTATGTAAAACGTTTCAATCTTAAAATAAATCAATGGCTCCAGCGAAGGTCATCGTATATTACCTCTCAATGTGTACACCGTTCGCCCTTACACACACACACACACACACGCACACGCACACGCACACACACACACACACACACATACACACATTCATGTTAGCCTATTGTCCAAACTGTCTGAACCGATGACCAAAAGACTTTGCGTTCAAAGAGCAGAAGATGAACATCTTAAGAGAGCTCTAGTTTAAATGATGGTAACTTTTTCAATTATCTTAAACATTTCGAGATACTTCCAAAGGAAAAGTTTAAACGGGACACAATGCATACACAATCAAACGAACACGCAGTTATATCTACTAGCGAGACATAGGAAATTCCACAGCGGCATCTTTCATATGTAATATAATACTGCTGGGCATTCTGTGGACATTCAACGTGACTGGAGACCCTGCGATATTATTGTATCCCTTTTGTTAAAACTGTAAAAGTATTTATCTAGCTAATGCAATGTCAGAATATATCTGGTTATCACTGTTTATCGCCAATATACTTATCTTTAGACAAAATAGATACTACCTTTGGATCGTAGCCAGAAGACCAAGAATGTATATTTTAGTCTCCCGTACTACTCAGCAACGACATCATTTGCTTATTTTATTTTTATTTATTTTTTTTTACATTGAATCTTCGTTGATCAGGAGATCCTATTTATTAAAAAGGAAGTTGGAAGGTGAAAACATACTATGAACATTAAATTAACGTGTCTATATACTAATTTAATGTTTGTAGAAGGTTATCGCTTTATCTTTTCTTTTGAGTAGTGTCTCATATGCTGTGATTATATCATAATCTTATTCATTACATCCGCCGCTGATGGTAGTGCAGTACGTGTTCGATCTTTCTGGCATTTTATTTAACTCCTTTTCAGAAATTTAAGTCAGACACAAGTCAAGTGCGCGGTTTCATGAAAGTGTTTCCGTGGGACATATGGATTTGAACCCGGCACACTCAGCTTTTAACTCCGTATCGTTAACCATTTAACCACTTCAGGGGAAGAATACTTTCGCTAGTTATTTCAATAAATCTCATTTTATATAAAACAAAACGATTTTTTTCTATTGGGTGTCTAGGCATCCTCCTCACCGACCGACGTCAATCACCGACAACCGAATCATGCTATAACTAAAACGCATTTACATAATACGGTTAGACCACCACAGAAGATGTGATACATTGATTTTTATTGGGCGATCTCAGTTCAACTGTGCTACAACATCTTTTTTTCTTATCTTACCAGCAGATGTATCTGGCGTTGCCCGGTATAAAAGTTACATTAAATTCATGTAAAAAATAAAGTAAAAAACACAGGAAAAACTGAGACATGTATGCCAGTATTATGGGGTTTTTTAACAGTGAACTGATTATCAATTTATTTATTGTGCACTATTAACCTCATCTTTCTTAGTTGTTTTTTGCCGGCGTTTCGGCCAACTATTCCTCTGACCTTCGTCAGGTGGTAGTCGTGACGAGATAGGATCTCCAAATCTTCTATCTGCATTCTCAGCAGTTACTGCTATCCATAGTTGTTTTCGTTTCACCACGTTTTTGGACAAGTAAACCTCTGGCCGGCTTTTGGTATAATTGAAACCGTTATCTTCAGACAATTCTCACCTGCAATCGACTCTATTCAACGTCTCCACCCACTGCGCCACGGGCCCAGGAGGGCGATCAAGGTTGGATTTTGGGGTCTTATAAATCCACGTTTATTGATTATTAGATTTTCCAAGAGACGCAACAACTATGGATAGCAGGAAGAGTTCCCGAAACGTCATGAAACAACAACTAATAAAGATGAGGATAATAGTCCGCAATAAATAAATAAATAAATAAATAAATAAATAATACCCATCTCAATGAATTCCAATTAAGTAATATATATAGCCAACTGCTTGTAAATAAAAAATAAAAAATACTCGAGCTGAGATCGAAACCTAAACCCAATGAAATTAAGCCAAGTACGATAACCTTTAGGGCAGCTTGTCAGAAACTTGAAATAGTGTTTTCAAACCATCTTCTTCTTAACATAAGGAAGTTGTCATGTGAAAGATTCGTGCATGAGTCGTGCCTGAAATAGTTGGCAGGTAAAAATCAGATGATTCCCACGTATCAATTTTTCAATATTGACACCTTAGCAGCCTTTTTTTTCCAGATGAAAACTGATTTAAAAGTTTTCTAGATGTCTGAAAACCCTAAATATCAAATTTCAAGTCTGTAAATCAAAAATTCTTGAGTATATAGCTTGAGAGTTGTCCACGCAAACACACACATTCTCATTTTTATAGATATAGATAATAATTAATAAGTACTCATGTATAATGAACAAGGAATTTATCATTATTGATATAAAACTAATAAATAAAAGACGAAAACCCATCCACCCGGATAACGTGATACAATTGATTTTACTCATTTCCTCGGATAGTTTCTGCAGGCGGAAAAGTACACATTCCTTTTGAGGGATAAATGCCAAAATCAAAATATAATTTGCTTTACTTCATCTCAACGAGCAGCCGATCCTTTGGCACAGCTCCGATTGCTTCAAGGCCTTATTATCGAGCTGTAAATGGGAGGGAGAAGGTACGAAATCGGCATGCAGATTACCGCATGCGTTTACATACAGGATGATCTAGAAGTTCGCGAACAATAAGTGAGCTTCGATAAATTTTACTAGCTATAGCGTAAGATATATCTTATTTAATCCGAACAAATTATGTGTAAAAGTGCACGCTCAAAAATCCGCTTAAAAATTCGCAAGGCGGTGTCTATTAATTTGAGTAAGTGGCTCTATGTAAGTAGAAAGAACACCGCCATAATTTGGAACTCATGGGTGTTAGATGAGATTTTTTTCTCCTTTATCCTCATACTATTTTTTTTTAATCTTTGTTCAGCCGAGCTAGTAATTTATGGCACTTTGAGCACGTTTTAAGACGAGGTTACTCCCCCCTGTTCCCCTCATTTGCCGACGTTTATTTTGAAAAGTGTCGGCCGAAAGACGTCTTGATAAAAATGCTTTGTTCTACCCTTTACCCTTATTTACTCACTTTTTGTCTAATTTGTGGGTTTTTTTAAACATTGAATAAAAAATTAATAAGAAAAATATTTTGGTTTCTGTTCGTTATCACATTTTCTTCTTTGATAATGTTAATACATGTTCAAACTATAAAAAAATTACCTCGACAATTAATAATAATTGTCTTGGCTCAGTATTATTTAAATGTCTAATATATATATACATATATATATATATATATATATATATATATATATAAAGAGAAAGAAAATTAAAACTGTAAGTTGAACTTTACAATCAAAATTTATTGTTCGACTGAATACTCCCCCCCCCAAAAAAAAAACAATTTACAAAGTTCTTATTCCGCGGAGTTTCAAAAATGCTATTCTTGTTATTTTTCTTATCAGAGGACATAAAGAAATCAGCAAATTATATTTGTAGCAATGCTAGAATTTGCTATTTAAGGCATTAAGTGAACCCGCAATTTATTGAAGTTATAAACTGCCAAATAAAAAAGTGTAAAAATATTGGATATATAAAATGTATATATATATATATATATATATATATATATATATATACATATATATATATATATATATAATATTTATTATGACACTATATTAATCTCTTCGGCGACAAAGAAAAATCTGGAACTAATGTAAAATGAACGAACATAGAAGAAACGCTAGACGAGCGTTTAAGACTCAGAATTTCATATTTAAAAAATATCGTTTTAAAACCGACGCTAATAGATTATGGTTATAGAAGAAAGAAAGGAAGAAAGTGTGTGTGTGTGTGTGTGTGTGCGTGTGTGTGTGTGTGTGTGTGTGTGTGTGTGTGTGTGTGTGCATGCATAGCGGGGAAGGGGGTGCTATGGAAAACTCTCTAAAAAATATAAAAGTCCTGTTAAAGCCATATCAATAAATAAAAGTAGGACAATTAACGATAATAAATAACGAAAAAGGCATGAATATATTAATATGATTTTTTAAAATTTTAAATTATTTAAATTAAATAAAATAAGGATAAAAATAAGAGCTATATATATATATATATATATATATATATATATATATATATATATATATAAACCACGCATAATATTTCAGTTTGCATGAAAATCCTATCAAGTTGATACGAAATGCAAAATAGTTCTTTAGAGAGAATGGATCCCAAAATTAGTCAAATGGAATCTAATAATAAAAAGAGAGAAATCAAGTATGAGAACCTTCATCATCGGCTTAATTAGAAAAAAGCCTTATAATAAGCTCTACCCTCTATTGCGTATTGGGCTTCTTTTTAAATCGGTTGAGATTAAATTTTCTATATATAAATACTATTATATTAGTTTGAAGTTTACCATATCGTATATCAAGTAAACACTACATCCTTTTATTTTCACCCAGACACACACATACACACATATATATATATATATATATATATATATATATGTGTGTGTGGGGGGGGGTGATACTGTCAAGAATTGTAAATATAAACTGAATTAAAGGAATAAATTATAAGATGGACGACATCATGACCATTGAAATATAGACTTTTGTCATTCATTCACTATATATATATATATATATATATGTGTGTGTGTGTGTGTGTGTGTGTGTGTGTGTGTGTGTGTGTGTGTGTGTATGTGTGTGTGTGTGTGTTTGTGTGTCTGTGTGTCTGTGTCATCGTTAATTGTATCGAAATCGGGAATTTTTGTCAAAATCATAACTCTTATCGGAATCAGGGATTTAAACCAAAATTGGTAATTGTATCGGACGCGGAGAGGATTTATCTGAAAGTTTTGCCAAACTCGCACTAAGTTGCGATTGAAAAGCGATCCCGGCATCGAGTGATTTACCGCCGTTTTCGATTCCATCCAGCGGCAGAAATATAATCTCTCAAAGCAGGAAAGTGTTCATCGGATTCTTAATGCGTACCCCCCCCCCCTCCCCTCCCGATTTCTTTTGTCTGCGGATGCCACTGGCAACATAGCGAGTAACGGTCGATTAAAATATGTTGGGAAAAAGCGAATATTGATGGAGAAAGATCCGTTTGGCTGGCAAAGCAAGCACATTTCTCTACAAATAAGCGAGACGTGTATATCTTAACGTGAGGTTTGGTGAGAATGTTTCTTATGAGAAAGCAGATTTCTTTAAGATTATATATATATAATATATATATATATATATATATATATATATATATATATATATATATATATATATATATATAGGGATGCGCGCACAGACAAGCACACACTCTCTCTTTAACA
>NC_136507.1:40921742-40931742 GCF_053919585.1 Euprymna scolopes
AGTGTTCTCATAAGCCTGGTCTTCCATTTCGGCAGTATGATAATCTAATTTATAAAACTCACTGTCTGTCTGTCTTTCTGTCTGTCTGTCTCCATATTTTCAATCTCTATCTCCCCCTAAACTAAAAGTCGCACAGCGGCGCTAGGTACTTCAGATTATTGTATTTTTTTTACGGGCCGTTCTTTTATGGATCTTTAGCCGGTTAAAATAGTTGTAAGAGGGCGAAAAGTTAGTCAAAATTTAAAAAAATCGTTATACATTTTGTACATTCATAATTGTTTATTTTTAATTATGCGTGTCGAATTGGTACAGTGATAACGTCTCCAGCTTTGAATGCTACGGTTTTGCTTTAGGTTTCGATTCTAGCTGATAGCACTCAAATATTTTTTTTTTTTTTTTTACTCTTGAAATTACGACTTCATAAAATAATACGTACGAAATCTGGACAAATTAAAATATTATATTTAACCGTATTTTACGACCAGGTAAAACCGGGTGTCCCCTTCTCTCGCTTGTTAAATGGTAAAATAAACGATAAAAATTTAAAATTGAATAAAGACATTATGACTGAACTCTCCGATCACTGTTTTCTGAACTTTGTTATCAGCAAAGAAATAAGGCTAAAAATGGTACATGACTTTTTTCTTCCCACTTGAAAATGTCCATGAAGTAGTGAGTGAAACGTTGAATTATTAGATCTTACTTTTTTCTTATTTTTAATTAATACGGTTGGATTTATGTAATCTGTTTATTACACTTAAGTACTGTAGCAACGCCGCTCACATGCGTTAGTTGTCACTAGTCTTGTAACACAGCGAAGACACACATATGCAAATGTATGCGAAATGACGTCACGGGTAGGAGAAAAAACTATATAAAGGGCAATCACGTGAGAGACGTTGCAGTCGTAATAAGAAGTCACGCGTGGCGGGAGTATGAAAAATTAAATGCCATTGTTATGAAAAGGTGAGTTCGAATTATTACTTGTCCTATGTTCTTTGCAACTGAAACATTATAGTGTGTTATAATGTAATGATTGCGATTTTAGGTTTAAAAATAATTAAGATTAAATAAACGATGGTTATTTATTAGTAAAATATTTTCAGTTGTGAACTGGTCATTGAATTAGTAAACGAATCTGAATATTGCTTTTCTGCCTTTTTCTTTTCTTTTCCTTCATATTGATCTAAAAGCTTTTGGTTTTTTTTTTTAAATAGATCTTACCTTTTTCTTATTTTTAATTAATGTCGTTGGATTTATTTTATCCTTTTTATTATCACTTAAGTACTTTACCGACACCGCTTAAAGGGCGTCCATAGTCACTAGTATTGTAACATAGCGAAGACGCACGTATGCAAATGTATGCGAAATGACGTCACGGGTAGGGAAAAAGACTATAAAAAGGACGATCACGTGAGAGACGTTACAGCCGTAATAAGAAGTCACGCATGGCGGGAGTGAGATAATAAATGAAAATGTTAGGTAAAAGTGAATTCCAGTTATTACTTGTCCTATGTTCTTTGTAACTGAAACATTATAGCATGTTATATGATGATTGCTATTGTAGGGTTTGAAAAATACAAATAAGAGTAAATAAAAGCTGGGTATTTTATCAGTAAAATATTTTCGGTTCTGAACTGGCCATTGAATCAGTAAACGAATCTGAATATTGATTTTCTGCCTTTTTCTTTTCCTTCGTATTGATCTAAAAGTTTTTGTTTTTTTTCTGAAACATAAATCTTTTCTGAGTTGGCGTGTCCTCCGCCCACGGGATCTCCTAGCCTGGCGCATGAGCTGGTTTGTCAGCTTTTTGGGTCATATATTGACTTATTGTTTATTGAAAGAAAAACTGCATTGTGTTTCGTTCAAACGATCCGAGATATTGTAGATATGGCCTTTTAACAGCGACAGCAGCCATTTTCACCGCTGAATTTGCCTTTTATTGTTTAAATCGATGAATTCAGTTCAATTAAAAACAATGTCTATTTATTACCTACTGTTTGAAAACGTTTATTCATGAAGCAGATGATCTTATTTTTAGCATTGGTTTCTTCAATATTTGTCTGTTATATGTCGGATATTTAAAGGGTAGTGCGCACGTTAAAGTCGCAAACATCCTAACTGAAAATATTGCTATGTAGCAAATTTAATTCGAATATGGCACATCCAGATTGGCAGACAGTGCTATATACCACTTAACCTACCGCCAGCACCTATTCGATGAGGTAATAATATGATAAACTAGCAGGCTGCCAGGCGTTACCCGCGGTGTCATTCCAATATATTCTTCAGGTATTTTGTAGATGGATCGGTGATGATAGCTTCGTATACAAGCGATACAGCCTTACACTTGCCTTCTTGTAGGCAATCAGTTAGCTTTTTTGAACATATAGTCTGAGCCGTTATTTATGTATACGAGTTTAACATTTGGTTTATGGAAGGGTTTATGCATTATTTTTTCGTGATCTAGTGTTGCATTTAAGAAGTCTTCTTTATGTAAATTTTCCGTTATTGTTATCTTAAAACCTAGTTCCGTGAAAAACTTAACTAAATCTTTCCTAAGTCTGTCTAATGTGCATCCATTATTATCCCGCGATAGGCATAATCCATTATTTCTATACAAACCGGAAAAATGGTCTGGAAATTTGTTTTTCAGTGTGTCTAGTAAGAAAAGTCCAACGATCACAGACGTACGCACTGTCATATGATCCCATCACAACATCAAATGTGTCTTCAGGGGTTTTTTTTTTTTTAACCCATGTTTTACCATAAAAAACAAGAGGGTCTGCTTTGCTTGCATAATCATTTCCATATCACTTATCCTTTATATGTTGATGCGAAATGTATGGCTTTTTTTCAAAATTACCTTAGTAATGGAGGTGTAAAAATTCACAATGTCTAGTTTGGTGTATCTGCATCTGTTTTGTTTGGTTATGTTTTTGAACCAGTCTAGGACTTAGCTTGTATTTTCCCACAAATGAAGGTTTCATTTTCCTTTTATATCTATACCTAATTCTCTGATAATAGACTTACTAGCTAGACCAATTTCGCTTTTAGCTGGGTTTATAAGCCTGCAGGTTGGCTTATTATTAAAATTGTCTTTATAGTCTTTTAAAGTTATGAAGGCATTTCTCTTTGCTAATCTATTAACTCTATATGCTATTTTGTAGCTATCTCTGTTGCCTCTTGGTTAATATATTTATAAGTTCTTTTTCCGCAAATTAGTATTTGTCAATAATGGAGTTTAATATTAGTCGTTTCTTATTTTCTTTTTCCAGTCTGTATATGTTTTTCGTTTTATCTGAGAAAACAATTGTCTCATACGTATTCTTATTTTCTTGATATCAGAGGCTATTGTTTCTTTGGAATGGATTTGGTTTGTGGATAAATTCAAGTTTAGGGATAATATCCAGTAAATTTTTTACAAAATGTTCTAATTAATCTATTTTATCCGGGTATTTTTATCGACTTTATTCCGAAATTAGTTTTTACCCTTGATGTTTGTTTTATTCATGCTTTCTCGTCTACTTGATTACATCTTACATTTTGGTCAGCAGGATCCTTGTGTATAGCTGGTTACTGTATGTTAGTATGTATGTAGTATGATAATCTAACGTATATTCCTTTATCTCCGGTGTTTGAAACCGGCGGTATCGATGACTTATTCTCATATAAACTTTCTGTAAATAATATATATATATATATCCCATATATATATTTTGTACTATATATATATATATATATATATATATATATATATATATATATATATATATATAGTACAAAACTTTCTTGAAATTCAAAGACTTACATTTTTTCTTGTTATTTATTTCATCTGGGGTTTCTTCATTACAGCCGTTTCGTTAATGGGATGGCAATTTTATGATTTTATGTATCCATAAAAATCTCCTTTTCCTCACCAACTCGTCAGATGTCAGATGTTATTTCCATTCGATGTTACCAATAAAAAGTTAATTTTGTAGATGATAGCTCTGGTGTTTTCATTTAGGGAAAAGAAATTCCATCCCCACATTGTTACAAGTCGACCATCTTGGGTATCCAGTTCAACGGTGATTTAGTTTTTATCATAACAGTCTCAACTATATATATATGTGTGTGTGTGTGTGTGTGTTTATTTTTGAAATATTGTAAACTTCAATCTATACCGTTTCCGTTTAACGGGTTGAGACTGTTATGATAAAAACTAAATCACCGTTGAACTGGATACTCAAGATGGTCGACTTGTAACAATGTGGGGATGGAATTGTGTGTGGTCATTAATAGGCTCCTATATGGTTGACTATTTTAAAAAACTGATTACATATAATGATAGAAGATGTATCGAGACACAGGAATGGGTATGTTTGATCTGGCAGAACGATGGTTCATTAAAACTGTGGGGTCTGCGTTCGCGCCTGGCCCACAAAGTATGCAAATAAAAAATTTAAAAATTAAAAAAAACGTTTACAAGTGTTTTTTTTTATATATAGATGTACATAAGAATAATTTGATAAGCATGTTTTAACTTAAATAGGGATGGTATAATTGTGGGGTCTGTGTTCGCGCCTAGCCTCCATATAATGGAAATAGGCACAAACTTTAATAAAGACTTTTCATATCTATCTGCATAAGTATACTTTTATAATTATGTTTCAGTTTGAAGAAATATGGTATAATAAAATTGTGGGGTGTCCGTTAGCACCTGACCTCCATAGAATGGAAATATGTCACGAAGTTTAACAAGGTTTTTTAATATAGATCCACAGAATATTGTGATAAGTGTTTTAGTATGAACAGGTAATGTATAATAAATTACAGGGTTTATCTATTTTATTTTTACTTTCATCATATTTTGCTTTGGTTTTGATACTCCCAAATTCAACCCAAATTTACAACCCTTCCTTTTCATAACCTATCATACTTTCATAAATCAGAGTCCATTTTCTGTAGGCTGTTTTTGAACCCAGTCAACGACGGGTACTTTTGCTATTATATATATATATATATATATATATATATATATATATATATATATATATATATATATATATATATTATTTTAAGGGAATTAGAACAACAGTCTAAAGAGCAGAGTTTATTTTAATGTATTAGTAAATGCATTAATACAATTAAAAGCAAACAGTGCTCGTTGTAATGTAGATATATAAGCTCGATAGGCATAGATATCCTAGAGCTATTTTAATATTGAGTGAAATGATGTATAATTTACAAGTAAAATTGAATTTAATATCCCAGGAATTCATTGACGATGATACTTACGAGCTTTAAAGGCGGACAATTAAAAGATATATCTGACTTACAAAATTAAAAAAAAAAATGCTAGTTTTATTTTTGGTGTCTTTAAACCCCCAGTCACTATTTTTGCTGGTGAGGAGACTTTGTTTTATAAAATCAAATGATAAAATTATTGTTCAAGTCTTATTGTCTATCTCAATAAAAACATCGTTTCCGAAACGATCGTACAATTTATTGATTTTGTTACTTCTTCCTTGTGAAACCGATTTTTAACTTTTAATTTTAATTATAAATTATCAATCATCTCACTCAGTATATATATATATATATATATATATATATATATATATATATATATATATATATATACGTTTTATTCTTTATTACCGTATCTTTCTGTTAAGTTACATTATTGTTTCAGCTACCCGGCCGTTTTTTTGTGGCCGTCTGTAGCATCCTCAGACATTTACAGAAACCGTAAAACATGTAAAAGCTTTAGGAAGCTACAGACAGCCAAAAAAAAAAACGGCCGGGTAGCTGAAACAATAATGTAACTTAACAGAAAGATACGGTTATAAAGAATAAAACGCATATTTGCTCTAAAACAGTATTGAGCACTTTCTTCAGTTTTTATTAATTACCATTTCCAATATATATATATATATATATATATATATATATATATATATATATATATATATATATGTCTACATTGGGTATATAGTGTTTAAAACTTGTTATTACACGTAATCTTATTTAATTATGGAGTTAGCTAAAACGCGATGGGTCACTGCACTTCTCCGTGTAAAGAGCAGTCGATTGATGCTTGAACTGTTGTCAGAGACCGTTCGTACACCGAGATACATCGTCTCAAAAGAAAGAAGAAAGAAGAAAGAAGAAAGAAGAAAGAAGAAAGAACAATTGGCCATTTTTGTACCCCTTTTTTTTTTGCTCTCTTTTGACATTTTAACCGACGTTCTGACACTCGCTGGATTGGTAAGACGCTTCTCTGTAAGAATATGTGCTTTTTGAAACTTATAAGTTGATTTTAGTTGAGATTTGGATAGTTTTGTTTTGTAGGCGTATATAGACGTGTACGGGCCATCCCTATATAAAGAGTGCTACCGCCTCTCTTATATATATATATATATATATATATATATATATATATATATGTGTGTGTGTGTGTGTATATATATATATATGTGTGTGTATGTATATATATATATATATATATATATATATATATATATATATGCATCACTGCACGATAGTACTGTGTTAAACCTCCTCATCAGCAACTTTATTTTGGATTTTTTAACAGCACACATGTTACTCCGTGGCACCCACTCAGATTAAATTAACTCTAACTTCTATTCCGCACTGTTATGCCAATAAAGTAGCCTTTCTATTGCGACTTTGCCTACTTAAACGTTTCCAGATGTCACTGTTAGCTAATAATGTTTGTGAATAGGCCATGTGTAACGTTCGTATGGTCGAACTGAACAAGTATTAATAAATAACATGTGATGGCAATTATTTATCAGACGTACAAGGTGCCTTCAATAAATTCCCAGACTGTTTTCGTATGGCCACTTTTCTTAATAGTGAACACATGAAACTCTAGTCCTCTTCGAAGTAATCTCCTCTGGCTGCAATACACTTGTTGCACCGTTCCAACAACTTCTGGAAGGCCTCATGGGAGTTCTCTTGTGTCAGCATGTCAATGACGCTTTTCACAGCCTTTTTCATTTTCTTAATTGTCTCATAACGACAGCGTCAAATGCTTTACTTGAGCTTAGAGAATAACCGCAAGTCAAAGGGAGAAAGGTCCAAATAATAGGGAGGGTGAGAAACTGTCATGATTCCCGTATTGGTCAAATAGTCTCTGACAAGGATAAAATTGTGGACTGATGCATTCGCGTAAATTTTCAACATCTTTAGTTCCTTGCGAATAATTGTGTGTACAGTTCCCACACTGACATCAAACTGTGCACTTATTGTATCTATAACACACACGACGGTCCTTATCCATGAAATTCTTTATTTGGTCAGTCAATTATGGTGTTCTGACTTCCTTACTCCTCCCACACCTCTCATCATCCTTCACATACTCCTTGCTTTCTTATGCTACTCAAAAACTGATACCGGATTCATACAAGATGGTCCAAAACAGTCTGAGCATTCAATATATTTCTGTGACATTTTTTCAAGTGCTCGTCTGAGCTCCAATCTCTGGTCCTCCGTCGCCAATCTTTCACGAAAAACACCCGTCTAGCTGAAACCACTGCCAGTAATTTTCCCCACCTAAATAAAAACGTAGATTCCATGAACAAAGCTTCTTTCTTAGAAGTGCAAGCCTGTAGAACTCTCTTCCGTTTGCCCGTTTCCCACCTGACTACAACTTGGATGTCTTCAAGTCCAACATAAAAAAATTCCTGATGAAACGCCCCCTTAAATAAGACACTTTATCAAATCTTCAATACTAACGATTGCTACGATACTATTCTATTGATTACTGTACACGCAATAACCCTTATCCCCGAGTGGCTTCCTGGCCTTGATAAGTGGTGACCCCCATGTAAAAAAAAGTTCCAAACAGAATTATTTACATATTGCACATTTAAAGTGTCCTCACGTCCACATTGCATTTTTGAAATTCATCAGTTGTGACAATCAAGCTTTACTAGGATGTCTTCCAATTCTTTCTGCAGCTGCTCATTTGAACCTGAAATCATAAAAATTGGCCAGTCGCCTCATAAAATGTATAGCAATAACAAACCGATTTTTTCAAGAATCTGTGATAATCTTAAATGTCTGTACAAAAATGTCAGGAAACTTATTGAAGGCGCCCCGTACGTTATCACTAGAGCTATGACAACAGCATATTCTTTTCATTGTTTTGACTCTCGAGTATATATCCGACACAGACACAATTAATCAAGAACCACATCACTCTACATAAAAACATATAGGATATCAATGGATATATTGTGGTGGTCTCCCGGACTCTAAGCTCATCACAAACTGTGGCTTGTGACGTCAACTGGGAGAGCTTCACAATCGTTCTTTGCGTATCTGTGTTGATTTCGGCTGAAAAACAAAAGCAAAGCTTGCATGCGCGCCGAAAATGACAAGACAAACACTCAGGGTTCTAACGACGAAAAGTTAATTCCACAAAAGTTACCGATTTTTTTTTTTTTTTTTTTTATACATCGTAAGTGCAGCGAAACACTTTAAGTCTCGCAAAAATCTATTCTTTGTTCACTGGATGACACGATGAAGAGGTAGGGGGTCTCAGGTTCTGTGAGCTTGTTTCCTTCTCGAAAATCGGCCTCAATCTGCTCCCAACCGTCTGGGCGCTTGTTTGAATATTTAGGGACGGGTTGGGGTCCGGCGGTTTGCCAGACCAACCAAAATTCAACACGTCACGAGGGGAATTCCCCAGACATTTTGCGTGTGTGCAATTCAGCAAACCGTCCGCAGTTCTGAGAATCAAAACAAGGAAAAGAACATGCTGTTGTCATGGCCCTACTTATCACCCTTTCTAAAAACATGGTATCGCTCAATCGCTTTTATATGCGAAGCAAAAAAAAGTATACAAATACACATTATTGGCGTTCAAGTTCGGATCAAAGTGGAGTTAGGTTCTTAGCTAGCTGAGTTCATGTCCCTTTCATCCCCTATAATATCCTCTAACATGCCCATACCCCAACTTTATTTTTGTCCCCGGCCACCCCAATAATTAACCTTATCCTGGAGCAATATTATATACAACCGGGTCTAGATCACAGTGTAGTATCTGTTCTGTTGCTACACTTCACCTTTCTTTTTTGTTCTCGCTTATTGAAAGAGAACTCCTTTATGACTGAGACAATTTTAATTTTTGTTCTTATCCAGAGTGCCCCTTTTGGGGACTGGATTTTCCCCAAATTAAAAACTCACCAACTCACTCACCCCATGTCTTCTTTGATCAACCTGCTTATTTTGGGCCTCCAGCAAGCCGTAAGATAGTGGGCGGTCTACCATCTAGAGAGGGTGGAAGGATCCTACTAACATGTTTTTTTTTGTTAGTTTTTGGACTTTTACCCTCACCTCATGCAAAAGAAATAATATGAATAAATAAGGAAACAATATTTTATTAAATTTTATTTCTACATATCTATATATCAATAAAAGTGAAATTGCATGTGTGTCTTTCTGTGTGTGTACATTTCTCTGCCAATTTTTTTCGTCAGTTTTCAGTCTACAGACTCGAGATTTGACATAAGGGGTATTGAGATTTGGGAATCGGTTTTCGGCCAGAGTCAAAGTTCAACGATTTGATTTAATCTTTGAAGAGTAGTTTGGTAGGGAAATGCACACCACACAGACAGACACACACAGACAATTTCAATTTTATAGATATACTAGCGAGGGGTACCCGGCGTTGCCCGGGTGTTTGGGAGGGGATAAAAAAGTAAGTATGAGGATCGAACCCGAACCCTTGAGGCAAAGTTGTAAATTAAAGTGTGAAAAAAAAAAACGTGCGATGTTAATCATTGCCCCACCGTGAGATGCTAACGGAAACACGTTTGAATTTATTTAATTACTTGGATTTAGCAGGTGTCCGTTTTAATGAGTTAATGAAGTCAAGTTCATTTACTGCTGGATGCTTTTTTCCCCCAACCCCAAGAAGTTATAGGAAAAAGACTAACCCACATGCGGCGAGCGACAAATATTGAATATTTATCTTCCCGAAATC